>NC_072478.1:21236375-21544481 GCF_027574615.1 Eptesicus fuscus
ACCTCACCCATGCCTAGGTGCACGAGGTCTCACCCGGATCCAGGGACACACAGTCTCACCCGGACCCAGGGACACCTGGCCTCCCCCAGACCCAGGGGCACGTGGCCTCACCCGGGCCTAGGCGGACGAGGCCTCACCCGGATCCAGGGACACACGGTCTCACCCGGACCCAGGGACGCCTGGCCTCCCCCAGACCCAGGGGCACGCGGCCCCACCCGGGCCTAGGTGCATGAGGCCCCACCCGGATCCAGGGACACATGGTCTCGCCCGGACCTAGGGGTGCGTGGCCTCTCTCAGACCCAGGGGCACGTGGCCTCACCTGGACCTAGGTGCACGAAGCCACCCGGACCCAGGGGCGCGTTACCTCTCTCAGACCCCTGGTCGCGTGGTCTCACCCGGATCCAGGGGCTCACGGCCTCACCCGTACTCGGGACCCAGCCTTACCCGGATCCAGGGGCCCACGGCCTCACCCGGACCCAGGGTTCAGATTCGCCCGGACCCAGGGGCACATGGCCTCACCCGAACCCGGAATCCAGCTTCACCTGGACCCAGGGGCGCATGGCCTCACCCAAACCCAGGGGCGTGAGGCCTCACCTAGACCCAGAGACGTGTGACCACATCTGAGCCCAGAGGCTTGCAGGCTCGCCTGGACTCGGGTCTCAGCGGGGTTTCGTCTTCTTGATCCCAATTCCTGTTGGTCAATTCCCTCTCAGCAATTCCTTCGGTCATTTTCTCAGAGTTCCAGGGCGGCTGCCGCAGAACTCGTTGGGCGGCGGGCTCGGCAAGGCTCCGGTGTGCCCGGTGCCCGGCGGTGGGCTGGTCCGGTGTCGCTGCGTCGGCCCTTGGGTCTGCAACGGTGGCCAGTCGCTGAGCGTGCGCACCTGGCCACTTCGGGGCATTGAGATTCTTGAAGGACTCAGAGGTCAGCAAGCACGGAGTCTCCCACCCCATGTCTCCCAGGGGCTCGTCTGTCCGTGCTCGGCAGCGAGTGGAGCCGTCCCCTCAGCCGGAGACCGCCGGGGGAACTGCGCCGAGCACGTTCCTGGCCACCATTGTGTCGCCTGCGCCATAGTTCTTAAAGTGTGGACTTTCGGTCACCGGCATCAGCATCATCCTGCATACCCCTCTCTTTTATTCTAGTTGTAGAGCATCTGCTCAGCCAGCCCCCCGGTCTTTCTGGCTGGTGTCTGCTCTGCTCTCCCATCGTAGTCTCAATATTGTTGTGGTAGGCAATGATCAGGCTGCCGCCCTATGTCTCCATCTTGGTCCTCCTTTGTACAGTTAAGTCTTGATTGTTGTTGGTGTCACTGGGAGGAATTGTCCTCCAGGCCAATTGGCCGTGAGGACCCTCTTTGTCCATATAGGAAGAGTTGCTGTGCAGGAGACATGTTTGTGGGCCGGGTCTTGATGCAGCAATGCCTTGGCGCTCACTGAGTCTGCCTCTAGAATGCCTCCCTTATGCAAGTGATTGAAATCTGGTGTCATCTCCCACCAACCACTAGATGCCCTCGTTTCTGGGTCTCCAATGCAGTGTGGGTCAGCCACTACCTGAGGCACTCAGCAGGAAAAAGCTTCTGCTCAGCTTGGCTGGGGCGGAGCTACAGGGTGGAGCCTACAACCTTGGCTTCCTGTCAGCCCCGCCCTATGAGGCTCCTGTGTCTGTGTCCCTCTGTATTCCTTGCAAACACCTCTGAGAGAAATGCGCCCTGGAGTTTCGCCCACTGCCAAACAGTCCAGTCCCTCCCCTAATGAATCTGGACTCCCAGATTCTCGCCTGGAACTGGGTTTCAGTGCAGTTGGAACTGGGTCTCAGCGCAGTCTGGTGTCCCTGTCTCCTTCCCAGCAGGGCCACCCAGTGGCGCAGGCAAAAGTCCGTCCTCTGCGCACCTTCCAGTGCGCGCGTCTGGAGCCGCCGCTTCTCTGTGCCTCCGCCACCACAGCCCAAATTCATTCCCACAGCGTGCGCCTGGCTTCCCAGGGTTTCGCCCGGAACTGGGGTTCAGTGCAGTCGGAACTGGGGTTCAGCACGGTCCTGAGCTTATGTCTCCTTCCTGCTAGGGCAGTTCAGTGGCGTAGGCAACAGTCCGTCCTTTGCGCCCCTTCCCGTGCGCGCCTCTGGGGCTCTGCCTTCCCCCGCTCCTCTGTGCCTGCGCCCCACAGCCCAGATTCATTCCCCCAGCCTGCGCCTGGCTTCCCAGGGTTTCGCCCGGAACTGGCGCTCAGTGCAGTCGGAGCCGGCGCTTAGCGCACTCCGGAGCCTTTATCTCCTTCCTGCCAGTGAACGCCGGCCAGGCCGTCAGCCGCCCCTTCCTCTCCGGCTCCATCCTCCCCGCAGGCGCGCGTGCTCGTGTCTCCGCCAGTTTCTCCATACCTCAGGCTTTTACGGCTCCCCCGATTGTCCCCGTGGCCTTCTCCTTCCCCCCAGCTGTGGGCATTTCAGTCCGCCAGCTCTCCTGTGGTTCTGGGCGATGTCCGTTCTGACCTCTAGTTGTGCCTTTGAAATTGTTGTGCCCGGCTGCAGGTTAGGTGTTTCACCTATGCCGCCATCTTGGTTTCTCCATCCTGCAGAGCTTTTTAAATAGCCACAATCCACAAAGCCATTCTCAAAAGGTCCTTCTTTGCGACGTCCACCAGCCAATCAGGAGTGAGTATGCAAATTAACCCAACAAAGATGGTGGGTTAATTTGCATACACAGCCGCTGAGCAGCCAGGGGTGGGATGCTTGCGTCATCGCCGTGACAACGACGCAGGTGTTCTGCACCACCCCAGCCACTCAGGGCCTCTGGGTAGTGTGGGAAGGCAGAAAGGTGGCTCCAGCCAGAGTGAAGGAGGTGCCGGCAGCCAGGGGAAGGAAGTCCTATTCTTGCACAAATCTTTGTGCATCAGGCCTCTAGTCCATATTGACAATGGGGTCCCTGAAAACCCTCGGAACACCGACACTGCTGGGCCTCACTGTCTGAGCATCTCCTTCCATGGAAACATGTTGCCACTTGGTGTTTCTGATTTCTTGGTATATATTCCTAGAAGTGAGATTACTTGGTCAAATTGGAGTACCATTTTTAATTTTTTGAGGAAACTTCATACTGTTTTCCACAGTGGCTGCACCAGTCTGCATTCCCATCAGCAGTGTATGAGGGTTCCCTTTTTTTCCAATCCCTGCCAACACTTGTCGTTTGTTGATAGTCATTCTGACAGGTGTGAGGTGGTACCTCATTGGCATTTTGATTTGCATCTCTCAGATGATTAGTGACTTGGAGCGTTTTTTTTTCATATGCCTCTTGGCCATCTGTATGTCCACTTATGCGAAGTGTCTATTTAGGTCTTTTGCCCATTTTCATTGGATTATCTTCCTTTTGTTAAATTGTGGTAATGGCGCTTCGGACTCTTTATTGGTAGTAACTTCCTGTGATATAAAAAGATAAAAAGTAAAGTTTGAGGATACAAATCCTGGCAAATTTAAATTCCAAATTCTGAATATGCTAGAGTACCTTCTTGTTCCCACCTGTCTCCTCCGATGTTAGTTGTCAATTCCAGGGGCTTTCTCTCTTAACTACATGTTCTGTTGTTTCACTGTTTCCCTTTTCTTCCTATTGTTATAGATATCTCTTTTTAAGGTCATTCACCTAGTTGTTTTTTTTAGTTATTCACAAATATTTACCGAGAAATTACTGCATGATAGGCACCAACATATTCTGAGAATAAGGAAGTTAATAAAATGTTGTACATTCTCCCACAGTGCTTGTGGTCTAAATTGGGGAAGAGACAGATAAATATAAGTAAGGCATTATCCTGATATGGTACTTTGATTTTGGGGAAGTGAGTCCTAAAATAGTAGACTTTGCCTGGAAAGATTAGTGAAGGCATCACAGTCAAGTTTATAAATGTCCGGAGCTGTGACGTAGATGTGGAGTTTTTCTAGGTGGGAAAATGTGAGAGTACTCCAGAAGAACTTCAGTAAATGTGGCGATTAAATAAACTGGGTATTGTGTTTAGGAAATGAAAAACAGTATTTACTATCTGACCAATGATGTGAGGCCAGGGATGAAAACTGAAATTTGGGCCTGGTGAGGAAAGAGCTGCCCATTAGCAGAGAGCCTTACATTCTGGTGACAGAATTGACACATAATTCTGAAATGAATTTCAGAATCAGAGAAGAGTTTATATCAGGTGATGTCCATGATCAGACTTTTCCTGTGAGGTGGTCACCTGGGCCAAAGGGAGGAACATTGCTGCTGTGAAGGTCATAAAGAGAGGGGTGGAAACAGAAAATGGAAGTGGAACTGGGAGGTGGGAGATGAATCTATGAGCATTTAAATAGTTATCCAAAATGTACTGTTAATTCTAGACATAGGTGGCCATTTTATATTGCTTATTTTGTTTAATTCTTTCGGAAATTCTATGTAAATGGTATCATTCTGAGTTTGTCGGTGAAGAATGTGAGATTTAGAAGAAGTATGCAATAGAGTCTGGAGTCAGGCTCAGAGATCACTATTTCCAAGACTTCTGCAAGTCACTAATAATTTTATTTTTAATAAACTGTTTTTTGAACAGTTTTATATTTATAAGAAAATTGCAAAAATATTACTTTCCTTTATTATTAAGAGCTGTCCTTCAGAATGCATTGCATTTAGCCATCATTTCTCTTTAGGCCCCACTTGGTTATAAAAGTTTCTCAGACTTTGATTGTTTTGTGCAACTTGATAGTTTTGAAGATCACTGCTCAGGTATTTTGAAAAATTTCCTTCAATTGAAATTTGTCTGATGGTTATCTCACAATTAGACTGGGGCTATACATTTTTGGTGGGGGAGAAGTTCACAGAGGTCGCCATTTTCTATCACTTCTTATCGAAGATGCATACTATCATCATGATTTACCAATCTTCATGTTGACTCCATATGACTGAGGTATTGTTTGTCAGATTTCTCCACTGTAAAGTTACTCTTTTTCTTTCTTTTTCATACTTGTCTTTTTGTAAGAAAGCTACTATGTGTTGCCCACACTTCACTAGTAGTAAATTATTCTCCACTTCCTTGAGCACAGACTATCTGTATGCATGATTGGAATTCTTTGGCAAGGAAGATGTGTCTCTTCTCAGTTATCTATTTATCTATCATCTATCTATCTACCTACCTATCTAATTATTCAATAATTTATTTACACTGGTGTGAGTTTTCTTTTTAATATTTAAAAAAATGATTTTTAGAGTGAGAAGAAGAGAGAGAGAGAGAGATAGAAACATCTATGAGAGAGAAACATTGATCAGTTGCCTCCTGCACAGCCCCCACTGAAGGTAGAGTCTGTAACCTGGGCATGTGCTCTGACCAGGAATCAAACCAGTGATCTCTTGGTACATGGGTCGACACTCAACCACTGAGCTATACCACCCCAGGCAGTGTAAGTTTTCTAAATTTGTTCTGGAGTTTCTCAAACATGATTAGGTTTAAGGATGCGAATGACTCTATAACCAGTAGTAAAGAGGGCACTGATAATTCATGGCATAAACTGGCAATTGACTGTCTTTACCCCATTGTATGTTCTTACCTCCTCCATCAAATATTAATTGACCATAAAGGCATAGGTTTATTTCTGGACTCTCTATATCTGTTTTTATGCCAGTAACTTACTGTTTTGATGACTGTAGTCTTGCAGTATAGTTTGATATCAGGTAACGTGATTTCTCCAAGATTGCTGTGGTTATTCAGGGTTTTTTGTGGTTCCATATAAATTTTTGGAACATTTGTTTTAGTTATGTGAAATATGCCATTGGTATGTTGGTAGGAATTGCACTGAATCTATAGGTTGCTTTGGGTAATCTAGAGATTGTATTGATGTTAATTCTTCCTATTCATGAACACAATATATGCTTCCACTTAATTTGTATATTCTTCAGCTTCCTTCTTCAGTGTCTTATAATTTTCCTAGTATAGGTGTTTTGTAACCTTGGTTAATTTTATTCCTAGGTATTTTTTTATGCAATTGTAAATGGGATTGTTTGCTTAGTTTCACTTTCTGATACCTTATTATTGGTATATAAAAGTGCAACTGATTTCTGGTTATTTATTTTGTACCCTGCTACTTTACTGAATTCATTTATCAGTTCTAGTAGTTTTTGGTGGAATCTTTAGGGAACTCTATATACAGTATAATGTCACCTGCAAATAATGACAGTTTTACTTCTTGCTTTCCAATTTGGATGCCTTTTATTTCTTCTTCTCTGATTGCTCTTGTTAGAACTTCAAGTACTATGTTGAATAAGAGGTGATCTCAGACATCCCTGTCTTGTTCCTGATCTGAAGGGAAACATTTTTAGTTTTGCCAATGAAGTTTGATGCTAGCTGTGGGTTTGTCATATATGGAATTTATTACATTGAGGTATGTTCCCTCTATTCATCATAAATGGGTGCTGGATTTTATTGAATGATTTTTCTGCATCTATTGATATGGTCATGTGATTATTATCTTTCATTTTGTTTATGTGATGTGGTGCATTTATTGATTTGTGGATATTATACCAATCTTGTATCCCTGGAATAAATCCCACTTTATCATGATATATTATTTTTTTAATGTATTGCTGGATCCGATTTGCTAATATTTTTGTTGAAGCTTTTAGCATCTATGTTCATCAGGGATATTGGCCTATAATTTTCTTTCTTTGGTGGGTCTTTATCTGGTTTTGGTATTAGGATAATGTTGGCATTGGAAAAAGAGCTTGGAAGTCTTCCCTCCTATTGGATTTTTGGAAGAGTTTGAGGAGTATAGGTGGTAGTTCTTTGAATGTTTGGTAAAATTAGCCTGTGAACCCATGTGGTCCAGGGCTTTTGTTTGCTAGAAGGTTTTTGATTGCTGTTTCGATATCATTAGTTGTTATTGGTCTAGTCATTTATTCTGTTCTTGATTTAGTGTTGAAAGGTTGTATGTTTCTAGGAATTTATCCCTTTTGCCCAGGTTGTCTATTTTGTTGACATAGAGTTGATCAGATGATTTTGTTACAATAATTGTATTTCTGTGATGTCTGTTGTTATTTCTCCTCCTACATTTCTGATTATATTTATGTGGGTACACTCTCTTGTTTTTTGATGAGTTTGGTTAAAAGTGAATCAATCTTGTTTATCCTTTCAAACAGCAGCTTTTGGTTTAATTGATTTTTTTTTTTTTAGTGTCTATGTCATTTACTTCTGTTCTGACATTTATTTATTTATTTATTTAGCTTTGGTTACTCTTTTTTATTTATTTTTATAATACATTTATATTTTATAATGTATATTATTTCTTTTTTAATTTATTGTCTAAAGTTTTACATATGTCTCCTTTTTCCCTGATTGACCGCCCCCCCCCCCCAGCCATTCCCACACTAGGCAAGGCCCCACTGCCCCAGTGTCTGTGTCCATTGGTTATGCTAATATGCATAAATACAAGTCCTTTGGTTGCTCACTTTCTGATACCTTATTATTGGTATATAAAAATGCAACTGATTTCTGGTTATTTATTTTGTACCCTACTACTTTACTGAATTCATTTATCAGTTCTAGTAGTTTTTGGTGGAATCTTTAAGGTTCTCTATATACATTTATATTTTATAATGCCATTTGTCTCTGGATCTATTCTTGTTCATCAAATTATGTTGATCATTATATCCCACATATGAGTGAGATCATGTGATATTTACCTTTCTCCGACTGGCTTATTTCGCTTAGCATGATGCTCTCCAGTTCCATCCATGCTGTTGCAAATGATAAAAGTGCCTTTTTTTTTTTTTTAAATAGCGGTTAGTATTCCATTGTGTAGACGTACCACAGTTTTTTAATCCACTCATCTGCTGATGGGCACTTAGGTTGTTTCCAAATCTTAGCTATTGTAAATTGTGCTGCTATGAACATAGGGGTGCATATATCCTTTTTGATTAGTGTTTCTGGTTTCTTGGGATATAGTCCTAGAAGTGGGATTACTTGGTCAAATGGAAATTCCGTTTTTAAATTTTTGTGGAAACTTCATACTGTTTCAGTAGCTGCACCAGTCTGCATTCCCATCAGCAGTGCATGAGGGTTCCTTTTTCTCCGCATCCTCTTCAGCACTTGTCCTTTGTTGATTTGTTATGATAGCCATTCTGACAG
This sequence comes from Eptesicus fuscus, assembly GCF_027574615.1. Classification (NCBI taxonomy): domain Eukaryota; kingdom Metazoa; phylum Chordata; class Mammalia; order Chiroptera; family Vespertilionidae; genus Eptesicus; species Eptesicus fuscus. Next base: position 21,244,491 of record NC_072478.1, read on the forward strand.
GTGTGAGATGGTATCTCGTTGTTGTTTTGATTTGCATCTCTCAGATGTTAGTGACTTTGAGCATGTTTTCATATGTCTCTGGGCCTTCAGTATGTCCTCTTTCGAGAAGTGTCTATTTAGATCCTTTGCCCATTTTTTGATTGGATTGTTTATCTTCCTTTTGTTAAGTTGTATGAGTTCTCTATAAACTTTGGAGATTAAACACTTATCTGAAATATCTTTGGCAAATCTGTTCTCCCATGCAGTGGGCTTTCTTATTGTTTCGTTGATGGTTTCTTTTGCTGTGCAGAAGCTTTTTATTTTGATGTAGTCCCACTTGTTTATTTTCTCCTTAGTCTCCATTGCCCTAGGAGCTGTGTCGGTAAAGATATTGCTATGACATATGTTTGCTATTTTGCTGCCTATGGAGTCTTGTAGGATTTTTATGGTTTCCTGTCTTACATTTAAGTCCTTTAGCCATTTTGTTTTTGTGTATGGTGTACATTGCTGATCTAGTTTCATTTTTTTGCATGTATCTGACTAAATTTCCCAATACCATTTATTGAAGAGACTGTCTTGACTCCAATGTATGCTCTTGCCTTCTTTATGCTCAAATATTAATTGAGCATAATGACTTGGGCCAATTTCTGAGTTCTCTGTTCTGTTCCATTGGTCTATATGTCTGTTCTTGTGCCAGTACCAGGCATTTTTGAGAACCGTGGCTTGGTAATATAGCTTGATATCTGGTATTGTGATCCCTCCAACTTTGTTCTTCTTTCTCAGGATTGCTGTGGCTATTCAGGGTCTTTTTTTATTCCAGATGAATTTTTAGAGAGTTTGTTCTAGATCTTTGAAATATGTGTCGGTATTTTAACGGGAATTGCATTGAATCTGTAGATTCCTTTGGGTAGCATGGACATTTTAATGATATTGATTCTACCAATCCATGAACATGATATGTTCTTCCATTTGTTTATGTCTTCCTCTATCTCTTTTTAAAATGTCCTGTAGTTTTCCGAGTACAGGTCTTTTATCTCTTTAGTTAAATTTATTCATAGGTATCTTAATTTTTTTGGTGCAATGGTAAATGGGATTGTTTTTTTCGTTTCTTTCTCTGTGAGTTCATTGGTGTATAAAAAAGCCATAGATTTCTGGGTGTTAATTTTGTATCCTGCTATATTGCCAAATTCATTGTTCTTACCTTTATTATTTCCTTCCTTCTACTTACTCTGGGCTTTTCCTGCTGTTCTTTCTCCAATTCTTTTAGGTGTTGTGTTAGATTGTTTGGTAGATATTTTTTTTGCTTCTTGAGGTAGGCCAGCAACTCTATGAACTTCCCTCTTAGGACTGCTTTCACTGTGCCCCATAGATTTTGGGTGGTATTGTGTATATTTTCATTTGTTTCAAGGTAATATTTTATTTATTCCTTGATCTTACTGGTAATCTATTCATTATTTAATAATATTCTATTTAGCCTCCATGTATTTGAATGTTTTTGAGTTTTTAAAAATTGTGCTTGGCTTCTAGTTTCTTGGCATTGTGGTCAGAAAAGATTCTTGATACGATTTAAATCTTCTGTAATTTATTGAGATTTTCTTTGTGTGTCCTAACATGTGGTCTATCTTTGAAAATGTTCCATGTGTACTTGAGAATAATGTATGCTCTGCAGCTATAAAATGTCCTGTAGATATCAATTAAATCTATCTGATCTAGTGTGTTGTTTAAGGCCACTCTTTCCTTGTTGATATTTTCTCTAAAAGATCTATCCATTGATGACAGTGGGTGACTATGGAAGCTGTGCCACTGGGTCCTACAGGACACTTAGTACATAAGGCCACTCTACTAAGACTTGGAGATGTAACAGCTCTACATAGAAACAAACACAAGGATGTAACCAAAATGAGGAGACAAAGAAACATGTTCCAAATGAAAGAAAAGACCAAAACTAAGAAAAGAACTAAACAAATGGAGATGCAGAATTCAAAACACTGATTGTAAGAATGCTCAATGAATGTAGGGGAAGAATAGATGAACTTAGGGAGAACTTCTACAAAGAAATAGAAATAATAAAAAAGAACCAGTCAGAAATGAAGACTGTAATAACTGAAATAAAGAATTCATTATTGAGAGAAACCAAGATGGCGGCATAGGTGAAACACCTAACCTGCAGCCGGGCACAACAATTTCAAAGGCACAACTAGAGGTCGGAACGGACATCGTCCAGAACCACAGGAGAGCTGGCGGACTGAGATGCCCACAGCTGGGGGGAAGGAGAGGGCCACGGGGACAATCGGGGGAGCCGTAAAAGCCTGAGGTATGGAGAAACTGGCGGAGACACGAGCGTGCGCGCCTGCGGGGAGGATGGAGCCGGAGAGGAGGGCGCGGCTGACAGCCTGGCCGGCGTTCACTGGCAGGAAGGAGATAAAGGCTCCGGAGTGCGCTAAGCGCCGGCTCCGACTGCACTGAGCGCCAGTTCCGGGCGAAACCCTGGGAAGCCAGGCGCAGGCTGGGGGAATGAATCTGGGCTGTGGGGCGCAGGCACAGAGGAGCGGGGGAAGGCAGAGCTCCAGAGGCGCGCACGGGAAGGGGCGCAAAGGACGGACTGTTGCCTGCGCCACTGAACTGCCCTAGCGGGAAGGAGACATAAGCTCAGGACCGTGCTGAACCCCAGTTCCGACTGCACTGAACCCCAGTTCCGGGCGAAACCCTGAGAAGCCAGGCGCACGCTGGGGGAATGAATTTGGGCTGTGGTGGCGGAGGCACAGAGAAGCGGCGGCTCCAGACGCGCGCACTGGAAGGTGCGCAGAGGACGGACTTTTGCCTGCGCCACTGGGTGGCCCTGCTGGGAAGGAGACAGGGACGCCAGTTCCAACTGCACTGAAACCCAGTTCCAGGTGAGAATCTGGGAGTCCAGATTCATTAGGGGAGGGACTGGACTGTTTGGCAGTGGGCGAAATTCCAGGGCGCGTTTCTCTCAGAGGTGTTTGCAAGGAATACAGAGGGACACAGACACAGGAGCCTCATAGGGCGGGGCTGACAGGAAGCCAAGGTTGTAGGCTCCACCCTGTAGCTCCGCCCCAGCCAAGCTGAGCAGAAGCTTTTTCCTGCTGAGTGCCTCAGGTAGTGGCTGACCCACACTGCATTGGAGACCCAGAAACGAGGGCATCTAGTGGTTGGTGGGAGATGACACCAGACTTCAATCACTTGCATAAGGGAGGCATTCTAGAGGCAGACTCAGTGAGCGCCAAGGCATTGCTGCATCAAGACCCGGCCCACAAACATGTCTCCTGCACAGCAACTCTTCCTATATGGACAAAGAGGGTCCTCACGGCCAATTGGCCTGGAGGACAATTCCTCCCAGTGACACCAACAACAATCAAGACTTAACTGTACAAAGGAGGACCAAGATGGAGACATAGGGCGGCAGCCTGATCGTTGCCTACCACAACAATATTGAGACTACGACGGGAGAGCAGAGCAGACACCAGCCAGAAAGACCGGGGGGCTGGCTGAGCAGATGCTCTACAACTAGAATAAAAGAGAGGGGTACGCAGGATGATGCTGATGCTGGTGACCCAAAGTCCACACTTTAAGAACTATGGCTCAGGCGACACAATGGTGGCCTGGAACGTGCTCGGCGCAGTTCCCCCGGCGGTCTCCGGCTGAGGGGACGGCTCCACTCGCTGCCGAGCACAGACAGACGAGCCCCTGGGAGACATGGGGTGGGAGACTCCGTGCTTGCTGACCTCCGAGTCCTTCAAGAATCTCAATGCCCCGAAGTGGCCAGGTGCGCACGCTCAGCGACTGGCCACCGTTGCAGACCCAAGGGCCGACGCAGCGACACCGGACCAGCCCACCGCCGGGCACCGGGCACACCGGAGCCTTGCCGAGCCCGCCGCCCAACGAGTTCTGCGGCAGCCGCCCTGGAGCTCTGAGAAAATGACCGAAGGAATTGCTGAGAGGGAATTGACCAACAGGAATTGGGATCAAGAAGACGAAACCCCGCTGAGACCCGAGTCCAGGCGAGCCTGCGAGCCTCTGGGCTCAGATGTGGTCACATGCCTCTGGGTCTAGGTGAGGCCTCACGCCCCTGGGTTTGGGTGAGGTCACACGCCCCTGGGTCCAGGTGAAGCTGGATTCCGGGTTCGGGTGAGGCCATGTGCCCCTGGGTCCGGGCGAATCTGAACCCTGGGTCCGGGTGAGGCCGTGGGCCCCTGGATCCGGGTAAGGCTGGGTCCCGAGTACGGGTGAGGCCGTGAGCCCCTGGATCCGGGTGAGACCACGCAACCAGGGGTCTGAGAGAGGTAACGCGCCCCTGGGTCCGGGTGGCTTCGTGCACCTAGGCCCGGGTGGGGCCGCGTGCCCCTGGGTCTGGGGGAGGCCAGGCGTCCCTGGGTCCGGGTGAGACCGTGTGTCCCTGGATCCGGGTGAGGCCTCGTGCGCCTAGGCCCGGGTGAGGCCACATGCCCCTGGGTCTGGGGGAGGCCAGGCGTCCCTGGGTCCGGGTGAGACCGTGTGTCCCTGGATCCGGGTGAGGCCTCGTGCGCCTAGGCCCGGGTGAGGCCACGTGCCCCTGGGTCTGGGGGAGGCCAGGCGTCCCTGGGTCCGGGTGAGACCGTGTGTCCCTGGATCCGGGTGAGACCTCGTGCACCTAGGCATGGGTGAGGTCACGTGCCCCGGGGTCGGAGAGGCCAAGCGTCCCTGGGTCCGGGTGAGACCATGTGTCCCTGGATCCGGATGAGGCCGCGTGCACCTAGGCCCGGGTGAGCCCAAGTGGCCCTGGGTCTGGGAGAGGCCAAGCATCCCTCGGTCCGGGTGAGACCATGTGTCCCTGGATCCGGGTGAGGCCTCGTGCACCTAGGCCCGGGTGAGCCCAAGTGGCCCTGGGTCTGGGAGAGGCCAAGCATCCCTGGGTTCGGGTGAGACCATGTGTCCCTGGATCCGGGTGAGGCCTCGTGCACCTAGGCCCGGGTGAGCCCAAGTGGCCCTGGGTCTGGGAGAGGCCAAGCGTCCCTGGGTCCGGGTGAGACCATGTGTCCCTGGATCCGGGTGAGGCCTCGTGCACCTAGGCCCGGGTGAGGCCACGTGCCCCTGGGTCTGGGAGAGGCCAAGCGTCCCTGGGTACGGGTGAAGCCAGATCCTGGGTCCGGGTGAGGCCGTGCGCCCCTGGATCCATCCGGGTGAGGCTGGGTCCCAGGCCCGGGTGAGACCACGCGCCCCTTGTGTATGGGTGAGGCCACGTGCCCCTTAGTCCGGGTGACGCCGTGCCCCTGGGTTCGGCCGAGACCAAACCAGAGGGAGTCGGACCTCCATTACCACCATTTGTCCACCATCCAGAACTGAGGGGTCAGTGCTGACATGTACACATAAGGAACTACTGGACATTGAAATTGGGTCTCAAAAGAACTGTTGGTCCAGGGGGAAGCTCGCTACAGATTGATTCATTTGCCTGTCAGCATAACTATTATTGCTCGTCTCACATTCAGTTCTTATTAGTATATATCTAGTGACATATGATCTCGCTCATCTAGGGGAAATGATGAACAACATAGACTGAGGAACAAGAACAGAACCAGAAGCAAGGAGGCATCGATCGGACTATCGGGCCTCAGAGGGAGGATAGGGGAAGGGGGGGAGGGGGAGAGTTCAACCAAAGGACCTGTATGCATGCATATAAGCCTATCCAACGGTTAAGTTCAACAGGGGATTGGGGCATGCGTGGGGAGAGGGGTGGGAGGGGAATGGGGGGATGAGGACAAATATGTGACACCTTAATCAATAAAGAAATTTAAAAAAATAAATAAATAAAAAAAAAAAATAAAGAATTCATTATAGAGAATCAGCAGTATATTAGATGAAGCAAAGGATCAAATCAGTGATTTGAAAGATAAGAAAGCAGGAAACATTTAATTAGAACAGGAAAAGGAAAAGAGAATTTAAAAAAATGAAGACAGTTAAGGGAGCCTGTGGGACAACTTCAAGCATACCAACATTTACATCATGAGCTGCCAGAGGTGGAAAGAGAGAGTAAGGAATTGAAAACCTATTTGGAAAAATAATGACAAAAAAACTTTCCTAACCTGGTGAATGTAATAGACACAAGCCCAGGAAGCACAGAGAGTCCCAAACAAGATGAGCTAAAAGAGGCCCTCACCAGGACACATCATAATTAAAATGTCAAAGGTTAAAGACAAAGAGAGAATCTTAAAAGAAAAGCAGTTATTTATCTACAAGAGAGCTACCATAAGACTGTCAGCTGATTTCTCAACAGAAAATTCCCAGGTCAGATGGGATTGGCACAAAATTTTCAAGGTGATGAAGAGCACGGATCTACAGCTAAGATCACTCTACCCAGCAGGGCTATTATTTAGAATCAAAGGACAGATGAAGAGCTTCCTACATAAGAAAAAGCTAAAGTAGTTCATCACTACCAAACCAGTATTATAAGAAATGTTAAAGGATCTTTAAGAAGAAGAAGAAAAAAGATGAATAATAAAATGGTGATAAATACCTATCAATAATTACATTAAATGAAAATGGATTAAATACTTTAATAGAAGGACTTATGGTGGCTGAAAGGATAACAAAGCAAGATCCTTACATATGTTGTCTACAAGAGACCTACTTCAGATTAAAAGATACACACAAACTGAAATTAAAAAGATGGACAAAGATATTTCATGAAAATGTAAATAACAACAAAAGTTGAGGTAACAATACTTATATCAGACAAAATAGACTTTATAACAAGTAACAAAGAATGACCCAGCAATTATATTTCTGAGTATTTATCTGAAATAACCAAAAACACTAAATAAAAAGACATGTACATCCAAATATTTATTGTAGCATTATTTATAGTAGCCATGATATGGACGCATCCTAAGTGTTCATCAATAGATGAATGGATAAACGAGTGCATATATATACACAATGAGATATGCAAATATCAGCTATAAAAAAGAATGAAATCTTGCCATCTGCAACCACATGGAAGGACCTCGAGGATATTGTGCTGAGTGAAATAAATCAGACAGAGAAAGACAAATGCCAGATGATTTCACAAAGATGTGGAATCTCAAAAACAAAATAAATGAACAAGCAGAACAAAAACAGACTCATAGATACAGAGAACATTTTGATGGTTGCCAGATGGGATGGGGTTGGGGAAGTGTGTAAAAGGGTAAAGGGAATAAGAAGTACAAATTGGTAGTAACAGAATAGTCATGGGGATGTAAAATACAGCATAGGAAATACAGTCAATAATATTGTAATAAGTATATATGGTGTCAGATGGGTACTAGATTTATGGGGGTGAACAGTTAGTAAGTGATATAACTGTTTCATCAATGGGTTGTACATCCAAAACAAATATAATATTGTACATAAACTATAATTGAAAATAAAAATATTATTAAAAAATAAGGGAAGTCTGAGAAATGATCATAGCATAGAGGAGTCTAAGGAGAAATGACCTTTAAATGTAACATTGTATCCTGGACAGGAGATATTAAATAAGGGAAACTTGGCATGGAGTTTGGGGAAACTCTTTACAACTTTTCTATAAATCTAAAACTGTTTTAAAAATAAAGTTTAATGAAATTAGAAATATTATTATTCAACCTGAACTATGAACGGAGAACCTTGGAAACAGTGAGCTCTGTGCTTGACTCTGGATCCCATTGTGTGCTTTTGTAAGCATTGCCACTGGTGTCAGTCTCACATTCTGTACCCATAAAATAGGGATCATGGTACCAATTTGTAGAGATATTGAAATAATTAAGTAAAATAATGAATAGAAAATGCTTGTCTGTGCCCAGCATTAATCATTGAATTTTTGGATACACAGTTTCAACTGCCCAATGGATTCATTCACACCTCCTATCAAAATCTCGACTGCCTTTTCCACTACCACCCTCTAGGTTGGCTTTGAAATCAGCAATTCTTTGTTCCTCACATCAGCATGGGTGATCTTCCCACAAAGTGAACCTGATCATGGATATCAGTGGCTATAATCCTGCAGTCACTCCAGTGATTTAAGAATCAATATCAATGCAGTAACTAATAAAATATAAGGTCTCGGCCTCCATTTCTCCATGAGGGGGGTTAAAGGCCTCCCAAATATGCATATATGAAAAGGCCAAAAAGTAACCTTCACTGACAGGGAGTCTAAACTAGAGAAGGAGACAGCACCAAACTGGCAGGCTCGGCAAAAGCGCTATCGGCAGCATCCTGGACAAGGAGCTTCCTGAAAACTTCTGTTCCTATGCATAAAGATATCTTTGGTGGACTTGGGGAAGAGATTGCTAGAAGCAGCAAGAAAGGCCAAGATGATGAAGTGAGGACATTGACGGCAAGTTCACCACAGACTGGATTGGAACATCACCCCTCCACCTTGCAGCCCAGTATGGTCATTTTTTCCACAGCAGAAGTACTCCTTAGAGCAGGCGTTAGCAGGGATGCCCGGACCAAAGTGGACAGGACCCCCTTGCACATAGCTGCAGCTGATGGACATGCACACATCGTGGAACTGCTTGTTAGGAATGGTGCAGATGTGAATGCCAAGGATATGCTGAAGATGACAGCTTTGCACTGGGCCACAGAATACCACCATCAAGATGTTGTAGAGCTACTTATAAAATATGGAGCTGATGTCCATGCTTTCAGCAAGTTTGATAAATCTGCTTTTGACATAGCCCTGGAGAAGAACAACAATGCTGAGATTCTGGTCAATCTTCAGGAAGCAATGCAGAATCAGGTGAATGCTAATCCCGAAAGAGCCAACCCTGTGACTGTGGCTACCCCATTTATTTTCACGTCAGGAGAAGTTGTCAACCTCGATAGCCTTGTTTCTTCAACCAACAGCAAAACAACCTCAGCTAATTCAGAGGAAATCATAGAAGGAAATTCTGTTGACTCATCAATCCAGCAAGTGGTGGGGAGTGGAGGCCAGAGGGTGATCACCATAGTGACCGACGGAGTGCCTCTGGGTAATATCCAAACTGCAATCCTTACTGGAGGCATTGGCCAGCCATTTATTGTAACTGTGTAAGATGGACAGCAAGTTCTAACTGTACCCGCTGGTCAGGTTGCAGAGGAGACTATCGTTGAAGAAGAAGAGGAGGAAGAAGTAGAGAAGCTGCCATTGACTAAGAAACCAAGGGTAGAAGAGATGACAAACAGTGTGGAGGAAAACAAGGAAGGCACTAAAAGAGAGCTACTACAGCAGCAGCTCCAGGAGGCCATTCGAAGAGGCCAGGAATACCGAAACCAGCTCCTCAAGAAAGAGCAGGAAGCAGAACAGTACCGCCTCAAGCTGGAGGCCATGGCCTGACAATGTTACAGAAAACCGAAGAAGAACAAAGCAATACCAGAGAGATGGAGTTACATTTATTCCGCGTGGGTCCAGAGGAAAATGTCTCTCAAATTCTGGACCCCAACATGCAGGAATTTTCCCTATTTATATGTTTTTACCTTCTTTGTCTCCCAAATATGGAATGTTTCTGGCCCCTTTTGCAAGTTCTTAAAGAGCCCGTATGTGCTGGGCCTTGAGACCTCAACCAGAGGCCTACCCTGGCGCCAGCACTGATAACCTTGTCTGGGGAAGGTTTAATGGCCTCGCTAAAGTGGGAGTAGTCTTAGCAAGCAAGAATTTACAGAAGCCAATTAGCAGGGTTAAATTTTCAAACAGCAGTTTTCATACAAGATGGATGCTTCAACAACAGTGCAATGGAGTTGATTTCACCATGGTTGAAGAAGTGCGTGAGGTAGATGCTGTAGTAGTCACAGAGGGGGAGATGGAAGAGAGAGAGATGGAAGTGACTGGGGCAGGAGGGACCACAGAGCCTCATCATGGAGTTTCCATAGTAACTGCTTCATCTTAACATACAAGGGCCACAATTTGTACTATGTCCATTTCCCACCCCCCTCTTTTTAAAAGAAAACACAGAGGACAAACCTTGTTTAAAAATTAAGAATTTTCTTAAGAAGAAAACTATAGCAGGGTATAATGCTTGGGCTCAGGGAGGCTCTCTATGCAATTGGAAAAATCAAAGCCAAATTTAGGGAACACTTCTTTTGAGAGACCAAAAAAATAAGGACCAAATTTCCCAGCTTACATCATTGCTTTAAGCATAGAGGTGAAAGAATGCTGCATGTTGTAGGTTGGTTGGTTGTTGAAATAATTGACTTTTTATCAAAATATTTTACTAGTACTTTCCGTCAAAAGATTTTTCTAAGATAACATTGCTAATATGGACCCACCCAGATCCTTTAATATTTGCACCATCAAGTGACCTGAAAATTTGCCTTAGATTTATGATGTATGTCTGTTACAGAAGAAAACTAATTTGGAGGGAGGTTAGGAGCAAGCTTTGGGGAAGAGAAAGGAATATATTCCACTTCCAAAGAAGCAAGCGATCCTCACTATTCAGTTCATTTCACTGAAAAGAATTTGTGATTGCCTGACTAAATTCATTGCGTGTCCATAGCTCAGCTGCCAGTTTAAGAAACTGAAATATAATTTTTTAAAACTGGAAGGAAAAGTCGTTCAAGTGAAGAAGTGTATATAAATCCAAAACCCTCCAGGCTGTGCTTCACAATGCTGGAAAGTGGCCAGAAAGAGGCTCGTTGGGGTTATGAAGCAATCTGGTGTTGAGATACAAACTTTGCTCTGGCTGGATTTTACAAAACTGCAATCAGGATGATAGTCTGTTGTTAGAATAACTTGCTTCCAAACATTTATTTATGCAATATGAAGCTTTAATAGCTGCTGGAAACCGATCATTGTCACTACTAGAGAAATGTGAAAAGGGAATCCAGAAGGCTGGTTAACCTTAATTGCTCTGAAAGGTAGGAGCTAATCACTCATTGTTTAGTTGAGACATTGGTAGCTGAAGCAGCCTCCACCTGTTAGTCTTATGTAAATTCTTGCTGATTGGCTATTATTGGAATTTCCTGCCTAAAGGATATGGGTGTATCCCATAACCTTAATAAAAGGGATAGCAAGGCCAGAGCAGTAGTAGTCCTCCCCCTAGAGGTGGACTCCCACCTGATGCCCCTATATCGCCAAGTTAATACTTTTCTAGTCTCTTTCATTTGTGTTCGGCCTTCTCCAGAACCTGAACCCTGAACCGGAACCCTGAACCATGCGGGACGTGAAAGGACTCCTGCAAATAGCAATCCTTTAATTTTATAAAATTTTGTTGAGTTTTCTAAATGTGCCTTTCTGTAGCGCTTACATGGTATCCTCTTATATGCAATAATAGAAGGTGGGGAGAGAGACGAATGTTAAGGATGTTGTGTTGTTTTGTTGCCATTTGATTTGGGATGAGTAGATTGCCCTGTTTCCTTAAGGTAGGACCTTACGGAGAGCTTTTGTGCCTTGTAGATGCTCAGTGTGTGCTGGCAAAGGGAGTAAGAACTATCAGTGCCTGGAGTACGGAACCAAAGATGCTGGCTAGATACTTCATCTGCCTTACTCCCTTCTCTCCCACTATGCCTGCTCCCTTTGCCTAGACACTTTTGAAAAGTGTTTCATTGCTTGGATTCTTTGTGTGCCAGCTTGGCGATTTGTCAAAAGAAAGGTAAATATAGGTGGAGAGAGAAAGGTGGTGGAGAGGTTACATTTCAGAGGATCTGGGCCCCCATCATTCTTGACTTGCTTTGTTGTAAGTGACAAGATGAAACCAGAGGGAGATGTGCCAAGTAAACATTTGAAAGACTGTTCAGAAAATGGTTTTTTAAATTAGCGATCATACGGAAAACATAGATTTTTAATTTGGAATAAAACTTGACAGTTAATAGGGTTCTCCTTACCTTGATTAGTGAAGTAATTTGCCACAATTTTCCAGAGGTGAAAAATCATTTGGGGCTCAAAATATGCTGAAAACATAACTCCCCAAACCAAATTTCACAAACAGAATTGGCTATTAGAGGCTTCTAGGAAAAAATGTCAGTTTTCAAATTAATCTTGATGACTAGCCACCTTAACTTGGTTTTCCCAATGGACTTGAGTACCAAGCATTTCCCAGGTGGCCAGAGATTACTCTGGGCTGTTGGGGAAGATGGAGAAATGCAGTGGAGGAGGCTAGGTAAGGGTGAGGGTAAAATAATGGTATCTGCTGTCAAATTGTCCCATTTCTATTTGTGATGTGTGTGTTTTTTTTTTTTTTTCTGTCCTTTTTTGAACCAGGTGCTAACAATAAGCTGCTATTGTGTGCCATTTCAGAGCCTTAGCTTAACTATAGATGCATCAAGTGTCATTTTAGATGTGTTTTGTTTATGTTCTTAGGGTATATGTTGACTAAATTATTCTTTTTTTTCTGTCCTGTTATGGGGTGGAGGTGAACACTGCAGAAGATATCCAGGTCCAGCCACCTCATTCTCTAGGTAGCTTCTGATTGGCAGTAAGGAGCTTCCATCCAACACTACCTTTTGAGCATACAGAGTCCCTACTGTTTTGGGGAACTGCTTATCTGTTCTATCTGTCTATAGGAGGCTATCATTCCTACACACAAACTGTTGAATACAGCCCAAGTCATTTTTTATGATGGGGTCTCTGAGATTGGGTTGGGATAGGGAGAGAGAGAGAGAAGGGAAATAGCTGGAAAGGGGTGGGTAGCAAAAAGGTATTTGTTTTTATTTACTTGGAATAGAGCTTTTAACATCCCAGAGAAGGGAAATAAGATTTGGTCTCCTTTTGTATTGCTATAGAGAGAATGGTAAGTCAGGATCCCTTGAAGTAGTTAGAAGTTAAAACTAAATGCATTAATGGCAATACCATTTTATGATTTTGCATTTCTTTCGGGATCAGCCATGGAAATTGGGAAAATGTTGCTAGATTTTCTGGGTTAGGGGATTTTGACTAGCCTTTGGCACAGTTGGATTACAGAGAATCAAGTAACAGTCAAGTGGTTCAGAGTTGGTACTTGAATAGAAGGAACCTGGAGCTTAGGATGATTGCCTACTGTAAAATAAAGCTGCTTTAATGATATCAGTATTAATATAGGACTTTTACACTCTACCTTTGCATTTTGATCCTAAGTCTACCCCTCAAATAGAGATAAAATAATCATTTCTGTTCTTGTTCCTAACTTCAGGAAAATTACTATAAGTGCATAAATGTACATTCTCTTCCTATCACTACCAGTGTGGGATCTCTTCATTGTAATGGCAGAGTTGAGGTCTTTTAACTGAAATTTTGGAAAACTTGGCCTTAGGTTTTCTATGTTTTTAATTCAGTGCCTTAAAGGATGGTCTTTTTCTCTGTCAGATCTGTGTTCGGTTATTCTTGGCTTTGCCTTTCCCCTTTCTTCAGCCTTACTCTTGCATTATTAAAATTCGTGTGTCTGCTCAATAATGTTAGAAATATATGGTATACAGAATTACTTTCTTTCTTTATACTGATATCAAAGAAAGAACTCACCAGAGGGCTTCCCAGTTGAAATTAGGTATCATATGACCAGGTGTATGTATGTGTGTGTGTGTGTGTGTGTGTGTGTGTGTGTGTGTGTATTTTTAATTGATTTTTAGAGAGAGAGGAAGGAAGAGAGAGAGAAACATCGATTGGTCTCCTCTTGCCAGGCCTTTTTTTTCCCTATCCTCACCCTAGAATATGTTTAGAGAGAAGAAGGAGAGAGAGAGAGAGGGAGGGGGGATTGATTGGTTGCTTTCTATATGCTTCCCAATCAGGAATGAAACCCACAACCCAGGTATGTGCCCTGACCCAGAACCGAACCGGCAACCTTTTGGTGCACAGGACAATGCTCAACCAACTGAGCCATGCCAGCGGGCCATGACCAGGGCATTTTTAATGCCCCTTTGCTGGGTGTATATTAATGTGTATGTTTATAAATGTATATGTATTTTCTCACTTTTCTCTTTATTTGAGGTTCAGCTCTCAAGTACCTGGTATAACCTGGATATATTTTATTTCATTAAATGCATGAGAGAGGGTTTCTTTTGTAACCACTGAAGAGCTGGAGGAAGAAAAAACATTGCTTTGGCTCTTCCCTGAGAGTTGTGCTCTAACAGGTAGTAATGAGAAACCTAAGGAGGGAGGCCCCAGCGAGAACCGGTCCCTGGCTTTACAGAGATGTGGTTAGCACACAGTGTGATGACACGGGTAAGCTAATAGATTCAGAGCCGCGCTGAGGTAGAGCTGGAGCTGCCCTTTCACAGAGCACGCCTCCTTTCCACTCCTGGGGCAGCTGTTCAGACTGGCACGTGGACAGTCTCTTACACCTCCCTGCTCCTGTGCAGACATCTCTGTGTGGCCAGAAAAGGAGCTTAAGAATGGAATGCATGTCAAGACCACCCCTCTGCTGTTCTAGGCTCTTACCTATCTCCATTTTATGTGATGAATATTTTCCCCTTCTGAGTTAGTACTCTTCTCTCCTATGCCAACATATTGAGCAAGAAGAATACGAATTTGAATTAAGTAGCTTTGAGCCTCTGGTGCTGCCTTTTGTTTTATTTTTTTGAGCTTCTCTGGGATTCGAGGGTGGGGTGACATTCCTAGACTCTGTAGTAGCCGTTTGGTTTGTTAATGGCAGGAAATTGTGATTCCCTGTCTCTCTTCTCCTCTTTCCCATCCTACTTCTGTTTCTGTGACCCAATTGTTCTTATCTTGTTGAATCTTTCCCAGGAACTAGAACTTAATAAGTCATTTCTAATCTATGGGCCTGGTCTTTCCTCTTTCCACTCCCCTCTATCCCTACTGCATACTTTCTGCTTATTCTGAAGTGGTTTGTTTCTGAGAATTTAGGTCATACTCCATAATACTGTGCTTCCTAGTTGGTTTTAGGCATCTTGTTCTATCAGTAATGATAGTAGCTCCCTTCTCTGGCTTTGCCCTGTATGCTGACCTGTCAAGGCCATTTGTGTTGGGGCAGAGGACGCGGGGGTGTGGGAGTAGGGTATTGGGAGGGTGAGGAGAGGAAGACTGTGGGTAGGGTGCCTAGATACTTCTTAAAATGTCCTCCATTCTTCAGGTTGTCTGACAGCTTTATGTACAGTATGTTTTAGGAAGAAATATACTTCTATTTTTTATTTAGAATTTTAATAAAATAGGGTTTTATTCTGATGAGCAGGTTTGTGTATATGTATGTAGGGGTGAATGAGCATTTGTGTGTAAACACACCTATACAGATCTATATTATATACACAACTTTTGTACTGTCATTTAAAATAAAGATGTTTCTTAATAAAATATCAAAGTCTTAACCATTAAAAAAAAATATGTAAGGTCTCTGTTATCTGGCTGCCACATGGCCCAACTCGCATTTCACTTTTCATCCCCTGTCTTCATTATTGGTTAGATATTAGAACTATTTGTATTTTCTAAGCACACTTTACAGTATAATTAACATCTACATTTACTTCCCTACCGCTTCTTATCCTATATTAACTGGAAGAATTCACTACAGCTTCAAAGCTCAGTGCACTTATAAGCTTGTTTATAACCTTCATTAATGTCCCCAGAAAGAGTTGACTACCTTTTGATCACTTTCCCAGGATTATAGTTCTATCTCAGGATATTGTCTTTATTTATCCCCACATCTCTTCCCCTTAAACTTCATGCACCTAGAAAGAAATCACAATGTTGTATTCTCTTCTTTAACCCTAGAACACAGTCTACTGCATGCCATGCTGTCATCACTGAATCAGTAGTTGTTGAACACCTGAAGGACACACTGTGGAATGGTCAACAGATATTTCCACCAACGAGGGAGTAAGAAAAAGCAGTGAAACAAGAGGAAATGCTGTTGTGGAAGGGAGGCCTCAGGAGTGAGAGTTAATACCAGAGGAAACCCATTGAAGAGAAAGGACATTTTAGTGTGCTCAGAATCTCCCACTCAGATGAGGGACACTAAATTGGCAGGGCTCTGTATTATCAAATCTTTATTTAATTGTCATCCCTGTTGATGCCCGCAAAGTCACTACCAATAAAGGAGTCCATTATGCTCTGCCACATCCCCTGACACCGTGAAGATACTGTGGCTTACGTAGGTATGATTAAGGAACAGTCTGACTTCATGGACCCAGTTTTTCCTTAGATGACGGATGAAGTTGAAGCCCCTGTCTGCAGAAAGGGAAGGTAGATGGAACCACTCACGAGACCTCTGGAAGTCCTGTTGGGTTTGCTCACCACCGGATATTAGTAAATGAGACTTGAGAGAGTATAGTAGAAGCATTTACAGTGTCTGAGTCTTTAGGGGCTGAATTCCCATGAGCCTCATTAGCGAAGCTCTCTAATGAGGCTCGTTTGGCTCTCTGATTCCTGAGAGAGTTGATTCTCATGAGGTGAGAGAGAAAGCAGAATGCAACTTTGTGCCAATTTGACCCTTGGGAGATGTGTTTGCACCTCCATGTGTATCTCTCATCCCATTGGACTCCTTCTTTCCAGGTGTGATCCCAAGCAGGCAGGACACTCAACAATGAATGCTCATTTCATTTTGGGGGTGTGTTTCCTTCTCCAAAGAGCTAAAGAGCAAATTAGAAGATTTCCAGAAGATAATTAGTAAAATAGACAAATAAAATGTCATAAGGAGACCAGGTGCAGAATTTAGAGGGTTTTTTTTTTTCCTACATAAGTTAAGACTTAGTGGTCATAAAACCTGCCTTCCACTGGAAGGGAAGCTGGCATAGGCACTTGCAACATAACTTACTGCCAACCCTGCTGGTTACCTGGCAGTCTCCAGAGATTCTTCTCTCTCCTCAACCCTCATATTCAGGATCTTCCCAGTGGAACTTACACAGCAATTCTCCCTCCCCTTTCAAATTCCTCTTTCTCTGTTGTATGTGCATTTCAAATGCCATCTACTTCCATCAGGATCTCCACCCCCAAGAAATATAAGTAGCAGATTGGAAATCATTATGAATATAGTAAGAGCAGGTCAGTAAAAAGAAAAGCAATGTCTACAAGAGTGTGCCCTAAAAAGATGTGATCAGAAAAGCAACAGCTCTTTAGTTCTGTTAATCAATGAGTTAAGTCCCTGGAGTTGAGACATCTGGAAGGAAAAAGCTTTATTTCTTTTCAGCCTAGATATGGTAAGTGGGAGGCAAGTGGCAGAGGGGGCACGTTTATATTTGGAGGGCTTGACCTGCTAGTGTAGAATTTCCACATCTGCTCACCAAACATATATTTACTCTCACTTTCTTCTCTAAGATCATTCGGCCACTCAGGGTGGATGTAGAAATAAAACTTCACTGAATGGACATTTGCACAAGTGGTAGAATGTTTACAGTGGGGGCTCCCATTCATCCAAGTCTTTGGCAGTGTGACTGTGAGCTTCTCCCATCAGAGGTGCAGTCTTTTTCTCCACCTTTGAATCTGGGCTAGACTTAGGATTTTTTAGCTGTTATTGCCAATTAAATTTGGTGGAAGGGACTGTGTGCTTTACCAGACCTTGGTGCATTTCCACTGCTCTCACTCAGACCCTGGCTCAGCCATGTGAACAAATTCAGGAGGGCCTTCCAGAGAAGGAGAGGACATGGGGACAGAGCTCATTTATTCCAGCCAAGCCTCCCCTAGATCAGTCACCATAGCTGAGCCCCCAATATATTAGAAAGCCCAGCCCAGCTCAGCAGAGCCATAGCTGACCCATAGCTGACTACATCTGCTCATTAAACATATATTTATTCTCACTCTCTTCTCTAAGATCATATGCCATCTTAGGAGACCAGCAGAGTCAGAACACCTCCCCAGTACACAAACCTATTAGAAAATAAAGGAATAATATTAAACCACTTGCTTTTAGGATGGCTTATTAAATAGCAACATAGAATTGGTACAATAATCAAAATGAACAGAACTGAGGGAAATTATAGTAATCTGCTGCTTCTTACTCTTGGCATTTGCACTGATATTTGAGGACAGCACTCACAATCACTCTGTTATTCAAATGCATTTCAGATAACTGTCTAGAAGAGCCTCCACTGAGGCTCCCTTCCAGGTAGTCAGGGCAGGGTGGAAGGACATGCATGTTTGTGCAGGAAAATGTGTGATGCTTATTCACATGACTGGACAGGATTTCAACTCCTGTGTGATTCATCCTTTGATCATAAAGACTGAAGATATTTCTGAGTATAAAGGAGATTATATTGTATGATGTTGAGATTGTTCACTCACTGTCTCTTTGGTGGATTTGAAAAAGTTTAGAAAAGAGGAGATAGTTAACTTAGAGCACTAAAAGGAGGCAAATTTCTAGGGGGTATATTGAAAGATTTTCAGCAGAAACAGGAAAATAGTTCAGAGAAAGTGCATAAAACTCTCCAGGTAATTTTTCACCCCAGTGAATAAGAACCCTTACACATAGACATCATATCCACACTTTAATAAGTAGATGTGCACCGTGAAGACTCTGGTCTCAGATTTTCCTCTACAATAAAATTATGTAAATGCCCTTAGTAGCCAAATGCAGTTTTGTTCATAGGGGTAGTATAATTCATGACTATTCTTTCAGGAAAACAATAGAAAAGTTACTTGAAATGATATATGTCATAAAAGATTATGCTAAAGTAATTCAAGTTAACGGAGATAACTGAGAATTTACAATTTTGTGTGGCCCAAAGATTGGCTTTATTAGTGTCAGAACATCAGACTTTGAGGCTTTGAAGCCTGCCTTCATGGTCACTTCTTCAGACTGGTACAGTTGGCCCTTGAAAAGCTTACCTGCCAAAGAATCTTTCCAGGGCCCTCTTTATGTCATTGTTCCTGAGACTGTAGATGAAGGGGTTCAGCATGGGTGTGACCACGGTGTACATCACTGAGGCTGTTGTACTTGAGTGTGCATTTTGGGTAGCAGCAGAGCTGAGATACACTCCTAGGATTGTACCATAAAATAAGGAGACAACTGAGAGGTGAGATGCACACGTAGAAAATGCCTTATACTTCCCCTGAGCTGATGGGATTCCACATATACAGGAGACTATCTTGGAGTAAGAGTAAAGGATCCCAGCAAGGGGTCCACCACCCAGCAGCGCAGTTAAAAAATATATCATAATGTTGTTAAGAAAGATGTCAGAACAGGCAAGTTGGAGCACCTGATTGAGCTCACAGAAAAAATGGTGGATTTCCAAGTCTGAGCAGAAGGACAGACGCAATACCATTAAGCTATGTAGCAAGGAAACCATGGCACTCAGGATCCAGGACAGCAGAACCAGCAGTCCACAGAGCTGGGGGTTCATGATGACCATGTAGTGCAGGGGGTGGCAGATGGCCACAAACCGGTCGTAGGCCATCACGGTCAGGATAAAGTTGTCCAACACTGCAAAGATTGTATAAAAATACAGCTGTGTGATGCAGCCTTCATAGGTGATGACTTTGCTCTGTGTCTGGATGTTCCACAGCATCTTTGGGATGGTGGTGGAGGTGAAACAGATGTCTACCAAGGACAGGTTGGAGAGGAAGAAGTACATGGGTGTGTGGAGGTGGGAGTCTGAGCTGACAGCCAGGATGATGAGCAGGTTTCCCAACACAGTGATCAGGTACATGGGGAGGAAAAGCCCAAATATGAGGGACTGTAGCTCTAGTGACTGTGAAAGTCCCAGAAGAAGAAATTCTGAAATTTGTGTATCATTGCCTGGTTCCATGTGTCGAAGGTGACTATCAGGAAATAGAAAAAATCAAAAACTAATTTTCACATTAGCAAGCATTGGTAACTGAGAATAAATGGCACATATTGACTTCAAATAGGAAGGGAGAGAGAGAGATAGAGACATCAATGATGAGAGAGAATCATTCATTGGCTGCCTCCTGCACGTCCCATACTGGGGATGGAGCCTGCAATCTGGGCATGTGCCCTGGACTGGAATCGAACCTGGGACCCTTCAGTCTGCAGGCTGATGCTCTATCCACTGAGCCAAACCAGCTAGGGCAGCACATTTATATTTTAAAATCAGAAAAATAATTTTCATATTTGGTGTATGATCTGGTTCCCATTAAGTCAACTCTGTTGCCATTTCTCATTAGAATTCCCCCCCCCCCCTTTTTAACCATCAAGCAGTTCTTCAAACATAATGTATATTGCTGTTTTATTGAGGGTATTTTTCATTCATTTGAGGTATATATAGGGTGTCCCAAAAAATGCATACCCACACTTTGAATAATTATAAAGTCAGTGTTTATTAAAGTGCACTTCATTTTCAAAATTCAGCTATCAGTGTGTATACATTTTTTGGGGACAACCTGTATGTCGACTATAGACCAAGTTCCAGGCAGTCTTCACAGTATGGGATGCTGAAAGATAATTGTCTCTACAAACTAATAATGGAGAAAGAATATAATAAAATAAAACATAATATAACATATCAAATGGTAAGTCACATTAAATGGAGAGAGTTGATAGAGGGTGTTCTTTTTAAATAGAATTTAGCCCAGACTTGCCAACAGGTGACACTTAAACAGACACCTCAAACAAGACTAGGTGAGAGACTGAGGGAATTGTTTGCCAGGCAGAAGAAACAGCCAGTGCAAAGGCCCTGAGGAAGAGGAAGATGGTTGTTTTAGAAAACCAAAGTTCAAAATGACCCCATGTGTCCAGTGGAATGAGCAAGGCAGGGTAGGATAAGAGGTGGTGTCAGAGAATATTAAGAAACAAGGTAGCCGCATGTTGCTGTTGAAACCTCAAGTCATAGAGGGTGCCT
This sequence comes from Eptesicus fuscus, assembly GCF_027574615.1. Taxonomy (NCBI): domain Eukaryota; kingdom Metazoa; phylum Chordata; class Mammalia; order Chiroptera; family Vespertilionidae; genus Eptesicus; species Eptesicus fuscus. The sequence goes on from NC_072478.1 coordinate 21,265,119, forward strand.
TGTGCACACTATGTAAATGTTGCACTTTATTAATCTGGTTGCAGTGAATCGAAAAGGATCTCCTCCTTGTTACCTATTCTTTATAATAGAGTCACATTGGAATAAATGAGTTCAGGCACCTTTTCTCTGAGGACTGCTCTCAATTTACAAGGCACACACACACACACACACACACACACACACACACACACACACTCACACACACAAACCAAACACAGCACACCATGGCCTCTTCTTCTGTGTTATTTGCATGTTTTTCTCACTCCCTCCTGCTCTATGTAGACTATGAGTATATACCATCATGCTGTCCAGATCAAGTATCTTTTCCAAAAAGAATTTAGAAATAGTACCTAGATATTCCTTCCGTGAGACTCCCATGGACAAATAAGCTTAGGGTTCCATACTGGTATGTCTACTTTCTGTCATGTATTTAAAGAAATGTAAACAATAGGTTAAATAAACATAGCAGGAGAGAGAGAGCAATAAAATGCACATGAGGAACAAAAGAGATCTAATGAGCTCAGCTGGTCCCTGAGAGATGATGAGGAAGCAAAATCTTTGGATTCTGGAAGCTTAGCCTAGTTACACCCCTTTGAAGCCAAACAAAAATAGTAAATGAGAAAAAATAAATTTCTCCAAAAGACAGAGGAAGTTATACATATATACTATGAAACACCTTACAGATTGACTATCCCAAGTGAAAAATTACCAAAAAATAAATCAATACTCACAAAAAGAAATATACAAAAACTGCACAGGTTGAATATTTTGAACATCAAGCAGTGAAAAGCTGATTTTTCCTGTGCCCTTTCTATATGTAGTTGACCAGTTTTTTAAAAAAAATATTTTATTGACTTTTTACAGAGAGGAAGAGAGAGGGATAGTGAGCTAGAAACATCGATGAGAGAGAAACATTGACCAGCTGCCTCCTGCACACCCCCCACTGGGGATGTGCCCGCAACCAAGGTACATGCCCTTGACCGGAATCGAACCTGGGACCCTTCAGTCCGCAGGCCGAGGCTCCATCCACTGAGCCAAACCAGTTTCGGTGGCCAGTTGGTTTTTATATAGTTGATGGCAGATGAGACAAGCCCCTTTCTCACTTTCCTTATGTGGCATATTTTTTTTTCTTTGACTTTGGGTTTTATTCTCATTTTTGACAAATATTGAGCACAGTCTAATTCTGGTTCATCCAATGGACAAAGGCCTCCCAGGACGTGATCACTAAATCCCACACGTGCCCTGAGAAGCCATCCTTCTACACTGAGTAACTTTCTTCATATAATTTTAGCCTGATCATATTGTCATGCAAACATTTTTTCATTGTACTCTGACTTCACCATCACAGTGCCAGATCCAATCAAGCAGGGCTTCACCTGTTTTGTTCACCTTTGTATTTTCACAAATATGTGTGAATATATGTGCACTTATATAGGAAATAAAAGGAATATATGTCTCATGAACTACTGTTGCAAGGTAATATTTGAAAGAAATATATTGGATAAGGATCTTTCTCATCAATATGGAAATGTAGTGGAATAGACCTCATGATAAAAATAAAGAATAACTGCCCTCATTTTACTGGACATCCCTCCGTACCTAGCACTTTATTTTTTCTACTTCCTTTTAATTGCAAAACTCATTGTACATGTTCTACTTTTACTTAAAATACCTTATGCCTCCCATTGCCACCTTCAATTGGGCTTCCATCAGTTAATTGTCAACCATTATGCATGTGTTACTGAGTTCCAGGTTCACTTCTTTTTAGCATCATAAATTAATCATTAATTAGTTGAATGGGCAAACAAACAACCATAGGCTGGTGCCTGTCAAGAGACCTCAGGTACATGTGCTTGGCTTTGACTCTCTCTGACCCTTTCCTGTAGTACCTACTGCACCTCTGGACTCACCTGATTGGGAACTCTGAGGAGAAGGTCTCCATGGGAAAGTCCAACCTCCTGGATGGTTGATGATGGAGACTGAAGCTCTCTGCCCAGACAAGGCAGCAGGAAGGAGGCAAGCACAGGTCTCCTAGACAAACTTAGGATTCCAAAAGCAACAACAGGTCCCATCCAGCCCAAGGTCACACACGCTGAGAGACTGGAGATGAGGAGGTATTTACCACTCTCTATGTCTGCTCATTAGGTGCATTTCTGTCTTGTTACTCCAACTCCTAATCACCTGATTTCCCTGTGGGCTGGACTGAAGGAAATATTTTCCTGTAGATTCTGTTCCCAAAAGACCAGCTTAGAAGTCAAGTTAATCCAGTGTCTACTAGTTCTTTCTCATAAAATCTGTTGACTTCCAGAGGACTACCCTCCCAGCACCTTATTCCAACTTTGATTTAATATATTTCTAGTCTGGATTAGAAAACTCTAATCTCCAAATACTGGCTTTGTGGTAAGGACACAGGCCCTGATATTTACATAAAATTCTTCTTTTCTCTTAAACAAGGGGGAGAACCAACTTCCTTTGCTATAAACTTTGAGTGTTACACAAAGGGCTTCATGACACATTAGCCAAAACACCTCAGGTAAATGTGCTTACATTTAAACCTTACAGTATATTACATGTTAAGAGCTGTCATTTAGTCCCTCACTAATAAATATTTGTTAATTATAAAAAATACCAGAGGCCTGGTGCACGAATTTGTGCACTAGTGGGGTCCCTTGGGCTGGCCTGCGGGATCGGGCTGAAACTGGCTCTCCAACATCCCCCAAGGGATCCTGGATTGCAAGAGGATGCAGGCCAGGCCAAGGAACCCCACAGGTGCATGATTGGGGCTGGGGATGGATTGCGGGAGGGCTCCAGGACGTGCCCGGCCATCTCGTTCATTCCCAATCAGGCAGATCCCAGCAGCAAGCTAACCTACTGGTTGGAACATCTGCCCCCTGGTGATCAGTGCACGTCATAGCGACTGGTCAACTGTCTGTCCCCTGCAGGCCTTGTCCCCAGCAACTGCCCTCCCCTACAGGCCTGGTTGCTCCCAACTGCCCTCCCCTGCAGGTCTGGTCCCCCCAACTGCCCTCCCCTGTAGGTCTGGTCCCCTGCTACTGTTCTCCCCCTGTGGTCCTGATCGCCCTACAACTGCCCTCCCCTGCTGGCCATCTTGTGGCAGCCATCTTGTGTCCACATGGGGGTGGCCATCTTTGACCACATGGGGGCAGTCATCTTGTGTGTTGGAGTGATGGTCAATTTGCATATTACCTCTTTATTATATAGGATGTTTACTTAAAATTAAATTGTAGGTGAATAAACACACATAAACATACATATAACATTGCCTTTGAACATTTTATTTGGGCTCAACAAAATATGTCCACATATCTCATGTATTCCTTGCAACATTTATCTGAAGATATGTGTACTGTTCCACATTACCTTCAGATGTAAGGAAATTGAGCCTCGGGTGTGTTAAATGTTTATCAATTGCATTAATAAGCAATTAAAGTTTATTGTGCAGTTTCTTGACTTCCACACCAATGGAAATATGAAGTATGGACTATCATTTTTGTATGGTTATGATGCATCATATTGTACATTTTAATAATGTTCAGCTTATATTATGTAATTATACTTCAATGAATAACATAGAAGGAAAAAATAGAATCTATAGCTCAGGTAACTGATTCACACTGAGAAATGGTAGGAGGAATCTCTTCTACCTGCGAAATGAGCTGAGTGCCATGGTATAGGGAGAGTAGAAGTAAAATAAAGCAATTCACATTCTGTAGTCTTTCTTTTCTTTGAAATAGAAGATAAAACTAGATATAGAAATAGGGTAAACTGATCATATATTGCTTCAAATGAGAAGAGCACCATGGCCATACACAATGTCATGAATAAGCCTTAGAAATACATGTAGATATTCACAGCTGATTATAGACTCCTAAAGACACTAGCAGAGCTCAGAACAACGCCCACCATACAATGTCACTTGGTAATAATGCCATTATATTATACTAGAGGCTCAGTGCATGAAATTCTTGCATGCGGGTTGGGGGGTCCCTCAGCCCAGCCTGCACCCTCTTGCAATCCGGGACCCCTTAGGGGATGTCTGCAGGGATCCCTGTGGGATTGGGCCTTAACTGGCAGTTGGACATCCCTCTCGCAATCTGGGACTGCTGGCTCCTAACTGCTTGCCTGCCTGCCTGCCTGATCACCCCTAACCACTCTGCCTGCCTGCCTGATGCCCCTAACCATTCACCTGCCTGATCACCCCTAGCCGTTCATCTGCCTGCCTGCCTGATCACCCCTTACCACTCACTTGCCTGCCTGATCACCACTAACCATTCTGCCTGTCAGCCTGATGCCCCTAACTGCTCACCTGCCTGCCTGATTGCCCCTAACCACTTGCCTGCCTGCCTGATCACCCCTAACTGCTCACCTGCCTGCCTGATTGCCCCTAACCACTTGCCTGCCTGCCTGATGGCTCCTAACCACTCTGCCTGCCAGCCTGATTGCCCCTAACTGCTCACCTGCCTGCCTGATCACCCCTAACCACTCTGCCTGCCTGCCTGATTGCCCCTAACTGCTCCCCTACCTGCCTGATCACCAGTAACTGCCTCTGCCTGCCTGATCACCCCTAAACACTTCTGCCTGCCTGCCTGATTGCCCCTAACCACTTGCCTGCCTGCCGGGTCACCCATAAATGCCTTGGCCTGCATTGCCCTGAACCACTCACCTGCCTGCCTGATTGTTCCTAACTGCTCGCCTGTCTGCCTGATTGCCTCTAACCGCCTCTGCCTGCCTGATTGCCCCTAACCATTCTGCCTACCTGATCACTCCTAACCACTCTGCCTGCCTGGTCACCCCTAACCACTCTGCATTCCTGTCTCATTGCCCCTAACCATTCACCTGCCTGCCTGATCACCTGTAACCACTCTGCCTGCCTGCCTGATCACCACTAACTGCTCACCTGCCTGACTGATCACCCCTAACCAACTTTGCCTTGGCCCCCACCACTGCGGCTTTGTCCAGAAGGATGTCTGGAATGACATCCAGAAGGTCGTTCGGCTGTCCTGTGTAATTAGCATATTACACTTTTACTATTATAGATAATTTGCTTGTAGGATGGCTTGTCATATAGAAATAACTTACTGATATAATAAAGTGAACAGAAATGAGGACAGTAATAATCTAGTGAAGATTGTTGTTCTCATTTTTGAAGATGACATTCATGATTACTGTGCTATTTTAGTTTATTTCATACAAGTGCATTTAAAAACTCTCATTGAGTGGTGCAGCCATTGTGGAAAACAATATGGAGTTTCCTCAAAAAATTAAAAAATGGAACTCCCATTTGACCCAGTAATCCCACTTCTAAGAATCTATCCCAAGAAATCAGAAACACCAATCAGAAAGGATATAAGCACCTCTATGTTCATAGCAGCATAATTTACAATAGCTAAAATTTGGAAACAGCCTAAGTGCCCATCAGCAGATGACTGGATTAAAATACAGTGGTACATCTACACAATGGAATACTACGCTGCTATAAAAATGAAAGAACTCTTACCATTCACAACAGCACGGATGGACATGGAGACAATTATGCTAAGTGAAATAAGCCAGTCAGAGAAAGATAAATATCACATGACCTCACTCATTTGTGGAATATAATGAGCAATATAAACTGATGAACAAAAATACATCCAGAGAGAGAGAAGCATCAAACTGACCATGAAACCTCAGAGGGCAGGCAGGGGAGGATGAGAAGCAGGGAAAGGTAAGAGATCAACCAAAGGACTTGTATGCATGCATAACCAATGGACACAGACACTAGGGGGATGAGGGATTATTCTGATGGGAGGGTGGTGGTGGGAGTGGCTGGGAGAGGTCAATGGGGAGAAAAGGAGACATATGTAATTCTTTAAACAATAAAGAATTAAAAAAAAGAAATTCAGCCCTGACCAGTTTGGCTCAGTAGAGCATCGGCCTGCGGACTGAAGGGTCCCAGGTTCGATTCTGGTCAAGGGCATGTACCTTGGTTGCGGGCACATGCCCAGTGGGGGTGTGCAGGAGGAAGCTGATCAATGTTTCTCTCTCATTGATGTTTCTGATTCTCTATCCCTCTCCCTTCCTCTCTCTCTCTCTCTCAAAAAAAAAAAAAAAAAAAGAAAAGAAGAAAAAGAAATTCAGTTTACAAATTAAGTCAGAAGAATAAGGAGATTAATAACAATGGAACTACATATAATAGATTTCCTAGAATATTGTTGATGCCCAACAAGCAGCAAAGATACTGTCCTTTTAAATATCCATAAAAATATTTACAAATGATGGCTGTCATATGGTAATTTTCTAACAATTAAAAAAAAGAACACTAGGACCCAATTCTTTGACAACAGTGGAAAGATAAAACATTTTAACTCTTAAAAATTAAAAAAAATCCTTCTATACATTGCAGCACATATATAAAGTCTTTATAACAACAAAAAAGTCAATTTTACTTTTTGCTACTTTACTAAAGTTAAATTTAAAAAATATTTTGCTTCTCCGGTCAGCATGGCTCAGTGGTTGAGTATTAACTGATAAACTAGGTAGGTCACTGGTTCAATTCTCAGTCAGGGCACATGCCCACGTTACAGGCTAGATCCCCAGTATGGGGCATGCAGGAGGCAGCCAATCAATGATTCTCTCTCATTATTGATGTTTCTATCTCTCTCCCTCTCCCTTCTCTGAAATCAATAAAAACATATTTTAAAAAAAAAAAATAAAATAAATAAAAACTGTCATTGAGAGTTCATTTCTCTATAGCCATGAAAGGTAGAAAGAACATGTAAGTTTGTGTAGGAAAACTGGTGATCCTGATTTACATGACTAAACAAGAATTCAAGTTCTTTCTTGAGTCATTCTTTGATCATTAAAGAATCATGAGCATAATAGAAATATATAACCAATGAAACTGATAATGGTCATTCACCTATCTCCTCCATGCTTATGGAAAATTCAGAAAGGGGGTTTTATATTCTTTATAGTAATAAAAAGATTAATACTATAGGCAACAATGAAAGTTTTCAAGCAGAAACATAAAGATAAACATAAACATAAAGATAATTCAATAAAACATAGAAAAAACACCAGCCAATCTTGAATCATATATATACATACATACTACCTAATAATAGACAAATATGCAAATTGACCATACCTCTGACACACCCACAGGCCACGCCCACCATCCAATCAGAGCGAGCATGCAAATTAACCCAAACCAAGATGGCTACAGCCACAGAGAATAAGGTTTCCTAGGTAACAGAGGAAGCCAAGCTTTCTGCCTGCCCTTGCCAGGCCTAAGCCTCCACTCAAGCTACAAAGTTTCAATTATAGAAGGTAAACAAATTCAAACAAATGGCGGCAGAATGGAGCTTGAGAGAGCAGGCCAGGGTTGCCGCCGGCAACAGGGGAAGCAAAGCTTTCTGCACACCCTGGCCGGGCCCACCCACTTAAGGCAACAAAGTTTCAATTATAACCCCAACAGAAATGGCTGCTGGCCTCGGAGGGAGCCCCAGGCTTGGCTCGGCTCCAGGCTACAAAGTTTCAATTATAGAAGGAAAATAAATTCCAGATACCAGGGCCTCCGCTTGGGTTGCCAGGGGTCGTGGCCGGCCTGCAAACCACCACAGGCCCCTCGCTCAGGCCGCCCCAACCCCCAAGGTTACCCCCACCTGATCCGGGACACCCTTCAGGGCAAACCAGCTGGCCCCCACCCCTGTACCAGGCCTCTATCCTATCTAATAAAAGAGTAATATACAGATTGATCATCACTTTAACACACAATATAGCTGCCTCCATGTGGTCAAAGATCCTGCCCCCATGTGGACACAAGATGGCCACCACAAGATGGCCAGCAGGAGAGGGCAGTTGGGAGGCACCCGGCCTGCAAGGGAGGGCAGTTGAGAAGGACCAGGCCTGCAAGGGAGGGCAGTTGGAGGTGATCAACCCTGCAGGAGAGGGCAGTTAGGGGTGACCAGGTCGGCAGAGGAGGGAAGTTGGGGGAAAACAGGCTGGCAGCAGAGTGGTTAGGGGATGATCAGACTGGCAGGCAGAAGCGGTTAGGGGCAATCAGGAAGGCAGGCAGGCAAGCAGTTGGGAGCCAGCAGTCCTGGATTGTGAGAGGTATGTCCGACTGCCCTTGAGGGGTCCCATATTGGAGAGGGTACAGGCTGGGCTAAGGGACAACCCCCCTCCGTGCACGAATTTCATGCACCAGGCCTCTAGTGTATATATATATATATATATATATATATATATATATATATATATACTCTCTTACAAAGGGGCATCATCCCTCCATACTCCAATGAATAGATGTATAGCATGAAGAATAAATATTTACATAGTAATACAATATGTGATTAAAAATTTGCTTTATCATTTTGAAATTAATCTGTGATTTTAAGGTGGCACTAGGTCAAACTATTTATTAACATTTATCTTTCAGTTAAGAGTCCTCTTGGAGACATGGATTTGATAAATATGTTTCAAGTGGCTAAGGAATGGATTGTGAACACTGGGATGAAAAAGAACACAACTCTAATGAGAATTAAACCTGGTGAGCAGCTGTTAAACACAAGTATGTCAGAGTCTACTTATCAGGAAGAGCAGTTAAGACAGTGATATACAAAAGTATGACAGTCATAAAAGTGAAAAACCCAAGTCTCAGATTTTCCTCTTTTACAATTGTATGAATTTCCTTGGCCATTAAGTGTGGTTTTTAAATTTTTTTTATTGTTTTCAGAGAGGAAGGGAGATGGAGAGAGAGAGAGACAGAAACATCAATGATGAAAGAGAATCATTGATTTGTTGCCTACTGCATTTCTCCTACTGGGGATCAAGCCTGTAACCAGGGCATGTGCCCTGACCAGGAATCCAGGCTCAAGCACCGAGCAACACCAGTGGGGTTCATTAATTGTAGTTTTTTTCCCCATAGGAAAATCATTCAGGATGATTCTTTTAGTTACAAAAATTATTTGATGTGATATATGTCATTTGAGAAAAAATTATTCTAAAAAAATCAATGTTGTCTATTAGGTAAATGGGATTTTCCAAATATCTGATCCATGACAGAAATAAATTTGGGAAAGTAGGAAAACAGCAAAGAGATAAGCTGTTGGATAGCTGAGAGAGCAGAAAACTTAATTGAGTTACATAAATTGAATAAAGAAGATGAGGTTTGAGAAATAGAAATTCCAGGAAATAAATGGAAACAGCAAGTTCTACTCCCTTAGTCAGAAGGTCATCATGATATATGACTCTGAGCCTTTGACCTCTGCCATCATGGGCACGTCTTCAGTCTTAGGACAACTGGCCAGTTTGTAGTTTCCTTCACAAAGAATGCTTTCAGAGCCTGTTTAATGTCCTTGTTCCTGAGACTATAGATGAAGGGGTTCAGCATGGGTGTGACCACAGAGTATATCACCGAAGCTGTTGCACTTGAGTGTGCATTGTGGGTAGCAGCAGAGCTGAAGTAAACTCCTAGGCTTGTACAATAAAATAAGAAGACAACTGAGAGGTGAGACACACAGGTAGAAAATGCCTTATACTTCCCCTGAGCTGATGACATTCCATGTATGCAGGACTGCTATTTTAGAATATGAGTAAAGAATCCCAGCGAAAGGACCACCACTAAGCAGAAGAGCTGTAAAATAAGTCACCATGTTATTTAGAAATGTGTCAGAACAGGCAAGTTTGATCATCTGATTGAGTTCACAGAAGAAGTGAGGGATTTCCACGTCCATGCAGAAGGACAGTCGTAATGTCACTAAGCATTGTAGCAAGGAATCCAGGACAGTCATGATCCAGCATATCAGAACCAGCAGTCCACAGAGCCGAGAGTTCATGATGACAGTGTAGTGCAGGGGGTGGCAGATGGCCACAAACCGGTCATAGGCCATCACAGTCAAGAGGAAAATATCCAACCCAACAAAATATATATAAAAATACATCTGTGTGATGCAGCCTTCATAGGTGATGACTTTGCTCTGTGTCAGGTTGTTCACCAGCATCTTTGGGATGGTGGTGGATGTTAAACCGATGTCTACAAAGGACAGGTTGGAGAGGAAGAAGTACATGGGTGTGTGGAGGTGGGAGTCTGAGCTGACGGTCAGGATGATGAGCAGGTTTCCAAATACAGTGACCAGGTACATGGAGAGGAAAAGCCCAAATATGAGGGGCTGCAGTTCTGGTTTCTCTGAAAATCCTAGAAGAACAAACTCTGAAATTTGTGTAATATTCACAGGTTCCATGTGGTGGAGTTGACTATCAGGAAAAATAAAAGTAACATGACTAATTTTCACTAAAATGCGACAATTTGTATTTTGCAGGCTAGACATTACTTTTAATATTTTATGTATGTTACTAGAGGCCCGGTGCACGAAATTTGTGCACTGGGGAGGGTGTTCCTCACCCCAGCCTGCACCCTCTCTAATATGGGACCCCTCGGGGGATGTCCAACTGCAGGTTTAGGCCCAATCCCTGTGGAATCGGGCCTAAACCTACAGTTGGACATCCCTCTCACAGTCCGGGACCTCTGGCTCCTAACCACTCACCTACCTGCCTGATTGCCCCCTAACTGCTCCCTTGCTGGCCTGATTGACACCTAACTGCTCCTCTGCAGACCTGATTGCCCCCAAATACCCTCCCCTGCTGGCCTGATCACTCCCAAGGCTTTTTATTAGTATAGATATAACCCTGCACAGAAAATTTTACTAACCCTGCTATACAATAAGGGCTTGACGATTGAATCATTAGGACCAGACACCAAGTTTTCTTTTCTTTGAATAGTGGAGGGAATAATTATCTTGTCTTTAAGTTGCCGGGAAATTAAAATGAGATAATGACTTAGAAAAGTATAAAAGTATAAAAGCACCATATAAAGACAACTGTCTTTTTAATGAAGTGGTAAAATGAAAAACACTATTTTTATTCTCCCCTTCCTTCCTTTACAGCTTTTATTTAAACTTTGAAATTTATAAAAATTTCACTCCAATTTTTATTTCTTTACATTCAACATTATTTTGTATTGGTTTCAGGTTTTATATTAGTTACAGAATAGTGGTTAGATAATCATATACTTTACAAAGTGTTCCCTGATATTTCTAGTACCCACCTGGCATCATACCATCATTACAACACTATTGACTATATTCCCTATTTAAGTGTCAATGGGTTTACAGGTTCCTTTCAGTGTTTCTTTTGTGTTGCTCGTCCTTCCTTTTCTTTCTCATTTCTTCCCTCATTTTCTTTATATAGTATCACAATTGGCCATCAAAGCTCAGTGAAGGCACTGGGACACGCTTTATCCATTTTACAGACCAGGAAAATGAGGCCAATTCCAGTTGGCTGTGGAACTTGACTCAGCACACAGGAAGCCCTCAGAGCCATGCTCTTTGTGCTTCCTAAGGGGCAGCCGCCCAGCAAACAGAACAAACCTTCCAGTCAGGCTTCCGAGCCTCTTTCTCGAGCACCTCTTCATTGCGGATGCTCCACATTCTTTCCTCTCCCCGTCCCCTGCCCCCCATTCTTTACTGCCCCCACTTCTCCGGAGCAGGTGGAAGGCTTTGCACTCACTGCCTAGGCATGCTCTGCCATGGGTCAGGGCACCCCGGGCTTGCTTTTGGGTCAAGGCAGGAGCAGGAGTCACTGCCTCTGAAGTGTGCAGACCACCTGAGCGAGGCCCGTTAGCACTGGGAGCTTCTCTGAATCACGTCATTCAGTCCAGTACCCTGCAGTGCAGCACCCCTCCACTGAGGTGGCACCGCCCCTCAACCCCAGCCTCAGGAGTGAGGGTCCTTGCCCTTCTGCCCAGGAGTCCTTCCATGCCCCTTGATCCCTGGCTGGGCCCACCTGCGTCTTGGGGGCACTGCAGAACCTCTGTCTCTCTGCAGATGAGGCAGATCCCTGCCCTCCATCTCCGCGAAGCTATGAATCTGTGGCCAGAGGCCCATGTCTGTGTCTCAGCAACCCCATGCCTGTGATGTTCCCAGGGACTTCCAGGAGTGGCTTGGCGGGTCCAGCCTCACCTCCCCAGGCCGCGATCATCCCAGGGACCCCCGGAGAGACTAGGCGGGTCCAGCCTTGCCTCCCCTGGGCAGCGCTGTTTCCAGGGACCCCCAGGAGCGGCTAGGCTGTCCGGCCTCGCCTCCCCGGGGCTGCGATCGTCCCAGGAACCCCCGGGAACTGGTAGGCAGTCCGGCCTCGCGTCCCCTGGGACGGCGCTGTTCCCAGGGACCCCCAGGAGCGGCTAGGCAGGGTCTGGCCTCACCTCTCCCAGGCCGTGATCATCCCAGGGGCCCCTGGAAGCTGGTAGGTGGTCCGGCCTCGCCTCCCCGGGGCCGTGATAGTCCCAGGGACCCCTGGGAGCGGCCTAGGCTGTCTGGCCTCGCCTCCCTGGGGCGGCGATCCTCCCAGGGACCCCCGGGAGGGTCTAGGCAGTCCAGCCTCGCGTCCCCAGGGGCCACGATCTTCCCAGGGACCCTGGGGAGCGGCTAGGCAGGCCGTTGCCCCTCCTGGGGCCTGCGATGGACCCGGACCCCTCCTGTGCCGTCTGGTGCTGCCCACCCCACTGCCTCCCCTGCCGATGGACTGGTACCTTGTGGGCGGTGTCTGGCGCTGCTTGCAGGGCCTCCTCCACCCCCGATGGAACCGTATCCCCCAAAGCAGGCCATGGTGCTGCCTGCCCTGCCTTTGTATGCAAATTAACCGCCATCTTTGGTGGGTTAATTTGCATACTCCCTCACTCTGATTGGCTGTAGGCATAGCGAAGGTATGGTCAATTTACATATTTGTCTATTATTAGGTAAGATGGTCCTCTTTAGGGGGTATCCAGTGCCAACCCTAATATGGAATATTTGTCCCAATCACCTATGTGTCTGAGGGGTTCATGTATTGTAAAGTTTTAATGAGAATTTCTTCATGTTTCTCAGGAATATAAATTGAGTGCTGACCATGTTTTAGGCACTGTCCAGCTTGTGAGAAGAACAAAAGTATCTACAGTCCAATGAGGGAGAAAGAATTTAGAAGCAAGTAATAAAATATTAAATTACTTTAGATGTTGGCAGTGGTATGAAGAAAAGGAAAGCACATCTAAAAGAGACAATGAATAGGGAGTTCTGTTTTTCATGGGTTTATAGGTACATTTGAACAGAGACCTCAAATAAATGAAAAGGAGAATGTTCTGTGATGTCCTCAATTAAGTACACTGGGGCTAGAGAGTGTGAGAAAAACAATAGTAATCAACCAGCTAAAAGCTGTGGCCCACTTACAAAAAACTACTCACGTTCCTGAATGTATGTTGGAACTTGAATCAACTTCTGTAGAGAGCATTAGATACCCCTGCATCCTGCATGCCCATGAGCTTTCAGAACTGTTGCCTGTAATCAATCAAAGTAGTAAATATTCTTCCTTAGTACCTATTCAAGACCTGCCCCCACTTTACCTAAACCCACCCCACCCAGGATCCGTAGCCAATGTAAGTCGTTTCAAAAGAGCTTACATGTTTCTTTCCTAAAACATGAAGTGTAAAGAGCCAGTAAACTCCAGGACTTGGACATGTCTTTTGTACCTCACTCTGCTGCTGATGGTTTAAACTTTATGCCCCAAGACCTTTCCTGGTTGGCATTTGGCTCAAAAAATATATTTTTTTTTTCGTAAAGAAAAGCTTTTGGCCTGCTGGTGTCACTCAGTGGTTGAGCATCGAACTATGATCCACGAGGTCTTGGATGGATTCCTGGTCAGGGCACATGTCTGGGTTGTGGGCTCAATTCCCAGTGGGGGGCCTGCAGGAGGCAGCTGATCAATGATTCTCTCTCATCACTGATGTTTCTATCTCTCTCCCTTTCCCTTCCTCTCTCTGAAATCGATAAAAATATATTTAAAAAAGGAAAGTTTTTGGCCCTGATAATTTTTTCTTTAACACAATAGAGGAAGAGAGACACAAGGCTCTGTGGGAAAGTGTGAGCCCTGTAGAGGGACTGGCTAGTGTAAGGGCCCTGAGGAAGGTGCTTGCTACTAATGTTCAAGTCCAAAAAAAGTGAAGCAAGTTTGCAAGGTGAATAAGCACGAGGGAGAGTGATGAGAAGTGGTATCAGACACGCTGAGGAGTGAGGTGGCCTGTCTGCTACTGCTGACACCTCAGGCACAGGGACTTCCTTGTCCACACGGCCTCTTACCCACTATTATTCTTGTCACAAAGGTATCTGGGGATGGAAACAGATACCCTTCTTAGTACCTTCTCTTGATTGAGCTCTGGCCCCATATGGTAAGAGCCACCTTGGAATGTATGAGTGCAGTTACTCTGTTCTGAGAACTGCTCACATCTATAAATCACACACACACACACACACACACACACACACACACACACACCACCACCACCACCACCACCACCACCACCACCACCAGTACCACCATGGCCTCCTAGGTAGGTATTCACATGTATGTCTCAGGCCAGCCATAGTGATTCTACTACAAATGAATACAACTCAAGTTGGCCAGATCAGTGATGTTTAACTTATCAAATACAGAAATGGTTTCTAGAAATTCCAAATATTAAACCTTCCATAGACAAACTTGGAGTTCCATACTGGGATGGCCATTTTCTGCTCAGTATTTAGTAAAACATAACAAAATCTGTTCAATGATTGGAAAGGAGAGAGTGATTGAGGAGAAAATAATGAAATAGATATTTAATAAACTCAGGTGGTCCTGGAGGGACAGTGAGGAAGATAAATATATTTGGGTCTGTCAGTACTTAAGCCCTCACCACATTCCATTGATGCCAGAAAAATAATAAGTAAACAAGAATAAGCTTGTCCAAAAGACAAAATTATCTTCCTTATTGTACCACTTTATAATGAGTAAAGGAATAAAACAACACCCACTGAAAGTGTAAAAAGAGTTGGGTAATTTTGTCATCAAGCAGTAGAAGACTTGTTTTCTGTACCTATTCATAGTCACTTGACCAATTTGTTTTTATGTGGTCTGATAGGGGATGAGGTTAGCCCCTTTCTCCCTTTCCTTATGTGGAGTTAAGACCCAAGTCTCACTGGGCTTTGGGTTTTCACCTTTTTTGACACACCCTGTGAGCACACTCTGGTCCTGGTTCTGGTCTTTATCCAACATGCAAAACCTCCCCAGACCATGCCTTATAAATCCTGCCCACAGTTCTATCTCTTTATACTGAATAGATTTCTTCATATGATTCTTCCTGTGGACAATATTTTAAACACACATTTATTTCATTGTTCTCTTCCCCTCACTATTATACTGCATGATCAAAAGAGCAAGGGAATTCTCCTGCTTTGTTCACATTTGGATTTTTCACAAAGCTATGTGAATAGATGTGCACTTACACTGAGACAAAACTAAGAATGTGAATAGTGATAAAATTAAAAAAATAAAGGGATAATGAAACCAGTTTAAAATGAGTAATTTCAAAAGAACAATAGTAAGCAGAATTGAATGGAGAATTAAACAATAACTGAAACAAGACACAAAATGTAATCAAATAAGAATATCAATGTGGGTTGACTATTAAATTGTGAAGACCTAGATTGAAAAGTATATAATGCATAATATTCCTAGAATGTTCTGGCACATAGCATATGTTCAACTGTGATTCATTTAATGAATCTGGAATTAGGTTTCAATGTACATGAACATTTACCATATGGCAAGCTTATAGTTCAATATAGTTAAAAACATTTGAATTGTTACATGAAAGCTGGCATAAATGGCTATTGATATGAAAGAATATTGAATTGGTCATTGCCCTCTGACATCTTGCAAGATGTCATAGGTATTATAAACTCAGTGTAAGAATCACCAATACATTTTTTTGATGAACATTAGAAACTACTGATAAAATTTACATGTGGGCAAAAACGACTTAATAAAGCCAGAAACTCAGTGGTTAGCAAATAGATATATTTAAATAAAATGTTAAAAATTTTATGGTAAGAAATGTCCTACAAAAGACAATTGAGAAAGAATAATTTCTAGAAAAATTTGTAATGCTATACAAAATGGGAAAATAAATGAAGTTTGCAGAAACTGAGTAATAGTTTGAGGAAACAACAAGAAGTGTCTTTTGTAGCTATTAGCCTGGGAAAAAACTGAAAGAGCAGTCACGTTGATTGGGTATGGAACTTTTCATTAAAAAATATTTTTATTGATTTCAGAGAGGAAGGGAGAGGGAGAGAGACAGAAGCATCAATGGCGAGAGAATCACTGATCTGCTGCATCCTGCACCCCACCCCCACCCTTTTCTGGGGATGGAACTAGCAACCCTGGCATGTGCCCTGCCCTGGGCACTCAACCACTGAGCCATGCCAGCTGGCCTGGGGTTGAATTTTTTAAATGGTAGCAAAATGGGGTCCTCTAATTTTACTGGCAGAAAGTGTTACAATTTTGGAAAACAACCTGAAGTCAGCTATAAGTATTACAAATAATGATGCTATTTAACTCAGAGTTTCTCAGCCTCAGCACTGTTGGCATTCCGGGACAGACTGTTCTCTGTCCTGTGAATTGAAGGTTGTTTACAGCATCCCTGCCTTCACCCACCGCTCTGCAGTGTGACAGTCACAAACCTGTCAGGACATAGCTCAATGTCTCTCTTGGGGCGGAAACCACGCCCGATTAGAACCACAGTTTGAATTTCATAATTTAAACACATTTTAGTAGCATTAATGTAATAGAAATTTAATGATAAAAGAGTATGAAAGACCATCAAAGGTGTGAGTAGCAGTCACACTATGAATTCTTAGGTAGCCACTGAAATAAACACATTAATTAATTAAGCAAACAAACAGCAATCTCTTGCCTCTGGGCTAAGACGAATGGGCTCTCAGGTGACAACAGGTAAATGTTCCTGGCTTCCATTCTCTGTGACCCTCTCATGCAGGGTCAGCTGGGTTTTGGACTCACCTGGATAAGATCTCTGAGAGGAAGGTCATGGTGGGGATGTTTGAATTCCTCCCTGAATGGTTGATGATAGGGAGTAAAGTTCTGTTCAGAGGAAAGATAGCAGGAAGGTGTGCAGCATCAGTCCCCAGCCAGAATTGGGTCTCCATACAAACAAATAACAGTGAGAAATAAACATAACCATGCCCTCCCAGCCTAAGGTTACACAAGCTGAGAGGCTGGCACATTTCCCTCCTGTCACTCCAATTTCCAAGCACCCGAATATGATATTTATATGACAAAGGGAGGATGAGGGTAGCAGACGGAACAGGCTTGTTAATCGGCTGACTTTAGGATAGAGGATGAGCCAGGCTCATCCAGGTGGGACTAAGGGAAGCACAGTGGTTCTGTTAACGTTGAAGAGAGAGACAAAGGAGTTGGTCTCAGAGAGATTTTGAAAATGCTACACAGCTGGCTTGAAGATGGAGGAAGGAACATGAGCCAAGAGGTGGCAGCCAAGCACACTAACCGGCATCAGAGAGAAACAGGTCCTCTCCTGAGCCTCTAAACAGGGGTGGGGAACCGTTTTTCTGCCAAGGACCATTTGGATATTTATAACATCATTCCAGAGGCATACAAAACTATCAACTTAAAAATTAGCTTGCTATATTAATTAACTCACCCCTAATGCCTTGGCAGGGCCTGACCAAATGATTTCTCAAGCCATATAAGGCCTGTGTGTGTGTGTGTGTGTGTGTGTGTATGTTTGTGGAGAGGGCATTATCCATGCCTACTATAGAAGGACCCTATCTACCCCTGCACACACCTTAATATTAGCCACTTACACTGATTTCAAGCTTCTGACATCCAGACTGTAAGAGCATAGCTTTGTTTTAAGCATCTAGTGTGGGAATACTAGTTCCTTAAAACAACTAGTATTCCCAGCAGCTGTAGGAGTGTAATATAGACATTTATTCAATAAAACTTGTTTGGCAGAACTGAGTTTAAGCCTCTTCCCTCATTAACTTCCCTTGGTTTAGGGCATTTCATGTTAAAAACTCACATGAAGTGGAAATGAAATTTTATTTTTTTATTTTTTTTTTTTTTTTTTTAAATATTTTTATTGAGGTATTATATGTGTACATATCTTACTATTACCCCCCACCCAACACCCACACATGCCCTCCCCCCCCAGAGTTTTGCGTCCATTGTTTATGCTTATATGCATGCATACAAGTCCTTCGTTTGATTTCATAACTCCCCCACCTTTCCAAACTTTCCCCCTGTACTTTGAAAGTCTGTTTGATGCTTTACTGACTCTGTATCTATCTTTTTGTTCACCACTTTATAATGTTCTTTACTATCCCTAAATGAGTGAGATCATGTGGTATTTTTCTTTCATTGACTGGCTTATTTCACTTAGCATAATGTTCTCCAATTCCATCCAGGTTGCTGCAAATGATGAGAATTCCTTCTTTTTTATGGCAGCATAGTATTCCATTGTGTAGATGTACCACAGTTTTCCGATCCAGTCATCTGCTGATGGGCACCTAGGCTGTTTCCAAATCTTAGCTATTGTAAATTGTGCTGCTATGAACATAGTGGTGCATATATCCTTTCTGATTGGTGTTTCTAGTTTCTTCGGATATATTCCCAGGAGTGGGATTACTGGGTCAAATGGGAGTTCCATTTTCAGTTTTTTGAGGAAACTCCATACTGTTCTCCACAGTGGCTGCACCAGTCTGCATTCCCACCAGCAGTGCACGAGGGTTCCTTTTTCTCCGCATCCTCGCCAACACTTGTTGTTTGTTGATTTGTTGATGATAGCCATTCTGACAGGTGTGAGATGGTACCTCATTGTTGTTTTGATTTGCATCTCTCGGATAATAAGTGACTTTGAACATGTTTTCATGTGTCTCTTGGCCTTCCTTCTGTCTTCTTTTGAAAATATTCTGTTTAGGTCTGTTGCCCATTTTTTTATTGGATCATTTATCTTCCTCTTATTAAGTTGCATAAGCTGCCTGTAGATGTTGGAGATTAAACCTTTATCAGTGATAGCATTTGCAAATATGTTTTCCCATGCGGTGGGCTTTCTTGTTGTTTTGTTGATGGTTTCTTTTGCTGTAAAAAAGCTTTTTATTTTGATGTAGTCCCATTTGTTAATTTTCTCTTTAGCTTCCATTGCCCTAGGGGCAGTGTCAGTGAAGAAGTTCTTTTGGCATATGTCTGAGATTTTGTTGCCTGTGGAGTCCTCTAGTATTTTTATGGTTTCCCGTCTTATGTTTAAGTCCTGTATCCATTTTGAGTTTATTTTTGTGTATGGTGTAAGTTGGTGATCTAGTTTCATTTTTTTGCATGTATCTGTCCAGTTTACCCAACACCATTTATTGAAGAGACTGTCTTGACTCCATTGTATGTTCATGCCTCCTTTGTCAAATATTAATTGAGCATAGTGGTTTGGGTCGATATCTGGGTTCTCTATTCTGTTCCATTGATCAATATGTCTGTTCTTGTGCCAGTACCAGGCTGTTTTGAGAACAGTGGCTTTGTAATACAGCTTGAAATCTGGTATTGAGATCCCACCTACTTTATTCTTCTTTCTGAGGATTGCTGAGGCTAGTCGGGGTCTTTTTTTATTCCAGATGAATTTTTGGAGAGTTCTTTCTAGGTCTGTGAAATATGCTGTTGGTATTTTGATGGGGAGTGCATTGAATCTGTAGATTGCTTTGGGTAGTATGGACATTTTAATGATGTTGATTCTACCAATCCAGGAACATGGTATGTTCTTCCATCTGTTTACGTCTTCCTCTATCTCTTTTTTCAGTGTCCTGTAGTTTTCTGCGTATAGGTCTTTTACCTCCTTAGTTAAGTTTATTCCTAGGTATCTTAATTTTTTTGGTGCGATGGTAAATGGGATTGCTTTTTTAGTCTCTCTTTCTGTAAGTTCATTATTGGTGTATAGAAAAGCCATAGATTTCTTGGCGTTAATTTTGTATCCCGCTACATTGCCGAATTCATTTATTAAGTCTATTAGTTTTTTGATGGAATCTTTTGGGTTTTTTATGTACAATATCATGTCATCTGCAAATAAGGACAGCTTCACTTCTTCTTTTCCAATTTGGATGCCTCTTATTTCTTCTTCTTGCCTAATTGCGATAGCTAATACTTCCAGTACTATGTCAAACAGGAGTGGTGAGAGTGGGCATCCCTGTCTTGTTCCTGTTCTTAGGGGAAATGGTTTTAGTTTTTGCCCATTGAGTATGATGTTTGCTGTGGGTTTATCATAAATAGCTTTTATTATGTTGAGGTACGAGCTTTCTATTCCCACCTTGTTGAGAGTTTTTATCAAGAAAGGGTGTTGGATTTTGTCAAATGCTTTTTCTGCATCTATTGATATGACTATGTGATTTTTATCTCTCAATTTGTTTATGTGATGTATCACGTTTATTGATTTGCGGATATTGTACCATCCTTGCATTCCTGGAATAAATCCTACTTGGTCATGGTGTATGATCTTTCTGATGTACTGCTGGAGCCGATTTGCTAGAATTTTGTTGAGGATTTTGGCATCAATGTTCATGAGGGATATTGGCCTGTAATTCTCTTTCATTGAGTTGTCTTTATCTGGTTTTGGTATTAGGGTGATGCTGGCTTCATAGAAGGAGCCTGGAAGTGTTCCTTCCTCTTGAATTTTTTGGAATAGTCTGAGGAGGATAGGTTTTAGTTCTTCCTTGAAAGTTTGATAAAACTCTCCTGTGAAGCCATCTGGCCCCGGGCTTTTGTTTGCCGGAAGCTTTTTGATGACTGCTTCAATTTCTTCCATAGTTACTGGCATGTTGAGCTGTTTAGAATCTTCCTGATTAAGTTTTGGAAGGTTGTATTTTTCTAGGAATATGTCGATTTCCTCTAGGTTGTCCAGTTTGTTGGAATAGAGTTGTTCGTAGTATTTTGTAACAATCCTTTGTATCTCAGCGGGATCTGTTGTTATTTCACCTCTTTCATTTCTGATTTTGTTTATTTGGGTCCTCTCTCTTTGCTTCTTGGTGAGCCTGGCTAGAGGTCCATCAATCTTGTTTATCCTTTCAAAGAACCAGCTCTTGGTTTTGTTGATCTTTTGTATTGTTTCTTTGGTCTCTATGTCGTTTATCTCCGCTCTGATCTTTATTATTTCTTTCCTTCTGCTTACACTGGGCTTATCTTGTTGCTCTCTCTCTAACTCTTTGAGTTGTTGGGTTAGGTAATTTATTACCATTGTTTCTTGTTTTTTGAAGTAGGCTTGTAGAGCTATGAACTTCCCTCTCAGGACTGCTTTCATTGTGTCCCATAGATTTTGGATTGTTGTGTTTTCATTGTCGTTTGTTGCCATGATGTTTTTTATTTCTTCCTTGATGTCTTTGGTAACCCAGTCATGGTTTAATAACATGCTGTTTAGTCTCCAAGTATTTGATTTCTTTGGGTTGTTTTTATTGTAGTTGATTTCCAGTTTTATGCCACTGTGATCTGAGAAGATACTTGATATGATTTCTATCTTCTTGAATTTGTAGAGACTTTGCCTATGTCCTAACATATGGTCTATCTTTGAAAATGACCCATGTGCACTTGAGAAGAATGTATATTCTGTGGCTTTGGGGTGAAATGTTCTGAAGATGTCGATTAATTCCATCTGTTCTAGTGAGTCATTTAGGTTTGATGTTTCTTTGCTGATGTTTAGTTTAGAGGATTTGTCCAATGGTGATAGTGGGGTATTGAAGTCTCCTACTATGATTGTATTACTGTCAATCTCTCCTTTGATATCTTCCAGGAGTTTTTTAATGTATCTTGGTGCTCCTGTATTGGGTGCATATATGTTTACCAGAGTTATTTCTTCTTGTTGGATTTCTCCCTTTAGTATTATGAAGTGGCCTTCATTGTCTCTTGTTATGTCCTTCACTTTGAGATCTAATTTGTCAGATATAAGTATTGCAACCCCAGCTTTTTTTTCATTTCCATTTGCCTGGAAAACCTTTTTCCATCCCTTTACTCTCAGTCTGTATGCATCCTTTTTTTTGAGGTGGGTTTCCTGTAGACAGCAGATATCTGGGTTTTGTTTTCTTATCCAGTCTGTTACCCTGTGTCTTTTGATTGGGGCATTCAATCCATTTACATTTAAAGTTATTATTGATAGGTACTTATTTGACGCCATTTTTATTCTATACCCCTGTGTACCTTCTTTGCTTCCTATTTCTTTCTTTCTTTTTTTTTTTTTTTTTTTTTTACAGCAGACCCTTTAGCATTTCTTTCATTGCTGGTTTGGTGGTGATAAACTCCCTTAGTCCTTTTTTGTCTGTGAAGCTCCTGATTTCACCTTCAATTTTGATTGATAGCCTTGCTGGGTACAGTATTCTTGGATTTAGACCCTTCCTTTGCATGACTTGGTATATTTCATTCCATTCCCTTCTGGCCTGATGAGTTTCTGTTGAGAAATCAGTTGCTAGTCTGATGGGGGTTCCTTTGTATGTAACTGTCTGTCTCTCTCTGGCCGCTTGTAAGATTCTTACTTTGTCGTTGGTGTTTGCCAACTTAACTATAATGTGCCTTGGCGTCGGTCTTTTGGGGTTCATTTTGCTTGGAACTCTGTGAGCTTCTTGGATTTGTGTGGGTTTTTTCTTCCCTATATCAGGGAAGTTTTCTGTTATTATTTCTTCAAACAGGTTTTCTATTCCTTGCTCAGTTTCCTTTCCTTCTGGCACCCCTATTATCCTGATGTTGTTTTGTTTTGTATTGTCCCGAAGTTCCCTTACGCTCTCCTCAATTTTTCTAATTTTTGTTTCTAGAAGCTGTTGTAATTGGGTATTTTTTTCCATCTTGTCTTCTAGCTCACTTATGCGGTCCTCTGCTTCATCTAGTCTACTCTTGATGCTTTCTATTGAGTTCTTTACAGCAGCAATGTCATTTTTCATTTCTTCTTGGTTCTTCTTCATTTCTTCTTGGTTCTTACTCATATTGTCGAATTTGTCTTCCATCCTTTTCAGCCACCCTATGATCATTTCTCTGAATTCTTTCTCTGATAGGTTGTTTGCCTCTAAATCGTTTACTTCCTTTTCTGGTGATGCCTGTTTCTCTTTCCTGTGGGGGCTGTTTCTTTGTCTCCCCATGGTCTCTCTTCTCCGGATGTCTGGTTATATAGATTTCTCTCTCTGGCGTTGATTTAAAGGTATAAAATACAACACAACCAGGCACAACAGACAAGGCACTGAACAGAATTGTATTCACGATATTAATAACCTCCAATAAAGGTAACCACCAGAGAAAGACAAATTAGGGAATAGGAGTGGAAGAGGGAGAGTAAAAAGAAAGAACAACAACGAAGAAAAAAAAACAAAACAAAACAAAACAAAAAAAAACAACGAGTGTGAATCTGAACTTGGGAAAAGAGCAGAAAGAAAGAAAAGAAAAAGAAATAACAGAAAAGAAAAAAAAAAAGAAAAAAAAAAAAGTAAGAGAGACAAGAATGATACTAAGAGAGAAAAGGGGAACAAACTATATATATGGGGAGTAAACTCCACTAGAACAACCACTATTCCCAGCAAATTCCAGCAACACGAGCCTGGAGATTAATACAAACTGCAACAGCAGCTAATATCAAGTGAGGCAAGGGAAAACAAAAGTAAAAAACAAACAAAAACAAAGCAAACAAAAGAACCAACCAAACCAACAAAAAGAATAATCAAAACAATCTCATAAAAAAGCATAAAAATTCAATCTAATCAACATTCAAGCAAACAACAACAAAAGGCCCGAGAGAAAAATAATTTTTTTAAGGTAGCGTAGAGAGAGGTTTGTATGGATTTGGAGCAGGGGGTTGGGAATTAGATAATATAAGTAGGGTGAAGTTTTAGCAGGGAGTAAACTGAAAAAGTAGGGAAAATCTAAAGCCAGAAAGGGTTAAGATAAACTGGGGACCAAAATGGGAAAGGTTGGGAGGAGAGTGATGGCATAATGTTAGCTTTGAGATAGGGTAAAACGATTGTAAGGGAAAGATGCAAATCGAATGTAGGACACTAATCCAAAAAAAAAAGAAAGAGAAAATCAAATGACATTAAAAAAAAAAAAAAGTAAAATAATAGTAATAATAGTGTTGATTGAAAATAAAAATGTAATAATTAAAAAGGTGAAAATCGAGTGAGGAAAAAGAAAAAAAATTAGTTTCTTAAGTAAAAGATGCAAAAAATGAAAATAAAAAAATATGAGAATAAAAAATTTTAAAAATTGAAAAAAGAATTGAAAATTAAAAAATAGGAAGACTAAAATGTGCAGTAGCGGCTGTCATTCACTTCCTCTATTATTCTGTTTGGTACGCCTTTTTCCCAGTCTGGGCGGTATTTCAGTTCAGCTTCATTCCAGGGCTCCTCAGTGTTGGAAGCCAGTCCTGCTTTTTAAGCCAGCCGTGTCTTAATTTCTCGTATTTATTTTTAATTACACCAGAGACAATTAGCGTTTCAGCCCCTGGGTGGCAGTGTTTCTGAATTGACTTCCGGGCCTCTCTAGCTCTTTTTTCTTTTTTTTTTTTTTTTTTTTCCCCTCTATGGCACTCACTACTGGTTTGTGGAGGTATGCACCTCAGAGCTGCCTCTCTGATGGTCACACGCAGCTCTGGCCCCAGGTTCCGAAAAAACACCTTCCCCCTGCAGTCTTTCAGGGTTTCCGCCTGGGTTTACCTCTGTATTGGGCTTAGCAATCAGAGTCGGAAAGAGCCCAGGTGTGCGGACCGTGGGTCTGTGCCCCAGACTAAGGAGCCTGCACTCCTTTGAAAATTCTTAGTCTGACCCTCCTCGTCAGATTAAAATGAGT
The DNA here is from genome assembly GCF_027574615.1 of Eptesicus fuscus. Classification (NCBI taxonomy): domain Eukaryota; kingdom Metazoa; phylum Chordata; class Mammalia; order Chiroptera; family Vespertilionidae; genus Eptesicus; species Eptesicus fuscus. Next base: position 21,289,851 of record NC_072478.1, read on the forward strand.
TGCTTTCAAGAGGTCACTTCTGTTAGCAGCTCAGAAGACCCCCCTCCTCATTCACGGGTCAGGGCAGTTCCAACTGCCTCCGATTTTTCTAGGCACAGACCTCCCGGGCTCCTGCCGGTCCTGCGGTCCTGCGGCTGCCGCGCTTCCCTCACCCAGCGCTTCCCTCACCCACCGCGGGGATTAGAAACCGCCCCTCATTTCAGGCGAAATCTGACCTTTCCGTGGTGCAGTGAAGAGTTTCTTTGAATCCGAATGTTTGCGCTGATAGGGGACCGGTGGTCTGGTGCTCCCAGCAGCTCAGTGTTTGCAGTTGTCGCGGAAAATCAGGTTTCCACGAAAATCCTTCTTTCCTTGCAAGATGGCGAGGCGCCCGGCGAGCCCGCAGCTCCAGGAGGGGACCCAGCCCCTGTGGGACGGAAATGAAATTTTAACTAGATTTGATGATTTCGCCCCCCTCCCCCCACAACCCACCTTTCCCTGAGCTGGGACAGTGAAGGCCTCACTGCATAAGTGTAAACGGACTGTGCTGCCTCCGTGGCATTAAGAGTTAAGGAACAATGGGTGACCTCTATTTCTCCATCTATAAACTATAGTGACTTTTTTTACTCAGCCCCCTATGCCTTTGCCTAGCAGTTGGCCAGTCCTCAGTTTGTATGCCCTGAGTGCATGCCAGACTTTCTCATTAAAAGTAGAGAATGTATGACCACTGGGGGGAAAGGCTGAATGTAGGGTAGGAATACCTGCCAATTATTCCAACAGAGAAAGTAAATGGGCAACAAATCCAAGAATATATGCAACCTGCCAGGAATAAAATAATTCAAAGTAACACTATTTAATATTCCTCTTTAGCTTTATTAAATAATATTTTTTTTTCATGTGAATACCCTGCATGAGAGGAGACACTGTAATGACTGTTTCATGTACTGCTCTGTAAGGTACTATCTCCCTGACTGGTCAGGGTCTTTTCAGTAAATACAAAACATGCTCAAACACACCCCATCTTTGAAATTTAATGCAAACACTCTCACTCCACTGCACTGTTCTCCACAACTAACACTCTATTTTCTTCTTCCCGAACAACAAAACTCCTCAGATGTATTCTCATTTTACTGCAATCATTTTATGCATCTCACTCATTCCATGGAGTCATCCCACTGGACATCCATTCCCATCACTTAATTCTCAACTAAGGTCTTTGTAATGCAGATTCAAACAAACACATCTTTATTAATGTATTAACTAAATTAATTACATATTAGTTACTTAACCAAGAATATAGACACAATCCTTTCTTGTCTCTGGACTCGGCTGATTAGGGTCACAGTGACTCAGGTAAAAGTCCCAGGTTCCATCCTCCCTGACCCTTTCCTGTTGTACCTACTGGCCTCCCAGGCTCACCTGGATGGGTCTCTGAGAGGAAGGTCTCCGTGTGGAAGTCTGAATTGCTCCCTGGATGGTTGATGATGGAGACTGAAGCTCTTGTCCCCTCGCGAGACAGCAGGAAGGAGTGAAGCTTCAGTCAGTATTTGAGCCAGACTTAGGAATCAAAAGCAACAACCATGTGCTTTCCTCCAGCTTTGTACAAGCTGAGGACTGCACAGGGGACACAGTTACAGCTCTCTCTCTATCTGATCATCAGGCGCATTTCCCTCATGTCATTCCAACTTCTAAGCAGGTGATTTCCCTCTGGGGCTCTAGAATAAGCAGAAAGGAAAATTTTCCTAATGATTCTCTGATCCCAGGAGACCAGGACAGAGGTCAAATGAACTCACTTTTTATGACGCCTTGTCTTTTTTTAAAATATATTTTATTGATTTTTTTTTTTTTACAGAGAGGAAGGGACAAGGATAGAGAGTTAGAAACATCGATGAGAGAGAAACATCGATCAGCTGCCTCCTGCACACCCCCTACTGGGGATGTGCCCGCAACCAAGGTACATGCCCTTGACTGGAATCAAACCTGGGACCCTTCAGTTCGCAGGCCGACGCTCTATCCACTGAGCCAAACCAGTTAGGGCACCTTGTCTTGATCTTACATGTTTTTCAGAGGCCTAACCTTATCCCATCTCTGACATCATGTTTTCTTCAAAGTCTGATTTGTGGTGGGACACAGACCTGATATCTCTGGAAAGTTACTTTTCTCCTCTTTAACAAGGCAGAACTGCGTTCGTTTGAGATGCCGTCCTGGGCACCACACTCTTTGGCTTCCTGACACATTTGTCAAAAATTAGGGATGCTATACGCTTATCACAAGTTAAGAGATGCCATTTGATGCCTCATAAAATATCTATAAATTATAAGAGCTACATGTAGATATTTTTATGTCACATCACCAGAGCTTACCATTTTATAGGAATTATCTGACTTAACTTTTAGAAAAGTCCATTGTATGAGTATTTCCATGAACTCTCTTCCCCATTGCAGAAATGGGGCTAGAAGGAGTTTACTGATCTGCTCACAGCTTAAACTGATAAGACATGGGGCTTTGTTCAGGATTCTGTCAGGGTGCTTCTACTTCTCAAACAGAGATGAGCTTGCCTCAGGTGTATTTGGCAATGTCTGAAGGATGCTGCTGAACACTGACAATACCCAACACAGGTAGTTATCTTACCTCAAATGTCAGCATGAACAGGTGAGAAAATATAGTCTAAACCCTTTTCCAACTTCACTGTGCATATGAGTCACCCAGGAGTCTAGTTTGAATACAGAATCCTAATTATCAGTTCCTGGTGGGCTTGAGATGCTGAGAATCAAAACCATCACCCAGATCAACTAAAGGACTTATAGGCATGCATATAAGCCTAATCAATGGACACAGACAACAGAGGGGTGGGGGCATGAATGGGAGGTGGGGAGTAATGGGGGAATAAGGACACATATGTAATACCTTAATCAATAAAGAAAAAAAAATCACCCATGTGATATTCATGCTGCAGGCCGTGGTCTGAGGACCTCTCATTGAGTAGAAGGCTGTGGTTTACTGTTAGAGTCAGGTGCAGGTAGTTTTAGAATTTTTAAAAAATCTCAGTTGCATGTAATTTTGAGCAAATAAGGGAGTCACTCATTCAGGAGGCTGTTATAAATTTATTGTTCACTTATTTCATATAAGGGTTTATTAATGATGTCATATAATATACGCCTGAAAAATGCCTTTTAAAATTCTTTTATGTAAATGTCATTGAGAAACAAATAATATATTACTGAAAAAGATTTGTAGTATGCAGAGTAAGCACCACCAAAAGATGCTCACATCCTAGCCCCAGAAAATTGTAACGTGTCATTTTTCATAGCAAGGGAGGATTAAGGTAGTAGATAGGATATGTTTGCTAATCAGCTGACTTTCAGATAAAATGAGCCAGGTATTTAAAGCAAACATTAACAAATGGTACCACATTAAATAAAAAAACTCTGCACAGAAAATCAACATCAACAAGACAAAAAGGCAACCTACTCAATGGAAGAAGATATTGGCAAATGATATATCTGATAAGGGCTTAATATCCAAAATATATAGATAACTCATATAACTCAAAATAAACAGCAAACAATTCAATTTTAAAATGGGCAGAAGACCTGAGCAGGCATTGCTCTAAACAGACATACAGATGAAGAACAAACACATGAAAAGATGCTCAACATCACAAATTATCAGGGAAATGCAATCAAAAACACAAACCCACACATGCCAGAATGGGTATCATAAAAAGTCAACAAACAACAAGTGTTTGTGAGGATGTGGACAATAGGAACCCTCATTCATTGTTGGTGGGATTGCAAATTGATGCAGCCAGTATGCAAAAATGGAGATTTTACAAAAAATTAAAAAATAGAATTACCATCTGACTCAGCATTCTACTTCTGAGTATATACCTGAATGAAATGAAAACAATACTTTCAAAGGATATATGCACCCCTATCTTTATTGCAGCATTGATTACAATAGCCAAGATATGGAAGCGACCTATGTGTCTACTGATAGATGAATGGATAAAGAAGATGTGGCAATATTACTCAGCAATAAAAATAATGAAATATTGCCATTTGCAGTAACATGGATGAATATAGAGAGTATTATGTGAAGTGAGATAACTCAAACAAAAGAAACAAATTTCATATGATTTCACTTATATGTGGAATTTAAAAACAAGCAAGTGAAACAGAAACAAACTTATAGATACAGAGAACAAACTGATGGTTGGTAATGAGGAGAGGCTTTGGGGGGGGGGACAAGAGGAAGGGGATGAAGAAGTATAAACATCCAGTTATTAAATAAGTCATGTGTCTACAGTGCACAGAATAGGGAGTAGAGCCAATAATTCTGCTATAATTATGTATGGCGACAGATGGCTACTTGACTTATTGTAGTGATTAATTTATATAAACATTGCATCTTAACTAAGTTATATAAGTGAAACTAATATAATATTGTATGTCAACTGGCGTGGGAGGGTGGGTGGGTGAGAAGAGATGAACCAAAGAACTTGTATGCATATATGCATAGTCCATGGACACAGACAATAGGGTGGTGAAGGCCTGGGTTGGGGTGCAGGGCAGGCTAGAAGAGGTCAATGGGGGGAAAAAGGAAGGGGACATACATAATACTTTCAACAATAAAGATTTAAAAAATATTTTGTCAACTAAAATTGGCAATAAGTACATAGGTGAGGCTAATGCAATTGCCATGGTCCTTGAATGTGGAAGATGAAGGAGGAATATAGACTTGGTATCAGAGCATGTATTTCCATTTAAAAACATTTAATTTAATATGTAGTATTGATCCATTAACATTGAGCTCATGGCCAACATCCCTATAAGTCATGTCTGAATGAAGCTTCTCTAATATATATTTTCGCCATAAGTCACATCACAGCCTCCTTGTACTTAGATACACTAGTGAGTGTTTCAGCGCAATACTTGGGGGCCAGCTTCAACAGTGACATCACCAACAGAAAGCACAAACATGTGAATCATGTGGCACTACAAAGACTATGAAAATGACACATTTATGATTGGGAGCTGAAACAACGGGGCCCAGTCCTGTGTTGTTGCACCTCAGATTGTCAGATTGGAAGGGGCAACTCAGATGGTTCTTTTCTCTGTGCATGTCTGGGAACGACCCCTTATGTCTCACCAGTATTTGTTTGAGGTTACAAATAAATTTTTGCAAGTAGGTGAGTGCATGCAATCCCCCTCCCCTCTCTCTTGCTTGTTTGTATGCACTACTCAACATAAACAACAAAGACAGGAACAGTAGGAAACCAGTGGGACTGGAGGAAATAGTGAGGGGACAGTAGATGGAGATAATGGCAGGAAGGGGACAGGGCAGGACTTATAGAGACTTGTGAGTCCTGAGGAGGAGTTCCACTTCTGTTTTGAGTGAGGTGGGAGCCTCCAAGCGTTCTTGAGTCGAGGTTACCCTCTGGCCACTGTTAGGGGAGCAGCCTGTGGGGTAGTGGTGGAGTGGGAGGTGAAAGACCCCTGCAGTAGTACAAGTGGAAAATAATGGTGCTGGCCCAGGGTAGGCCATGGAGGAGGTGAAAAGTGGGTGGATTCTGGACGGATTTTGAAAGTAGAGCCCTCAGAGTTTGCTGATGCAGGTGTCAAGGTGTAGAGATGAACAGAGACAGAGATATACACAGATGACTCCAGTATTTTGACCTGAGCGCTGGGGCCACTAGGAAAGACACTGAGGCCCAGAGAGGCAGAGGAAGATGCCCAGGTTGCACTTTGGGTGCACAGTGACCTCATCCCCAGCTAAGGCATGGTCCTGATGTGAGAGCTCTGGTGGTGTGGGTATTGAGAGGGGCGTAGCCTACTCAGAGCCAGGAATTCCTCCCTTTGCCTCTCAAGTCCACACCCCAATACTCCCCCTCTGGCTCTATTCTCTTTCCTTTCAGTCTTGTTTCTGGAACGACTGCTCCCTGGAGACTCAGACCATGTGCTTCTGATTCCTTTGTCCTGAACTCATATGGCATGAGCACCCAAGAAAGCCTTATGTGGAAGAGGCTGGATGCAGGGGTGGGAGGGGGAAATTCTTCCCTTGGGGGTGGGTAGGGCTGTGTCCAGAAGCCCAGCAGCATCTCCAGGGCATTGAGCAGAAAGGTGGCATCCTCCCAGGCCAGGCCAGACTGGCCGCTTTCCAGAACAGCCTTTTTGGGGGGGCCCTCCATTGCCTGCTGCAGCCATAGCGCCAGTGCTCTGACCACCCACCTTCCAGTTTGTCCCACACATTTTTCCTAGGAGCTCTGATGGTAGATTTTGTTTTTCCCCCATCCTTTCCTTCCTACTCAGCTCTGCCACTCCCCAGGACCTCCTCCCCTGTGGTGACCAGGAACTTGGCTTTTGGGGCAGTCCCAAATGGCCCTGGCAGGCCAGTGTGGGACCAGAGCCACAGGAATGGCTCTGGATGTCCAGCTCTTCCGGGCACTTCTCCTGTCCTCCTCTCCACCATCTGGGCTTCTCTGGTTTCCCCTTGTCTCTCCATGTCAAAGCCCTCAGAGGGGCTGTCTTAGCTCATTTGTCCTGAACTGAACTCTCCCTACTGGGAAGTGACCAGAACTTAGAAGCTAGTGCTTATAGAGGCCTTTCTGGGCCTTAACAAAACAGCCCATCCATCTCCCACTGGTCTATGAATGAGGAACTTGTGCTCCTGTTCTTGTTTTACAGAGAGGGAGACTGCAGAACAGACAGCTGACATTGCTCACCCAGGGCCACACCGCCAGACAGTGGCAGAGCTAGGACCTGATCCCTGACCACCTTGGTCTTCTGCTCTTAGGAGAGCTGTAGACAAGGTTTCAGCTTTCCATTCAGTCCAGAGGAGAGAGAGGAAATAACAAATGAACAAGAACCTATCATTCACTGACAAGGGCGATGAAGATCTCCAAAGAGGTTGGCTGGGAGAATGCTGGCTTGGGCTGCGGATGAAGGATTCATTCAGACGAATAACCTAGAAAGCTGTTATACTCCAGGTTACAGTATATTATAGGGAGAGGATACTGATTAAAATCAGCAAATGAGCCCTAACCGGTTTGACCTGCAGACTGAAGATTCCTGCGTTCAATTCTGGTGAAGGGCACATGCCTGGGTTGGGGGTTCAGTCCCCAGTAGTGGAAGTGCATGAGGCAGCTGGTCAAGGATTCTCTCTCATCATTGACATTTCTCTCTCTCCCCCTCTCCCTTCCTCTCTGAAATCAATAAAAATATACTTAACCTTTTGCACTCGGATGTGGAGTGTGACTTGACACGGTTAGCATTAGAATAAAGGAATCGAGAAAAAAGCAAACGAGTGCAAAGGGTTAAAACATCAGAGATTTTCCTTCTCACCTGGCTGCTGTTTGGGGTAAACGGAAAAGAAAACTGTGTATGATCTCTCTAAGTCTCCTGCCCTGTAATTTATTCTTTTTTTAAATTTAAATTTTTTATTGTTTAAAGTATTACATATGCCTGCTTTCCCCCCATTAACCTCTCCACGGCTGCTCCCATTCCCCAGCACATGCCCTCACCCCCCTACTGTCTGTGTCCATGGGTTATGCTTACATGTATGCATAGAAGTCCTTTGGTTGATCTTTAACCCCCTTCTCCCCATTCCCTTGTCTTTCCCCTGAGGTTTTACCGTCGGTTGGAAGCTTCTATGTCTCTGAATCTATTTTTGTTCATCAGTTTATGTTGTTCATTATATTCCACAAATGAGTGAGATCATGTGATATTTATCTTTCTCTGACTAGCTAATTTTGCTTAGCATAATGCTCTCTATGTCCATCCATGGTGTTGCAAATGGTAAGAGTTCCTTCTTTTTTACAGTAGCATAGTATTCCATTGTGTAGAAGTTCCACAGTATGTATGTATGTATGTATGTATGTATGTATTTATTTATATATATTTTTTCACATAGAAGCATGCCTGGTTTTATTGAAGTTCACTTTATTGCATTTCACAGATCTTTTTTTTTTTTTTTTTCAATAGAAAGACAGTACCCTCCATCAGTAAAAAGATTACAAATTGCTTTATTGTAATTCATGCTTTCTTATGGTGGTCTGGAACTTAACCCATGTTATCTCCGAGGTATACTTGTACCAGGCCAGGAAGATGTATTTTTTAAAGTTTTCTTTTAAAACCTTTATTGTGGAGATTATTACAGACATCCCTCTTTTTACCCCCCATAGCTCCCCTCCACCTGGTTCCCACCCCACCTCAGGCCCTTGACACCCTATTGTATGTGTCCATAGGTACTGCATACATGCATATTTATGGGTTGAGGCTCAAGCACCGAGCAACACCAGTGGGGTTCATTAATTGTAGTTTTTTTCCCCATAGGAAAATCATTCAGGATGATTCTTTTAGTTACAAAAATTATTTGATGCAATATAATGTATGTCATTTGAGAAAAATTATTCTAAAAAAAATCCATGTTGTCCATTAGGTAAATGGGATTTTCCAACTATCTGATCCATAAGGAAATAAATTTTGGAAAGTAGGAAAACAGCAAAGAGATAAGTTGTTGGATATCTGAGAGAGCAGAAAACTTAATTGAGTTACATAAACTGAATAGAGAAGATGAGGTCAGAGAAATAGAAATTCCAAGAAATCAATGGAAAAAGCAAGTTCTACTTTCATCGTAGGAAAGTAATCACAGTATCTGACTCTGAGCCTTTGACTTCTGCCATCATGGGCACACTTTCAGTATTAGGACAACTGCCAGTTTGTAGTTTCCTTCACAAAGAATGCTTTCAGAGCCTGTTTAATGTCCTTGTTCCTGAGACTATAGATGAAGGGGTTCAACATGGGTGTGACCACAGAATATATCACCGAGGCTGTTGCACTTGAGTGTCCATTGTGGGTAGCAGCAGAGCTGAGGTACACTCCTAGGATTGTACAATAAAATAAGAAGACAACTGAGAGGTGAGACGCACAAGCAGAAAATGCTTTATACTTCCCTTGAGCAGATGACATTCCATGTATGCAGGACACTATTTTAGAATATGAGTAAAGAATCCCAGCGAAAGGACCACCACCAAGCAGAAGAGCTGAAAAATAAGTCACCATGTTATTTAGAAATGTGTCAGAACAGGCAAGTTTGATCATCTGATTGAGTTCACAGAAGAAGTGAGGGATTTCCACATCCATGCAGAAGGACAGTCGTAATGTCATTAAGCATTGTAGCAAGGAATTCAGGACACTCATGATCCAGCATATCAGTACCAGCAGTCCACATAGCCGAGAGTTCATGATGACAGTGTAGTGCAGGGGGTGGCAGATGGCCACAAACCGGTCATAGGCCATCACAGTCAAGAGGAAAATATCCAACCCAACAAAATGTATATAAAAATACATCTGGGTGATGCAGCCTGCATAGGTGATGGCTTTGCTCTGTGTCTGGATGTTCACCAGCATCTTAGGGACGGTGGTGGATGTGAAACAGATGTCTACCAAGGACAGGTTGGAGAGGAAGAAGTACATGGGTGTGTGGAGGTGGGAGTCTGAACTGACGGCCAGGATGATGAGCAGGTTTCCAAATACAGTGATCATGTACATGGAGAGGAAAAGTCCAAATATGAGGGGCTGCAGTTCTGGTTTCTCTGAAAATCCCAGAAGAACAAACTCTGAAATTTGTGTAAAATTCACAGGTTCCATGTGGTGGAGTTGACTATCAGGAAAGATAGAAGTAACATCACTGATTTTCACTAAAATGTGACAATTTATATTTTGCAGGTTAGACATTACTTTTAAATTTTTTATAGTCCCCTTTAGGGGCTATCCAGTGCCATCCATAATATGGAATATTTGTCCCAATCACCTATGTATCTGAGGGGTTCACGTATTCTAAAGTTTTAATGAGAATTTCTTCATGTTTCTCAGGAATACAAATTGAGTGCTGACTATGTTTTAGGCACCGTCCATGTTGTGAGAACAAAAGTATCTACAGTCCAATGAGGGAGAAAGAATGTGGAAGCAAGTAATAAAATACTAAATTACTTTAGCTGTTGGCAGTGGTATGAAGAAAAGGAAAGCACATCTAAAAGAGACAATGAATAGGGAGTTCTGTTTTTCATGGGTTTGTAGGTAGGTCTGCAAATAAGGTGACATTTGAACAAAGACCTCAAATAAGTGAAAAGGGGAATGTTCTGTGATGTTCCAAATTTAATACACTGGGGCTAGAGAGTTTGAGAAAAACAATAGTAGTCAACCAGCTAAAAGCTGTGGCCCACTTACAAAAGACTACTCACGTTCCTGAATGTATGTTGGAACTTGAGTCAACTTCTGTAGAGAGCATTAGATGCCCCTGCATCCTGCATGCCCATGAGCTTTCAGGACTGCTGCCTGTAACCAATCAAAGTAGTAAATATTCTTCCTTAGTACCTATTCAAGACCTGCCCCCACTTTACCTGAATCCACCCCACCCAGGATCCGACTTTTTAAGTCGTTTCAAAAGAGCTTACATGTTTCTTTCCTAAAACATGAAGTGTAAAGAGCCAGTAAACTCTAGGACTTGGACATGTCTTTTGTACTTACTTCACTCTGCTGCTGGTGGTTTAAACTTTATGCCCCAACACTTTTCTTGGCTGGCATTTGGCTCAAAAAATAATTTTTTTTCCTTAAAAAAAGCTTTTGGCCTGCTGGTGTCACTTAGTGATTGAGCATCTATGATCCAAAAGGTCATGGTTGGATTTCTGGTCAGGGCACATGTCTGGGCTGTGGAATCAATTCCCAGTGAACAGTGATAAAATGAAAAAAAAAAAAAAAAAAGATGAGATAATGTAACCAGGTTAAAATGAGTAGTTTCAAAATAACAATAGTACCCAGAATTGAATGGAGAATTAAACACTAACTGAAACAAGACATAAAATACAGTCAAATAAGAATATCAATATGGGTTGACTATTAAATTGTAAAAACCTAGATCTAAAAGTATATAATGCATAATTTTCCTGGAATGTTCTGGCACATAGCATATGTTCAACTATGATTCATTTAATGAATCTGGAATTAGGTTTCAATGCACACGAACATTTACCATATTGCAAGCTTATACTTCAATATAGTTAAAAACATTTAAATTGTTACATGAAAGCTGGCATAAATGGCTATTGATATGAAAGAATATTGAATTGGTCCTTGCTCTCTGACATCTTGCAAGATGTCATAGGGATTACAAACTCGGTGTAAGAATCACCAATACATTTTTGATGACCACTAGAAACTACATATAAAATTTACAGGTGAGCAAATACGACTTAATAAAGCAAGAAACTCAGCGGTTAGCAAATAGATATCCTATCTAATAATAGAGTAATATGCAAATTAACTGCCATTCCATGACAAAATGGCGGCCTCCATAGCCACAAGATAGTGGCGCCCAGTCTCCTCAGCCCTGCTGCTGGAGTGTTCGGCCTGTCCGCAGGAGCAGCGAGGCTAGATCCGCCTCCGGAGGGGGCAGATCCAGCTTTCCCGCTTCCACCACTGCTGCAGTGTCTGGGCCTGTCAGCCCCGCCGGGGTTAGGGGAGACCAAGCAGCGAGGCTTGATCTGCCCCCAGACAAGGCTGACAGAGCCCAGACAGCAGGGCATGGAGGCTTCCTTAATGCGGTGGCAGTGGGAAGCCCCAGGCTCAGCAAACAGAGCCAGGACAGCAGTGCTTCGGGACTTCCTTAGCACAGAGGCTGTGGAAACACCCCCAGGCCCAGCACACAGAGCCCAGACAGCAGGGCATGGAGGCTTCCTTAGCACGGCGGCAGCGGGGAAGCCCCAGGCCCAGCAAACAGAGCCAGGACAGCAGGGCATGGGAGCTTCCTTAGCACAGCGGCAGCGGGGAAGCCCCAGGCCCAGCAAACAGAGCCAGGACAGCAGGGCCTGGGGACTTCCTTAGCGCATCGGTGATGGGAACAATCCCAGGCCCAGCAGTCAGAGCCCAGACAGAAGGGCATGGAAACTTCGTTTGCAGGGTGACGGTGGGGGAAGCCCCAGGCCCTGCAAACAGAGCCTGGACAGCAGGGCATGGAGGCTTCTGTGGCAGCAGGGAAGCCTCAGGCCCAGCAAACAGAGCCTGGACAGCAGGCCATGGAGGCTTCTGTGGTAGCAGGGAAGCCCCAGGCCCAGCACACAGAACCCGGACAGCAGGGATTGGGGACTTCCTTAGCGTGGCAGTGGTGGGGAAGTCCCCAGACATGGCAGACAGAGCCCAGACAGCAGGGCTTGGGGGCTTTCTTAGCAAGTTGGCGGCAGGAACACCCCCAGAACCCACAGATAGAGCCAGGACAACAGGGCATGGGGGATTCCTTAGTGTGTCAGTGTTGGCGAAGCCCCCAGGCCTGGCAGACAGAGCACACTGCAGGGCATTGGGGCTTCCTTCACATGGCACATGGCGGAGGCAGGCAGAGAGCGGAGAGCAGAGCATGGGGGCTTCATCTCCATGGCTGCAGGGAAACCTCCAGGCCCGCAGAGAGCAGAGAACCACGGGGAGTGGGACATCCCCTGAGAGCTCCTGGATTGTAGAGGGTGCAGGGTGGGCTGAGGGACCCCCGTGCACAAATTTGGTGCACCGGGCCTCTAGTATTTAAATAAAATGTTAAAAATTTTATGGTAAGAAATGTCCTACAAAAGTCAATTGAGAAAGAATAATTTCTAGAAAAATTTGTAATGCTATACAAAAAATGGGAAAATAAATGAAGTTTGCAGAAATTATGTAATAGTTTGAGAAAACAACATGAAATGTCTTTTGTAGCTATTAGCCTGGGAAAACACTGAAAGAGCAGTCACGTTGATTGGGTTTAGAACTTTAAAAAAATATTTTTATTAATTTCAGAGAGAAAGGGAGAGGGAGAGAGAGAGACAGAAGCCTCAATGGTGAGAGAGAATCACTGATCGGCTGCCTCCTGCACCCCACCCTCCGCCCTCTACTGGGGATGGAACTAGCAACCCTGGCATGTGCCCTGCCCTGGGCACTCAACCACTGAGCCATGCCAGCTGGCCTGGGGTTGAATTTTTTAAATGGTAGCAAAATGGGGTCCTCTAATTTTACTGGCAGAAAGTGTTACAATTTTGGAAAACAACCTGAAGTCAGCTATAAGTATTACAAATAATGATGCTATTTAACTCAGAGATTCTCAGCCTCAGCACTGTTGGCATTCCGGGACAGACTGTTCTCTGTGGTGAGCTCTGTCCTGTGAATTGAAGGTTGTTTACAGCATCCCTGCCTTCACCCACCGCTCTGCAGTGTGACAGTCACAAACCTGTCAGGACATAGCTCAATGTGTCTCTTGGGGCGGAATCACGCCAGATTAGAACCACAGTTTGAATTTCATAATTTAAACACATTTTAGTAGCATTAATGTAATAGAAATTTAATGATAAAAGAGTATGAAAGACCATCAAAGGTGTGAGTAGCAGTCACACTATGAATTCTTAGGTAGCCACTGAAATAAATACATTAATTAATCAAGCAAACAAACAGCAATCTCTTGCCTCTGGGCTAAGACGAATGGGCTCTCAGGTGACAACAGGTAAATGTTCCTGGCTTCCATTCTCGGTGACCCTCTCATGCAGGGTCAGCTGGGTTTTGGACTCACCTGGATAAGATCTCTGAGAGGAAGGTCATGGTGGGGATGTTTGAATTCCTCCCTGAATGGTTGATGATAGGGAGTAAAGTTCTGTTCAGAGGAAAGATAGCAGGAAGGTGTGCAGCATCAGTCCCCAGCCAGAATTGGGCTCCATACAAACAAATAACAGTGAGAAATAAACATAACCATGCCCTCCCAGCCTAAGGTTACACAAGCTGAGAGGCTGGCACATTTCCCTCCTGTCACTCCAATTTCCACGCACCCGAATATGATATTTATATGACAAAAAGGATTAGGGTAGCAGATGGAACAGGCTTGTTAATCGGCTGACTTTAGGATAGAGGATGAGCCAGGCTCATCCAGGTGGGACTAAGGGAAGCACAGTGGTTCTGTTAACGTTGAAGAGAGAGACAACAGAGTTGGTCTCAGAGAGATTTTGAAAATGCTACACAGCTGGCTTGAAGATGGAGGAAGGAACATGAGCCAAGAGGTGGCAGCCAAGCACACTAACCGGCATCAGAGAGAAACAGGTCCTCTCCTGAGCCTCTAAACAGGGGTGGGGAACCGTTTTTCTGCCAAGGACCATTTGGATATTTATAACATCATTCCAGAGGCATACAAAACTATCAACTTAAAAATTAGCTTGCTATATTAATTAACTCACCCCTAATGCCTTGGCAGGGCCTGACCAAATGATTTCTCAAGCCATATAAGGCCTGTGTGTGTGTGTGTGTGTGTGTCTATGTTTGTGGAGAGGGCATTATCCATGCCTCCTATAGAAGGACCCTATCTACCCCTGCACACACCTTAATATTAGCCACTTAGACTCATTTCAAGCTTCCGACATCCAGACTGTAAGAGCATAGCTTTGTTTTAAGCATCTAGTGTGGGAATACTAGTTCCTTAAAACAACTAGTATTCCCAGCAGCTGTAGAATTGTAATATAGACATTTATTCAATAAAACTTGTTTGACAGAGCTGAGTTTAAGCCTCTTCCCTCATTAACTTCCCTTGGTTTAGGGCATTTCATGTTGAAAACTCACATGAAGTGGAAATGAAATTTTAACTAGATTTGATGATTTCGCCCCCCTCCCCCCACAACCCACCTTTCCCTCAGCTGGGACAGTGAAGGCCTCACTGCATAAGTGTAAACGGACTGTGCTGCCTCCGTGGCATTAAGAGTTAAGGAACAATGGGTGACCTCTATTTCTCCATCTATAAACTATAGTGACTTTTTTACTCAGCCCCCTATGCCTTTGCCTAGTAGTTGGCCAGTCCTCAGTTTGTATGCCCTGAGTGCATGCCAGACTTTCTCATTAAAAGTAGAGACTGTATGACCACTGGGGGGAAAGGCTGAATGTAGGGTAGGAATACCTGCCAATTATTCCAACAGAGAAAATAAATGGGCAACAAATCCAAGAATATATGCAACCTGCCAGGAATAAAATAATTCAAAGTAACACTATTTAGTATTCCTCTTTAGACTTATTAAATAATATTTTTTTTTTCATGTGAATACCCTGCATGAGAGGAGACACTGTAATGACTGTTTCATGAACTGCTCTGTAAGGTACTATCTCCCTGACTGATCAGGGTCTTTTCAGTAAATACAAAACATGCTCAAACACACCCCATCTTTAAAATTTAATGCAAACACTCTCACTCCACTGCACTGTTCTCCACAACTAATACTCTATTTTCTTCTCCCCGAACAACAAAACTCCTCAGATGTATTCTCATTTTACTGCAATCATTTTATGCATCTCACTCATTCCATGGAGTCATCCCACTGGACATCCATTCCCATCACTTAATTCTCAACTAAGGTCCTTGTAATGCAGATTCAAACAAACACATCTTTATTAATGTATTAACTAAATTAATTACACATTAGTTACTTAACCAAGAATATAGACACAATACTTCCTTGTCTCTGGACTAGGCTGATTAGGGTCACAGTGACTCAGGTAAAAGTCCCAGGTTCCATCCTCCCTGACCCTTTCCTGTTGTACCTACTGGCCTCCCAGGCTCACCTGGATGGGTCTCTGAGAGGAAGGTCTCCGTGTGGAAGTCTGAATTGCTCCCTGGATGGTTGATGATGGAGACTGAAGCTCAGTTCCCACACGAGACAGCAGGAAGGAGTGAAGCATCATTCAGTTCCTTAGACAGACTTAGGAATCAAAAGCAACAACCATGTGCTTTCCCCCAGCTTTGTACAAGCTGAGGACTGCACAGGGGACACAGTTACAGCTCTCTCTCTATCTGATCATCAGGCACATTTCCCTCATGTCATTCCAACTTCTAAGCAGGTGATTTCCCTCTGGGGCTCTAGAATAAGCAGAAAGGAAAATTTTCCTAATGATTCTCTGATCCCAGGAGACCAGGACAGAGGTCAAATGAACTCACTTTTTATGACGCCTTGTCATTTTTTAAAAATATATTTTATTGATTTTTTTTTTTTACAGAGAGGAAGGGAGAGGGATAGAGAGTTAGAAACATCAATGAGAGAGAAACATCGATCAGCTGCCTCCTGCACACCCCCTATTGGGGATGTGCCCGCAAGGTACATGCCCTTGACCAGAATCGAACCTGGGACCCTTCAGTTCGCAGGCCGACGCTCTATCCACTGAGCCAAACCAGTTAGGGCACCTTGTCTTGATCTTACATGTTTTTCAGAGGCCTAACCTTATCCCATCCCTGACATCATGTTTTCTTCAAAGTCTGATTTGTGGTGGGACACAGACCTGATATCTCTGGAAAGTTACTTTTCTCCTCTTTAACAAGGCAGAACTGCGTTCGTTTGAGATGCCGTCCTGGGCACCACACTCTTTGGCTTCCTGACACATTTGTCAAAAATTAGGGATGCTATATGCATATCACAAGTTAAGAGATGCCATTTGATGCCTCATAAAATATCTATAAATTATAAGAGCTACATGTAGATATTTTTATGTCACATCACCAGAGCTTACCATTTTATAGGAATTATGTGACTTAACTTTTAGAAAAGTCCATTGTATGAGTATTTCTATGAACTCTCTTCCCCATTGCAGAAATGGGGCTAGAAGGAGTTTACTGATCTGCTCACAGCTTAAACTGATAAGACATGGGGCTTTGTTCAGAATTCTGTCAGGGTGCTTCTACTTCTCAAACAGAGATGAGCTTGCCTCAGGTGTATTTGGCAATGTCTGAAGGATGCTGCTGAACACTGACAATAACCAACACAGGTAGTTATCTTACCTCAAATGTCAGCATGAACCGGTGAGAAAATATAGTCTAAACCCTTTTCCAACTTCACTGTGCATATGAGTCACCCAGGAGTCTAGTTTGAATACAGAATCTGAATTATCAGTTCCTGGTGGGCTTGAGATGCTGAGAATCAAAACCATCACCCAGATCAACCAAAGGACTTATAGGCATGCATATAAGCCTAACCAATGGACACAGACAACAGAGGGGTGGGGGCATGAATGGGAGGTAGGGAGTAATGGGGGAATAAGGACACATATGTAATACCTTAATCAATAAAGAAAAAAAATCACCCATGTGATATTCATGCTGCAGGCCGTGGTCTGAGGACCTCTAATTGAGTAGAAGGCTGTGGTTCTATGTTAGATTCAGGTGCAGGTAGTTTTAGAATTTTTAAAAAATCTCAGTTGCATGTAATTTTGAGCAAATAAGGGAGTCACTCATTCAGGAGGCTGTTATAAATTTGTTGTTCACTTATTTTATATAAGGGTTTATTAATTATGTCATATACGCCTGAAAAATGCCTTTTTAAATTCTTTTATGTAAATGTCATTGAGAAACAAATAATATATTACTGAAAAAGATTTATAGTATGCAGAGTGAGCACCTCCAAAAGATGCTCACATCCTAGCGCCAGAAAATTGTAACGTGTCATTTTTCATAGCAAGGGAGGATTAAGGTAGTAGATAGGATATGTTTGCTAATGAGCTGACTTTCAGATAAAATAAGCCAGGTATTTAAAGCAAACATTAACAAATGGTACCACATTAAATAAAATAGCTTTGCACAGAAAATCATCAACAAGACAAAAAGGCAACCTACTCAATGGAAGAAGATATTGGCAAATGATATATCTGATAAGGGCTTAATATCCAAAATATATAGTTAACTCATATAACTCAAAATAAACAGCAAACAATTCAATTTTAAAATGGGCAGAAGACCTGAGCAGGCATTGCTCTAAACAGACATACAGATGACGAACAAACACATGAAAAGATGCTCAACATCACAAATTATCAGGGAAATGCAATCAAAGACACAAGGAGATAACAGCCCACACATGCCAGAATGGGTATCATAAAAAGTCAACAAACAACAAGTGTTTGTGAGGATGTGGACAATAGAAACCCTCATTCATTGTTGGTGGGATTGCAAATTGATGCAGCCAGTATGCAAAAATGGAGATTTTACAAAAAGTTAAAAAATGGAATTACCATCTGACTCAGCATTCTACTTCTGAGTATATGCCTGAATGAAATGAAAACAATACTTTCAAAGGATATATGCACCCCTATCTTTATTGCAGCATTGATTACAATAGCCAAGATACGGAAGCGACCTATGTGTCTACTGATAGATGAATGGATAACGAAGATGTGGCAATATTACTCAGCCATAAAAATAATGAAATATTGCCATTGGCAGTAACATGGATGAATATAGAGAGTATTATGTGAAGTGAAATAACTCAAACAAAAGAAACAAATATCATATGATTTCACTTATATGTGGAATTTAAAAACAAGCAAGTGAAACAGAAACAAACTTATAGATACAGAGAACAAACTGATGGTTGGTAAAGAGGAGAGGCTTTGGGGGGGGGACAAGAGGAAGGGGATGAAGAAGTATAAACATCCAGTTATTAAATAAGTCGTGTGTCTACAGTGCACAGAATAAGGAGTAGAGCCAATAATACTGCTATAATTATGTATGGCGACAGATGGCTACTTGACTTATTGCAGTGATTACTTTAATTTATATAAACATTGCATCTTAACTAAGTTATATAAGTGAAACTAATGTAATATTGTATGTCAACTGGCGTGGGAGGGTGGGTGGGTGAGAAGAGATGAACCAAAGAACTTGTATGCATATATGCATAGTCCATGGACACAGACAATAGGGTGGTGAAGGCCTGGGTTGGGGTGCAGGGCAGGCTAGAAGAGGTCAATGGGGGGAAAAAGGAAGGGGACATACATAATACTTTCAACAATAAAGATTTAAAAAATATTTTGTCAACTAAAATTGGCAATAAGTACATAGGTGAGGCTAATGCAATTGCCATGGTCCTTGAATGTGGAAGATGAAGGAGGAATATAGACTTGGTATCAGAGCATGTATTTCCATTTAAAAACATTTAATTTAATATGTAGTATTGATCCATTAACATTGAGCTCATGGCCAACATCCCTATAAGTCATGTCTGAATGAAGCTTCTCTAACACATATTTTCTCCATAAGTCACATCACAGCCTCCTTGTACTTAGATACACTAGTGAGTGTTTCAGCACAATACTTGGGGGCCAGCTTCAACAGTGACATCACCAACAGAAAGCACAAACTTGTGAAACATGTGGCACTACAAAGACTATGAAAATGACACATTTATGATTGGGAGCTGAAACAACGGGGCCCAGTCCTGTGTTGTTGCACCTCAGATTGTCAGATTGGAAGGGGCAACTCAGATGGTTCTTTTCTCTGTGCATGTCTGGGAATGACCCCTTATGTCTCACCAGTATTTGTTTGAGGTTACAAATAAATTTTTGCAAGTAGGTGAGTGCATCAATCCGCCCCTGCCCACCCCCCCCACTCCCGCTCTCTCTCGCTTGTTTGTATCCACTACTCAACATAAACAATGAAGACAGGAACAGTAGGAAACCAGTGGGACTGGAGGAAATAGTGAGGGGACAGTAGATGGAGATAATGGCAGGAAGGGGACAGGGCAGGACTTAAGAGACTTGTGAGTCCTGAGGAGGAGTTCCACTTTTGTTTTGAGTGAGGTGGGAGCCACCAAGGGTTCTTGAGTCGAGGTTACCCTCTGGCCACTGTTAGGGGAGCAGCCTGTGGGGTAGTGGTGGAGTGGGAGCTGAAAGACCCCTGCAGTAGTACAAGTGGAAAATAATGGTGCTGGCCCAGGGTAGGCCATGGAGGAGGTGAAAAGTGGGTGGATTCTGGACGGATTTTGAAAGTAGCTCCCTCAGAGTTTGCTGATGCAGGGGTCAAGGTGTAGAGATGAACAGAGACAGAGATATACACAGATGACTCCAGTATTTTGACCTGAACGCTGGGGCCACTAGGAAAGACACTGAGGCCCAGAGAGGCAGAGGAAGATGCCCAGGTTGCATTGTGTGCACAGTGGCTTCATCCCCAGCTAAGGCGTGGTCCTGATGTTAGAGCTCTGGTGGTGTGGGTATTGAGAGGGGCGTAGCCTACTCAGAGCCAGGAACTCCTCCCTTTGCCTCTCAAGTCCACACCCCAATACTCCCCCTCTGGCTCTGTTCTTTTCCTTTTAGTCTTGTTTCTGGAATGACTGCTCCCTGGAGACGCAGACCATGTGCTTCTGATTCCTTTGTCCTGAACTCATATGGCATGAGCACGCATGAAAGCCTTATGTGGAAGAGGCTGGATGCAGGGGTGGGGACGGGGAAATTCCTCCCTTGGGGGTGGGTAGGGCTGTGTCCAGAAGCCCAGCAGCATCTCCAGGACATTGAGCGGAAAGGTGGCATCCTCCCAGGCCAGGCCAGACTGGCCGCTTTCCAGAACAGCCTTTTTGGGGGGGCCCTCCATTGCCTGCTGCAGCCATAGCGCCAGTGCTCTGATCACCCACCTTCCAGTTCGTCCCACACATTTTCTCCTGGGAGCTCTGATGGTAGATTTTGTTTTTTCCCCATCCTTTCCTTCCTACTCAGCTCTGCCACTCCCCAGGACCTCCTCCCCTGTGGTGACCAGGGACCTGGCTTTTGGGGCAGTCCCAAATGGCCCTGGCAGGCCAGTGTGGGACCAGAGCCACAGGAATGGCTCTGGATGTCCAGCTCTTCCGGGCAGTTCTCCTGTCCTCCACTCCACCATCTGGGCTTCTCTGGTTTCCTCCTGCCTCTCCATGTCAAAGGCCTCAGAGGGGCTGTCTTTGCTCATTTGTCCTGAACTGAACTCTCCCTACTGGGAAGTGACCAGAACTTAGAAGCTAGTGCTTATAGAGGCCTTTCTGGGCCTTAACAAAACAGCCCATCCATCTCCCACTGGTCTATGAATGAGGAACTTGTGCTCCTGTTCTTGTTTTACAGACAGGGAGACTGCAGAACAGACAGCTGACATTGCTCACCCAGGGCCACACCGCCAGACAGTGGCAGAGCTAGGACCTGATCCCTGACCACCTTGGTCTTCTGGTCTTAGGAGAGCTGTAGACAAGGTTTCAGCTTTCCATTCAGTCCAGAGGAGAGAGAGGAAATAACAAATGAACAAGAACCTATCATTCACTGACAAGGGCAATGAAGGTCTCCAAAGAGGTTGGCTGGGAGAATGCTGGCTTGGGCTGCGGGTGAATGATTCCTTCAGACGAATAACCTAGAAAGCTGTTATACTCCAGGTCACAGTATATTATAGGGAGAGCATACTGATTAATATCAGCAAAGGAGCCCTAACCGGTTTGACCTGCAGACTGAAGATTCCTGCGTTCAATTCTGGTGAAGGGCACATGCCTGGGTTGGGGGTTCAGTCCAGTAGTGGAAGTGCATGAGGCAGCTGGTCAAGGATTCTCTCTCATCATTGACATTTCTCTCTCTCCCCCTCTCTCCCTCTCCCTTCCTCTCTGAAATCAAGAAAAATATACTTAAAACACCAGAGATTTTCCTTCTCACCTGGATGCTGTTTGGGGTAATCGGAAAAAAAACAACTGTGTGTGGTCTCTCTAAGTCTCCTGCCCTGTGATTTATTCTTTTTTTAAAAAAATATATTTTATTGATTTTTTACAGAGAGGAAGAGAGAGGGATAGAGAGTTAGAAACATCAATGAGAGAGAAACATTGATCAGCTGCCTCCTGCACAACCCCAACTGGGGCTGTGCCCGCAACCAAGGTACATGCCCTTGACCGGAATCGAACCTGGGACCTTTCAGTCTGCAGGCCGACGCTCTATCCACCGGTTTCGGCTATTCTTTTTTTTTTTTTTAATTTAAATTTTTTATTGTTTAAAGTGTTACATATGTCTGCTTTCCCCCCATTAACCTCTCCACGGCTGCTCCCATTCCTCAGCACATGCCCTCACCCCCTATTGTCTGTGTCCATGGGTTATGCTTACATGTATGCATAGAGGTCCTTTGGTTGATGTTTAACCCCCTTCTCCCCATTCCCTTGTCTTTCCCCTGATGTTTTTCCGTCGGTTGGAAGCTTCTATGTCTCTGAATCTATTTTTTTTTTTAATTACTTTATTGATTAAGGTATCACATATTTGTCCTCAACCCCCTCCCCCCCGTTCCCTTCCCAATCCCCCCCACACACAAGCCCCCCTCCCCCTGTTGTCCGTGATCATTGGTTAGGCTCATATGCAAGCACACAAGTCCTTTGGTTGATCTATCTCCCTTGTCCCCACCCTCCCCTACTTTCCCTCTGAGGTCTGACAGTCTGATGGATGCTGTTCTTGTTCTTCAGTCTATGTTGTTCATCTTTTCCCCTAGATGAGTGAGCTCATGTGATACTAGGAATACACTTATAGGAACTGAAAATGAGACAAGCAATAATGGTTATGCTGAGAGGCAAATGAATCAGTCTGTAGTGAGTTTCTTTCTGGGCCAACAGTTCTTTTGAGTCCCGGTTTCTATGTCCAACAGTTGTTAATGTGTTCATAACAGCAATGATACTTCAGTTCTGGATGGTGGACAAACGGCGGTATTGCAGGTCCGACCCTCTCCGGTTTGGTCCTGGGCAATCTGCAGTGACGCACATCTGCTGACTGCTAGTATGGCAAGGCATCGTCAGCGTCTTCCATCTCTGGACTGTCTCTCCCCTGACTTCATGGCTGGAGCACTCCTGTCAATTCCCCTCTATCGCAGGAATCCACATGTCTCGGAGCTGTTCTCTGAAAACATACAAACACACTCTCGACCAAAAGTTAATAAAGGAACATTTTCTATGAATTTGATTTGCGATCCTTTTTCATTTTTTTTGCCCAAATGATTTTCCTGAATCTATTTTTGTTCATCAGTTTATGTTGTTCATTATATTCCACAAATGAGTGAGATCATGTGATATTTATCTTTCTCTGACTAGCTAATTTTGCTTAGCATAATGCTCTCTATGTCCATCCATGGTGTTGCAAATGGTAAGAGTTCCTTCTTTTTTACAGTAGCATAGTATTCCATTGTGTAGAAGTACCACAGTATGTATGTATGTATGTATTTATTTATATATATTTTTTCACATAGAAGCATGCCTGGTTTTATTGAAGTTCACTTTATTGCATTTCACGGATCTTGTTTTTTTTTTTTTTTTTTTACAATAGAAAGACAGTACCCTCCATCAGTAAAAAAATTACAAATTGCTTTATTGTAATTCATGCTTTCTTATGGTGGTCTGGAACTTAACCCATGTTATCTCCGTGGTATACTTGTACCAGGCCAGGAAGATGTATTTTTCAAAGTTTTCTTTTAAAACCTTTATTGTGGAGATTATTACAGACATCCTTCTTTTTACCCCCCATAGCTCGCCTCCACCTGGTTCCCACCCCACCTCAGGCCCTTGACACCCTATTGTATGTGTCCATAGGTACTGCATACATGCATATTTATGGGTTGAGGCTCAAGCACCGAGCAACACCAGTGGGGTTCATTAATTGTAGTTTTTTTCCCCACAGGAAAATCATTCAGGATGATTCTTTTAGTTACAAAAATTATTTGATGCAATATAATGTATGTCATTTGAGAAAAATTATTCTAAAAAAAAAATCCATGTTGTCCATTAGGTAAATGGGATTTTCCAAATATCTGATCCATAAGGAAATAAATTTTGGAAAGTAGAAAAACAGCAAAGAGATAAGTTGTTGGATATCTGAGAGAGCAGAAAACTTAATTGAGTTACATAAACTGAATAGAGAAGATGAGGTCAGAGAAATAGAAATTCCAAGAAATCAATGGAAAAAGCAAGTTCTACTTTCATCGTAGAAAAGTAATCACAGTATCTGACTCTGAGCCTTTGACTTCTGCCATCATGGGCACACCTTCAGTATTAGGACAACTGGCCAGTTTGTAGTTTCCTTCACAAAGAATGCTTTCAGAGCCTGTTTAATGTCCTTGTTCCTGAGACTATAGATGAAGGGGTTCAACATGGGTGTGACCACAGAATATATCACCGAGGCTGTTGCACTTGAGTGTCCATTGTGGGTAGCAGCAGAGCTGAGGTACACTCCTAGGATTGTACAATAAAATAAGAAGACAACTGAGAGGTGAGACGCACAAGCAGAAAATGCTTTATACTTCCCTTGAGCAGATAACATTCCATGTATGCAGGACACTATTTTAGAATATGAGTAAAGAATCCCAGCGAAAGGACCACCACCAAGCAGAAGAGCTGTAAAATAAGTCACCATGTTATTGAGAAATGTGTCAGAACAGGCAAGTTTGATCATCTGATTGAGTTCACAGAAGAAGTGAGGGATTTCCATGTCCGTGCAGAAGGACAGTCGTAATGTCACTGAGCATTGTAGCAAGGAATTCAGGACACTCATGATCCAGCATATCAGTACCAGCAGTCCACAGAGCCGAGAGTTCATGATGACAGTGTAGTGCAGGGGGTGGCAGATGGCCACAAACCGGTCATAGGCCATCACAGTCAAGAGGAAAATATCCAACCCAGCAAAATGTATATAAAAACATATCTGGGTGATGCATCCTGCATAGGTGATGGCTTTGCTCTGTGTCTGGATGTTCACCAGCATCTTTGGGATAGTGGTGGAGGTGAAACAGATGTCCACCAAGGACAGGTTGGAGAGGAAGAAGTACATGGGTGTGTGGAGGTGGGAGTCTGAACTGACGGCCAGGATGATGAGCAGGTTTCCAAATACAGTGATCATGTACATGGAGAGGAAAAGTCCAAATATGAGGGGCTGCAGTTCTGGTTTCTCTGAAAATCCCAGAAGAACAAACTCTGAAATTTGTGTAAAATTCACAGGTTCCATGTGGTGGAGTTGACTATCAGGAAAGATAGAAGTAACATCACTGATTTTCACTAAAATGTGACAATTTATATTTTGCAGGTTAGACATTACTTTTAAATTTTTATGGTCCCCTTTAGGGGCTACCCAGTGCCATCCATAATATGGAATATTTGTCCCAATCACCTATGTATCTGAGGGGTTCATGTATTCTAAAGTTTTAATGAGAATTTCTTCATGTTTCTCAGGAATACAAATTGAGTGCTGACTATGTCTTAGGCACCGTCCAGGTTGTGAGAACAAAAGTATCTACAGTCCAATGAGGGAGAAAGAATTTAGAAGCAAGTAATAAAATATTAAATTACTTTAGATGTCGGCAGTGGTATGAAGAAAAGGAAAGCACATCTAAAAGAGACAATGAATAGGGAGTTCTGTTTTTCATGGGTTTGTAGGTAGGTCTGCAAATAAGGTGACATTTGAACAGAGACCTCAAATAAGTGAAAAGGGGAATGTTCTGTGATGTTCTAAATTTAATACACTGGGGCTAGAGAGTTTGAGAAAAACAATAGTAGTCAACCAGCTAAAAGCTGTGGCCCACTTACAAAAGACTACTCACGTTCCTGAATGTATGTTGGAACTTGAATCAACTTCTGTAGAGAGCATTAGATGCCCCTGCATCCTGCATGCCCATGAGCTTTCAGGACTGCTGCATGTAACCAATCAAAGTAGTAAATATTCTTCCTTAGTACCTATTCAAGACCTGCCCCCACTTTACCTGAACCCACCCCACCCAGGATCCGTGGCCAATGTAAGTCGTTTCAAAAGAGCTTACATGTTTCTTTCCTAAAACATGAAGTGTAAAGAGCCAGTAAACTCTAGGACTTGGACATGTCTTTTGTACTTACTTCAATCTGCTGCTGGTGGTTTAAACTTTATGCCCCAACACTTTTCTTGGCTGGCATTTGGCTCAAAAAATATTTTTTTTTCCTTAAAAAAAGCTTTTGGCTTGCTGGTGTCACTTAGTGATTGAGCATCGAACTATGATCCAAAAGGTCATGGTTGGATTTCTGGTCAGGGCACATGTCTGGGCTGTGGAATCAATTCCCAGTGAACAGTGATAAAATGAAAAAAAAAAAAAAAAAAGAAGATGAGATAATGTAACCAGGTTAAAATGAGTAGTTTCAAAATAACAATAGTACCCAGAATTGAATGGAGAATTAAACACTAACTGAAACAAGACATAAAATACAGTCAAATAAGAATATCAATATGGGTTGACTATTAAATTGTAAAGACCTAGATCTAAAAGTATATAATGCATAATATTCCTAGAATGTTCTGGCACATAGCATATGTTCAACTATGATTCATTTAATGAATCTGGAATTAGGTTTCAATGCACACGAACATTTACCATATGGCAAGCTTATACTTCAATATAATTAAAAACATTTGAATTGTTATATGAAAGCTGGCATAAATGGCTATTGATATGAAAGAATATTGAATTGGTCATTGCTCTCTGACATCTTGCAAGATGTCATAGGGATTACAAACTCGGTGTAAGAATCACCAATACATTTTTGATGACCACTAGAAACTACATATAAAATTTACAGGTGAGCAAATACGACTTAATAAAGCAAGAAACTCAGCGGTTAGCAAATAGATATCCTATCTAATAATAGAGTAATATGCAAATTAACTGCCATTCCATGACAAAATGGCGGCCTCCATAGCCACAAGATAGTGGCGCCCAGTCTCCTCAGCCCTGCTGCTGGAGTGTCCGGCCTGTCCGCAGGAGCAGCGAGGCTAGAGCCGCCTCCGGAGGGGGCAGATTCAGCTTTCCCGCTTCCACCACTGCTGCAGTGTCTGGGCCTGTCAGCCCCGCCGGGGTTAGGGGAGACCAAGCAGCGAGGCTTGATCTGCCCCCAGACAAGGCAGACAGAGCCAGGACAGCAGGGCATAGAGGCTTCCTTAGTGTGGTGGCAGCGGGGAAGCCCCAGGCTCAGCAAACAGAGCCAGGACAGCAGGGCTTGGGGACTTCCTTAGCACAGAGGCCGTGGAATCGCCCCCAGGCCCAGCACACAGAGCCCAGACAGCAGGGCATGGGAGCTTCCTTAGCACAGCGGCAGCAGGGAAGCCCCAGGCCCAGCACACAGAGCCCAGACAGCAGGGCATGGGAGCCTCCTTAGCACAGAGGCAGCAGGGAAGCCCCAGGCCCAGCAAACAGAGCCAGGACAGCAGGGCCTGTGGACTTCCTTAGCGCATCGGCGACTGGAACAATCCCAGGCCCAGCAGTCAGAGCCCAGACAGAAGGGCATAGAAACTTCGTTTGCAGGGTGATGGCGGGGGAAGCCCCAGGCCCTGCAAACAGAGCCTGGACAGCAGGGCATGGAGGCTTCCTTAGCGCAGCGGCAGCAGGGAAGGCCCAGGCCCAGCAAACAGATCCCAGACAGCAGGGCTTGGAGGCTTCCTTAGCACAGAGGCCGCGGGAACCCCCCCAGGCTCAGCACACAGAGCCCAGACAGCAGGGCATGGAGGCTTCCTTAGCGAGGCGCCAGCAGGGAAGCCCCAGGCTCAGCACACAGAACCCGGACAGCAGGGATTGGGGGCTTCCTTAGCGTGGCAGTGGTGGGGAAGTCCCCAGACATGGCAGACAGAGCCCAGACAGCAGGGCTTGGGGGCTTTCTTAGCATGTTGGCGGCAGGAACACCCTCAGACCCCACAGACAGAGCCAGGACAACAGGGCATGGGGGCTTCCTTAGTGTGTCAGTGTTGGCGAAGCCCCCAGGCCTGGCAGACAGAGCACACTGCAGGGCATTGGGGCTTCCTTCGCATGGCACATGGCGGAGGCAGGCAGAGAGCGGAGAGCAGGGCATGGGGGCTTCATCTCCATGGCTGCAGGGAAACCTCCAGGCCCACAGAGAGCAGAGAACCACGGGGAGTGGGACATCCCCTGAGAGCTCCTGGATTGTAGAGGGTGCAGGGTGGGCTGAGGGACCCCCGTGCACAAATTTCGTGCACCGGGCCTCTAGTATTTAAATAAAATGTTAAACATTTTATGGTAAGAAATGTCCTACAAAAGTCAATTGACAAAGAATAATTTCTAGAAAAATTTGTAATGCTATACAAAAAATGGGAAAATAAATGAAATTTGCAGAAACTGAGTAATAGTTTGAGGAAACAACAAGAAGTGTCTTTTGTAGCTATTAGCCTGGGAAAAAACTGAAAGAGCAGTCACGTTGATTGGGTATGGAACTTTTAATTAAAAAATATTTTTATTGATTTCAGAGAGGAAGGGAGAGGGAGAGAGACAGAAGCATCAATGGCGAGAGAGAATCACTGATCTGCTGCATCCTGCACCCCACCCCCACCCTTTTCTGGGGATGGAACTAGCAACCCTGGCATGTGCCCTGCCCTGGGCACTCAACCACTGAGCCATGCCAGCTGGCCTGGGGTTGAATTTTTTAAATGGTAGCAAAATGAGGTCCTCTAATTTTACTGGCAGAAAGTGTTACAATTTTGGAAAACAACCTGAAGTCAGCTATAAGTATTACAAATAATGATGCTATTTAACTCGGAGTTTCTCAGTCTCAGCACTGTTGGCATTCCGGGACAGACTGTTCTCTGTGGTGAGCTCTGTCCTGTGAATTGAAGGTTGTTTACAGCATCCCTGCCTTCACCCACCCCTCTGCAGTGTGACAGTCACAAACCTGTCAGGACATAGCTCAATGTGGCTCTTGGGGGAGGGGGAGGGGGGAAATCATCCCCGATTAGAACCACAGTTTGAATTTCATAATTTAAACACATTTTAGTAGCATTAATGTAATAGAAATTTAACGATAAAAGAGTATGAAAGACCATCAGAGGTGTGAGTAGCAGTCACACCATGAATTCTTAGGTAGCCACTGAAATAAATACATTAATTAATCAAGCAAACAAACAGCAATCTCTTGCCTCTGGGCTAGGACGAATGGGCTCTCAGGTGACAACAGGTAAATGTTCCTGTTTCCATTCTCTGTGACCCTCTCATGCAGGGTCAGCTGGGTTTTGGACTCACCTGGATAAGATCTCTGAGAGGAAGGTCATGGTGGGGACGTCTGAATTCCTCCCTGAATGGTTGATGATAGAGAGTAAAGTTCTGTTCAGAGGAAAGACAGCTGGAAGGTGTGCAGCATCAGTCCCCAGCCAGAATTGGGCTCCATACAAACAAATAACAGTGAGAAATAAACATAACCATGCCCTCCCAGCCTAAGGTTACACAAGCTGAGAGGCTGGCACATTTCCCTCCTGTCACTCCAATTTCCAAGCACCCGAATATGATATTTATATGACAAAGGGAGGAATAGGGTAGCAGATGGAACAGGCTTGTTAATCGGCTGACTTTAGGATAGAGGATGAGCCAGACTCATCCAGGTGGGACTAAGGGAAGCACAGTGGTTCTGTTAACATTGAAGAGAGAGACAAAGGAGTTGGTCTCAGAGAGATTTTGGAAATGCTACACAGCTGGCTTGAAGATGGAGGAAGGAACATGAGCCAAGAGGTGGCAGCCAAGCACACACAGGTCCTCTCTTGAGCCTCTAAACAGGGGTGGGGAACCGTTTTTCTGCCAAGGATCATTTGGATATTTATAACATCATCCCAGAGGCATACAAAACTATCAACTTAAAAATTAGCTTGCTATATTAATTAACTCACCCCTAATGCCTTGGCAGGGCCTGACCAAATGATTTCTCAAGCCATATAAGGCCTGTGTGTGTGTGTGTGTGTGTGTGTGTGTGTGTGTGTGTGTGTATGTTTGTGGAGAGGGCATTATCCTTGCCTACTATAGAAGGACCCTATCTACCCCTGCACACACCTTAATATTAGCCACTTAGACTCATTTCAAGCTTCCGACATCCAGACTGTAAGAGCATAGCTTTGTTTTAAGCAACTAGTGTGGGAATACTAGTTCCTTAAAACAACTAGTATTCCCAGCAGCTGTAGGATTGTAATATAGACATTTATTCAATAAAACTTGTTTGACCGAACTGAGTTTAAGCCTCTTCCCTCATTAACTTCCCTTGGTTTAGGGCATTTCATGTTAAAAACTCACATGAAGTGGAAATGAAATTTTAAAAGATTTGACGATTTCGCGCTCCCCAACCCCACCCCTGCAACCCACCTTTCCCTCAGCTGGAACAGTGAAGGCCTCACTGCCTAAATATAAACTGACTGTGCTGCCTCCGTGGCATTAAGATTTAAGGAACAATGGGTGACCTCTATTTCTCTATCTATAAACTATAGTGACTTTTTTACTCAGCCCCCCTATGCCAGTAGTTGCCTAGTAGTTGTCCAGTCCTCAGTTTGTATGCCCTGAGTGCATGCCAGACTTTCTCATTAAAAGTAGAGAATGTATGACCACTGGGGGGAAAGGCTGAATGTAGTGTAGGAATACCTGCCAATTATTCCAACAGAGAAAATAAATGGGCAACAAATCCAAGAATATATGCAACCTGCCAGGAATAAAATAATTCAAAGTAACACTATTTAGTATTCCTTATTAAATAATATTTAGCCTTATTAAATAATATTTTTTTTTCATGTGAATACCCTGCATGAGAGGAGATACTGTAATGACTGTTTCATGCACTGCTCTGTAAGGTACTATCTCCCTGACTGGTCACGGTCTTTTCAGTAAATACAAAACATGCTCAAACACACCCCATCTTTGAAATTTAATGCAAACACTCTCACTCCACTGCACTGTTCTTCACAACTAATACTCTATTTTCTTCTCCCCGAACAACAAAACTCCTCAGATGTATTCTCATTTTACTGCAATCATTTTATGCATCTCACTCATTCCATGGAGTCATCCCACTGGACATCCATTCCCATCACTTAATTCTCAACTAAGGTCTTTGTAATGCAGATTCAAACAAACACATCTTTATTAATGTATTAACTAAATTAATTACATATTAGTTTCTTAACCAAGAATATAGACAGAATACTTTCTTGTCTCTAGACTAGGCTGATTAGGGTCACAGTGACTCAGGGAAAAGTCCCAGGTTCCATCCTCCCTGACCCTTTCCTGTTGTACCTACTGGCCTCCCAGGCTCACCTGGATGGGTCTCTGAGAGGAAGGTCTGCATGTGGAAGTCTGAATTGCTCCCTGGATGGTTGATGATGGAGATTGAAGCTCTGTCCCCACAGGAGACATCAGGAAGGAGTGAAGCATCAGTTCCTGAGCCAGACTTAGGAATCAAAAGCAACAGCCATGTGGTGTTCCCCAATGTTGTACAAGCTGAGGACTGCACAGGGGACACAGTTACAGCACTCTCTCTATCTGATCATCAGGCACATTTCCCTCATATCATTCCAACTTCTAAGCAGGTGATTTCCCTCTGGGCCTCTAGAATAAGCAGAAAGGAAAATTTTCCTAATAATTCTCTGATCCCAGGAGACTAGGACAGAGGTCAAATGAACTCACTTTTTATGATACCTTGTCTTGATCATACATGTTTTTCAGAGGCCTAACCTTATCCCATCCCTGACATCATGTTTTATTCAAAGTCTGATTTGTGGTGGGACACAGACCTGATATCTCTGGAAAGTTACTTTTCTCCTCTTTCACAAGGCAGAACTGCCTTCTTTTGAGATGCCATCCTGGGCACCACACTCTTTGGCTTCCTGACACATTTGTCAAAAATTAGGGATACCATACGCTTATCACAAGTTAAGAGATGCCATTTAATGCCTCATATAATATCTATAAATTATAAGAGCTACATGTAGATATTTTTATGTCACATCACCAGAGCTTACCATTTTATAGGAATTATCTGATTTAACTTTTAGAAAAGTCCATTGTATGAGTATTTCTATGAACTCTCTTCCCCATTGCAGAAATGGGGCTAGAAGGAGTTTACTGATCTGCTCACAGCTTAAACTGATAAGACATAGGGCTTTGTTCAGAATTCTGTCAAGGTGCTTCTACTTCTCAAACAGAGATGAGCTTGCCTCAGGTGTATTTGGCAATGTCTGAAGGATGCTGCTGAACACTGACAATAACCAACACAAGTAGTTATCTTACCCCAAATGTCAGCATGAACAGGTGAGAAAATATAGTCTAAACCCTTTTCCAACTTCACTGTGCATATGAGTCACCCAGGAGTCTAGTTTGAATACAGAATCTGAATTATCAGTTCCTGGTGGACTTGAGATGCTGAGAATCAAAACCATCACCCAGATCAACCAAAGGACTTATAGGCATGCATATAAGCCTAATCAATGGACACAGACAACAGAGGGGTGGGGGCATGAATGGGAGGTAGGGAGTAATGGGGGAATAAGGACACATATGTAATACCTTAATCAATAAAGAAAAAAAATCACCCATGTGATATTCATGCTGCAGGCCGTGGTCTGAGGACCTCTCATTGAGTAGAAGGCTGTGGTTCTCTGTTAGAGTCAGGTGCAGGTAGTTTTAGAATTTTAAAAAAATCTCAGTTGCATGTAATTTTGAGCAAATAAGGGAGTCACTCATTCAGGAGGCTGTTATAAATTTATTGTTCACTTATTTCATATAAGGGTTTATTAATGATGTCCTATAATATACACCTGAAAAATGCCTTTTAAAATTCTTTAATGTAAATGTCATTGAGAAACAAATAATATATTACTGAAAAAGATTTATAGTATGCAGAGTGAGCACCTCCAAAAGATGCTCACATCCTAGCCCCAGAAAATTGTAACATGTCATTTTTCATAGCAAGGGAGGATTAAGGTAGTAGATAGGATATGTTTGCTAATCAGCTGACTTTAAGATAAAATAATCCAGGTATTTAAAGCAAACATTAACAAATGGTACCACATTAAATAAAAAAACTTTGCACAGAAAATCAACATCAACAAGACAAAAAGGCAACCTACTCAATGGAAGAAGATATTGGCAAATGATATATCTGATAAGGGCTTAATATCCAAAATATATAGATAACTCATATAACTCAAAATAAACAGCAAACAATTCAATTTTAAAATGGGCAGAAGACCTGAGCAGGCATTGCTCTAAACAGACATACAGATGACAAACAAACACATGAAAAGATGCTCAACATCACAAATTATCAGGGAAATGCAATCAAAAACACAAGGAGATAATACCCCACACATGCCAGAATGGGTTTCATAAAAAGTCAACAAACAACAAGTGTTTGTGAGGATGTGGACAATAGGAACCCTCATTCATTGTTGGTGGGATTGCAAATTGATGCAGCCCGTATGCAAAAATGGAGATTTTACAAAAAATTAAAAAATAGAATTACCATCTGACTCAGCATTCTACTTCTGAGTATATACCTGAATGAAATGAAAACAATACTTTCAAAGGATATATGCACCCCTATCTTTATTGCAGCATTGATTACAATAGCCAAGATATGGAAGCGACCTATGTGTCTACTGATAGATGAATGGATAACGAAGATGTGGCATACAATGCAATATTACTCAGCCATAAAAATAATGAAATATTGCCATTTGCAGTAACATGGATGAATATAGAGAGTATTATGTGAAGTGAAATAACTCAAACAAAAGAAACAAATTTCATATGATTTCACTTATATGTGGAATTTAAAAACAAGCAAGTGAAACAGAAACAAACTTATAGATACAGAGAACAAACTGATGGTTGGTAAAGAGGAGAGGCTTTGGGGGGGACAAGAGGAAGGGGATGAAGAAGTACAAACATCCAGATATTAAATAAGTCATGTGTCTACAGTGTACAGAATAGGGAGTAGAGCCAATAATGAACCAAAAGAGATGAACCAAAGAACTTGTATGCATATATGCATAGTCCATGGACACAGACAATAGGGTGGTGAAGGCCTGGGTTGGGGTGCAGGGCAGGCTAGAAGAGGTCAATGGGGGGAAAAAGGAAGGGGACATATATAATACTTTCAACAATAAAGATTTAAAAAATATTTTGTCAACTAAAATTGGCAATAAGTACATAGGTGAGGCTAATGCAATTGCCATGGTCCTTGAATGTGGAAGATGAAGGAGGAATATAGACTTGGTATCAGAGCATGTATTTCTATTTAAAAACATTTAATTTAATATGTAGTATTGATCCATTAACATTGAGCTCATGGCCAACATCCCTATAAGTCATGTCTGAATAAAGCTTCTCTAATATATATTTTCGCCATAAGTCACATCACAGCCTCCTTGTACTTAGATACACTAGTGAGTGTTTCAGCGCAATACTTGGGGGCCAGCTTCAACAGTGACATCACCAACAGAAAGCACAAACATGTGAAACATGTGGCACTACAAAGACTATGAAAATGACACATTTATGATTGGGAGCTGAAACAACGGGGCCCAGTCCTGTGTTGTTGCACCTCAGATTGTCAGATTGGAAGGGGCAACTCAGATGGTTCTTTTCTCTGTGCATGTCTGGGAACGACCCCTTATGTCTCACCAGTATTTGTTTGAGGTTACAAATAAATTTTTGCAAGTAGATGAGTGCATGCAATCCCCCCGCCTCCTCTCTCTCGCTTGTTTGTATCCACTACTCAACATAAACAACGAAGACAGGAACAGTAGGAAACCAGTGGGACTGGAGGAAATAGTGAGGGGACAGTAGATGGAGATAATGGCAGGAAGGGGACAGGGCAGGACTTATAGAGACTTGTGAGTCCTGAGGAGGAGTTCCACTTCTGTTTTGAGTGAGGTGGGAGCCACCAAGGGTTCTTGAGTCGAGGTTACCCTCTGGCCACTGTTAGAGGAGCAGCCTGTGGGGTAGTGGTGGAGTGGGAGCTGAAAGACCCCTGCAGTAGTACAAGTGGAAAATAATGGTGCTGGCCCAGGGTAGACCATGGAGGAGGTGAAAAGTGGGTGGATTCTGGACGGATTTTGAAAGTAGCTCCCTCAGAGTTTGCTGATGCAGGGGTCAAGGTGTAGAGATGAACAGAGACAGAGATATACACAGATGACTCCAGTATTTTGACCTGAGCGCTGGGGCCACTAGGAAAGACACTGAGGCCCAGAG
Source organism: Eptesicus fuscus (assembly GCF_027574615.1). NCBI lineage: Eukaryota > Metazoa > Chordata > Mammalia > Chiroptera > Vespertilionidae > Eptesicus > Eptesicus fuscus. The sequence goes on from NC_072478.1 coordinate 21,324,624, forward strand.
AGGCAGAGGAAGATGCCCAGGTTGCACTTGGGTGCACAGTGGCCTCATCCCCAGCTAAGGCGTGGTCCTGATGTGAGAGCTCTGGTGGTGTGGGTATTGAGAGGGGCGTAGCCTACTCAGAGCCAGGAATTCCTCCCTTTGCCTCTCAAGTCCACACCCCAATACTCCCCCTCTGGCTCTATTCTCTTCCTTTCAGTCTTGTTTCTGGAACGACTGCTCCCTGGAGACTCAGACCATGTGCTTCTGATTCCTTTGTCCTGAACTCATATGGCATGAGCACCCAAGAAAGCATTATGTGGAAGAGGCTGGATGCAGGGGTGGGGAGGGGGAAATTCTTCCCTTGGGGGTGGGTAGGGCTTTGTCCAGAAGCCCAGCAGCATCTCCAGGGCATTGAGCGGAAAGGTGGCATCCTCCCAGGCCAGGCCAGACTGGCCGCTTTCCAGAACAGCCTTTTTTGGGGGGCCCTCCATTGCCTGCTGCAGCCATAGCGCCAGTGCTCTGACCACCCACCTTCCAGTTCGTCCCACAGATTTTTCCTAGGAGCTCTGATGGTAGATTTTGTTTTTCCCCCATCCTTTCCTTCCTACTCAGCTCTGCCACTCCCCAGGACCTCCTCCCCTGTGGTGACCAGGAACTTGGCTTTTGGGGCAGTCCCAAATGGCCCTGGCAGGCCAGTGTGGGACCAGAGCCACAGGAATGGCTCTGGATGTCCAGCCCTTCCTGGCATTTCTCCTGTCCTCCTCTCCACCATCTGGGCTTCTCTGGTTTCCCCTTGTCTCTCCATGTCAAAGCCCTCAGAGGGGCTGTCTTAGCTCATTTGTCCTGAACTGAGCTCTCCCTACTGGGAAGTGACCAGAACTTAGAAGCTAGTGCTTATAGAGGCCTTTCTGGGCCTTAACAAAACAGCCCATCCATCTCCCACTGGTCTATGAATGAGGAACTTGTGCTCCTGTTCTTGTTTTACAGACAGGGAGACTGCAGAACAGACAGCTGACATTGCTCACCCAGGGCCACACCGCCAGACAGTGGCAGAGCTAGGACCTGATCCCTGACCACCTTGGTCTTCTGCTTTTAGGAGAGCTGTAGACAAGGTTTCAGCTTTCCATTCAGTCCAGAGGAGAGAGAGGAAATAACAAATGAACAAGAACCTATCATTCACTGACAAGGGCGATGAAGATCTCGAAAGAGGTTGGCTGGGAGAATGCTGGCTTGGGCTGCGGATGAATGATTCCTTCAGACGAATAACCTAGAAAGCTGTTATACTCCAGGTCACAGTATATTATATGGAGAGGATACTGATTAAAATCAGCAAAGGAGCCCTAACTGGTTTGACTTGTAGACTGAAGATTCCTGCGTTCAATTCTGGTGAAGGGCACATGCCTGGGTTGGGGGTTCAGTCCCCAGTAGTGGAAGTGCATGAGGCAGCTGGTCAAGGATTCTCTCTCATCATTGACATTTCTCTCTCTCCCCCTCTCCCTTCCTCTCTGAAATCAATAAAAATATACTTAACCTTTTGCACTCGGATGTCGAGTGTGACTTGACATGGTTAGCATTAGAATAAAGGAATCGAGAAAAAAGCAAACGAGTGCAAAGGGTTAAAACATCAGAGATTTTCCTTCTCACCTGGCTGCTGTTTGGGGTAAACGGAAAAGAAAACTGTGTGTGATCTCTCTAAGTCTCCTGCCCTGTAATTTATTTTTTTTTAAATTTAAATTTTTTATTGTTTAAAGTATTACATATGTCTGCTTTCCCCCCATTAACCTCTCCACGGCTGCTCCCATTCCCCAGCACATGCCCTCACCCCCCTACTGTCTGTGTCCATGGGTTATGCTTACATGTATGCATAGAAGTCCTTTGGTTGATCTTTAACCCCCTTCTCCCCATTCCCTTGTCTTTCCCTGAGGTTTTACCGTCGGTTGGAAGCTTCTATGTCTCTGAATCTATTTTTGTTCATCAGTTTATGTTGTTCATTATATTCCACAAATGAGTGAGATCATGTGATATTTATCTTTCTCTGACTAGCTAATTTTGCTTAGCATAATGCTCTCTATGTCCATCCATGGTGTTGCAAATGGTAAGAGTTCCTTCTTTTTTACAGTAGCATAGTATTCCATTGTGTAGAAGTTCCACAGTATGTATGTATGTATGTATGTATGTATGTATGTATTTATTTATATATATTTTTTCACATAGAAGCATGCCTGGTTTTATTGAAGTTCACTTTATTGCATTTCACAGATCTTTTTTTTTTTTTTTCAATAGAAAGACAGTTCCCTCCATCAGTAAAAAGATTACAAATTGCTTTATTGTAATTCATGCTTTCTTATGGTGGTCTGGAACTTAACCCATGTTATCTCCGAGGTATACTTGTACCAGGCCAGGAAGATGTATTTTTTAAAGTTTTCTTTTAAAACCTTTATTGTAGAGATTATTACAGACATCCCTCTTTTTACCCCCCATAGCTCCCCTCCACCTGGTTCCCACCCCACCTCAGGCCCTTGACACCCTATTGTATGTGTCCATAGGTACTGCATACATGCATATTTATGGGTTGAGGCTCAAGCACCGAGCAACACCAGTGGGGTTCATTAATTGTAGTTTTTTTCCCCATAGGAAAATCATTCAGGATGATTCTTTTAGTTACAAAAATTATTTGATGCAATATAATGTATGTCATTTGAGAAAAATTATTCTAAAAAAAAATCCATGTTGTCCATTAGGTAAATGGGATTTTCTAAATATCTGATCCATAAGGAAATAAATTTTGGAAAGTAGGAAAACAGCAAAGAGATAAGTTGTTGGATATCTGAGAGAGCAGAAAACTTAATTGAGTTACATAAACTGAATAGAGAAGATGAGGTCAGAGAAATAGAAATTCAAAGAAATCAATGGAAAAAGCAAGTTCTACTTTCATCGTAGAAAAGTAATCACAGTATCTGACTCTGAGCCTTTGACTTCTGCCATCATGGGCACACCTTCAGTATTAGGACAACTGCCAGTTTGTAGTTTCCTTCACAAAGAATGCTTTCAGAGCCTGTTTAATGTCCTTGTTCCTGAGACTATAGATGAAGGGGTTCAACATGGGTGTGACCACAGAATATATCACCGAGGCTGTTGCACTTGAGTGTCCATTGTGGGTAGCAGCAGAGCTGAGGTACACTCCTAGGATTGTACAATAAAATAAGAAGACAACTGAGAGGTGAGACGCACAAGCAGAAAATGCTTTATACTTCCCTTGAGCAGATGACATTCCATGTATGCAGGACACTATTTTAGAATATGAGTAAAGAATCCCAACAAAAGGACCACCACCAAGCAGAAGAGCTGAAAAATAAGTCACCATGTTATTTAGAAATGTGTCAGAACAGGCAAGTTTGATCATCTGATTGAGTTCACAGAAGAAGTGAGGGATTTCCACATCCATGCAGAAGGACAGTCGTAATGTCACTAAGCATTGTAGCAAGGAATTCAGGACACTCATGATCCAGCATATCAGTACCAGCAGTCCACAGAGCCGAGAGTTCATGATGACAGTGTAGTGCAGGGGGTGGCAGATGGCCACAAACCGGTCATAGGCCATCACAGTCAAGAGGAAAATATCCAACCCAACAAAATGTATATAAAAATACATCTGGGTGATGCAGCCTGCATAGGTGATGGCTTTGCTCTGTGTCTGGATGTTCACCAGCATCTTTGGGACGGTGGTGGAGGTGAAACAGATGTCTACCAAGGACAGGTTGGAGAGGAAGAAGTACATGGGTGTGTGGAGGTGGGAGTCTGAACTGACGGCCAGGATGATGAGCAGGTTTCCAAATACAGTGATCATGTACATGGACAGGAAAAGTCCAAATATGAGGGGCTGCAGTTCTGGTTTCTCTGAAAATCCCAGAAGAACAAACTCTGAAATTTGTGTAAAATTCACAGGTTCCATGTGGTGGAGTTGACTATCAGGAAAGACAAAAGTAACATCACTGATTTTCACTAAAATGTGACAATTTATATTTTGCAGGTTAGACATTACTTTTAAATTTTTTATAGTCCCCTTTAGGGGCTATCCAGTGCCATCCATAATATGGAATATTTGTCCCAATCACCTATGTATCTGAGGGGTTCACGTATTCTAAAGTTTTAATGAGAATTTCTTCATGTTTCTCAGGAATACAAATTGAGTGCTGACTATGTTTTAGGCACCGTCCAGGTTGTGAGAACAAAAGTATCTACAGTCCAATGAGGGAGAAAGAATGTGGAAGCAAGTAATAAAATACTAAATTACTTTAGCTGTTGGCAGTGGTATGAAGAAAAGGAAAGCACATCTAAAAGAGACAATGAATAGGGAGTTCTGTTTTTCATGGGTTTGTAGGTAGGTCTGCAAATAAGGTGACATTTGAACAGAGACCTCAAATAAGTGAAAAGGGGAATGTTCTGTGATGTTCTAAATTTAATACACTGGGGCTAGAGAGTTTGAGAAAAACAATAGTAGTCAACCAGCTAAAAGCTGTGGCCCACTTACAAAAGACTACTCACGTTCCTGAATGTATGTTGGAACTTGAATCAACTTCTGTAGAGAGCATTAGATGCCCCTGCATCCTGCATGCCCATGAGCTTTCAGGACTGCTGCCTGTAACCAATCAAAGTAGTAAATATTCTTCCTTAGTACCTATTCAAGACCTGCCCCCACTTTACCTGAACCCACCCCACCCAGGATCCGTAGCCAATGTAAGTCGTTTCAAAAGAGCTTACATGTTTCTTTCCTAAAACATGAAGTATAAGAGCCAGTAAACTCTAGGACAAGGACATGTCTTTTGTACTTCACTCTGCTGCTGGTGGTTTAAACTTTATGCCCCAACACTTTTCTTGGCTGGCATTTGGCTCAAAAAATATTTTTTTTTCCTTAAAAAAAGCTTTTGGCCTGCTGGTGTCACTTAGTGATTGAGCATCGAACTATGATCCAAAAGGTCATGGTTGGATTTCTGGTCAGGGCACATGTCTGGGCTGTGGAATCAATTCCCAGTGAACAGTGATAAAATGAAAAAAAAAAAAAAAAGATGAGATAATGTAACCAGGTTAAAATGAGTAGTTTCAAAATAACAATAGTACCCAGAATTGAATGGAGAATTAAACACTAACTGAAACAAGACATAAAATACAGTCAAATAAGAATATCAATATGGGTTGACTATTAAATTGTAAAAACCTAGATCTAAAAGTATATAATGCATAATTTTCCTGGAATGTTCTGGCACATAGCATATGTTCAACTATGATTCATTTAATGAATCTGGAATTAGGTTTCAATGCACACGAACATTTACCATATTGCAAGCTTATACTTCAATATAGTTAAAAACATTTAAATTGTTACATGAAAGCTGGCATAAATGGCTATTGATATGAAAGAATATTGAATTGGTCCTTGCTCTCTGACATCTTGCAGGATGTCATAGGGATTACAAACTCGGTGTAAGAATCACCAATACATTTTTGATGACCACTAGAAACTACATATAAAATTTACAGGTGAGCAAATACGACTTAATAAAGCAAGAAACTCAGTGGTTAGCAAATAGATATCCTATCTAATAATAGAGTAATATGCAAATTAACTGCCATTCCATGACAAAATGGCGGCCTCCATAGCCACAAGATAGTGGCGCTCAGTCTCCTCAGCCCTGCTGCTGGAGTGTCCGGCCTGTCCGCAGGAGCAGTGAGGCTAGAGCCGCCTCCGGAGGGGGCAGATCCAGCTTTCCCGCTTCCACCACTGCTGCAGTGTCTGGGCCTGTCAGCCCCGCCGGGGTTAGGGGAGACCAAGCAGCGAGGCTTGATCTGCCCCCAGACAAGGCAGACAGAGCCAGGACAGCAGGGCATAGAGGCTTCCTTAGTGTGGTGGCAGCGGGGAAGCCCCAGGCTCAGCAAACAGAGCCAGGACAGCAGGGCTTGGGGACTTCCTTAGCACAGAGGCTGTGGAAACACCCCCAGGCCCAGCACACAGAGCCCAGACAGTAGGGCATGGGAGCTTCCTTAGCACAGCGGCAGCAGGGAAGCCCCAGGCCCAGCAAACAGAGCCCAGACAGCAGGGCATGGGAGCTTCCTTAGCACAGCGGCAGCAGGGAAGCCCCAGGCCCAGCAAACAGAGCCAGGACAGCAGGGCCTGGGGACTTCCTTAGCGCATCGGCGACAGGAACAATCCCAGGCCCAGCAGTCAGAGCCCAGACAGAAGGGCATGGAAACTTCGTTTGCAGGGTGACGGTGGGGGAAGCCCCAGGCCCTGCAAACAGAGCCTGGACAGCAGGGCATGGAGGCTTCTGTGGCAGCAGGGAAGCCTCAGGCCCAGCAAACAGAGCCTGGACAGCAGGCCATGGAGGCTTCTGTGGTAGCAGGGAAGCCCCAGGCCCAGCACACAGAACCCGGACAGCAGGGATTGGGGGCTTCCTTAGCGTGGCAGTGGTGGGGAAGTCCCCAGACATGGCAGACAGAGCCCAGACAGCAGGGCTTGGGGGCTTTCTTAGCAAGTTGGCGGCAGGAACACCCTCAGACCCCACAGATAGAGCCAGGACAACAGGGCATGGGGGCTTCCTTAGTGTGTCAGTGTTGGCGAAGCCCCCAGGCCTGGCAGACAGAGCACACTGCAGGGCATTGGGGCTTCCTTCAAATGGCACATGGCGGAGGCAGGCAGAGAGCGGAGGGCAGAGCATGGGGGCTTCATCTCCATGGCTGCAGGGAAACCGCCAGGCCTGCAGAGAGCAGAGAACCACGGGGAGTGGGACATCCTCTGAGAGCTCCTGGATTGTAGAGGGTGCAGGGTGGGCTGAGGGACACCCGTGCACAAATTTGGTGCACCGGGCGTCTAGTATTTAAATAAAATGTTAAAAATTTTATGGTAAGAAATGTCCTACAAAAGTCAATTGAGAAAGAATAATTTCTAGAAAAATTTGTAATGTTATACAAAAAATGGGAAAATAAATGAAGTTTGCAGAAATTATGTAATAGTTTGAGAAAACAACATGAAATGTCTTTTGTAGCTATTAGCATGGGAAAACACTGAAAGAGCAATCACGTTGATTGGGTTTAGAACTTTAAAAAAATATTTTTATTGTTTCAGAGAGAAAGGGAGAGGGAGAGAGAGAGACAGAAGCCTCAATGGTGAGAATCACTGATCGGCTGCCTCCTGCACCCCACCCCCCATCCTCTAATGGGGATGGAACTAGCAACCCTGGCAAGTGCCCTGCCCTGGGCACTCAACCACTGAGCCATGCCAGAAGGCCTGGGGTGGAATTTTTTAAATGGTAGCAAAATGGGGTACTCCAATTTTACTGGCAGAAAGTGTTACAATTTTGGAAAACAACCTGAAGTCAGCTATAAGTGTTACAAATAGTGATGCTATTTAACTCAGAGTTTCTCAGCCTCAGCACTGTTGGCATTCCGGGACAGACTGTTCTCTGTGGTGAGCTCTGTCCTGTGAATTGAAGGTTGTTTACAGCATCCCTGCCTTCACCCACCCCTCTGCAGTGTGACAGTCACAAACCTGTCAGGACATAGCTCAATGTCTCTCTTGGGGGGGGGGGGGGCGGAATCACGCCAGATTAGAACCACAGTTTGAATTTCATAATTTAAACACATTTCAGTAGCATTAATGTAATAGAAATTTAATGATAAAAGAGTATGAAAGACCATCAAAGGTGTGAGTAGCAGTCACACTATGAATTCTTAGGTAGCCACTGAAATAAATACATTAATTAATCAAGCAAACAAACAGCAATCTCTTGCCTCTGGGCTAAGACGAATGGGCTCTCAGGTGACAACAGGTAAATGTTCCTGTTTCCATTCTCTGTGACCCTCTCATGCAGGGTCAGCTGGGTTTTGGACTCACCTGGATAAGATCTCTGAGAGGAAGGTCATGGTGGGGACGTCTGAATTCCTCCCTGAATGGTTGATGATAGAGACTAAAGTTCTGTTCAGAGGAAAGACAGCAGGAAGGTGTGCAGCATCAGTCCCCAGCCAGAATTGGGCTCCATACAAACAAATAACAGTGAGAAATAAACATAACCATGCCCTCCCAGCCTAAGGTTACACAAGCTGAGAGGCTGGCACATTTCCCTCCTGTCACTCCAATTTCCACGCACCCGAATATGATATTTATATGACAAAGGGAGGATGAGGGTAGCAGATGGAACAGACTTGTTAATCGGCTGACTTTAGGATAGAGGATGAGCCAGGCTCATCCAGGTGGGACTAAGGGAAGCACAGTGGTTCTGTTAACGTTGAAGAGAGAGACAACAGAGTTGGTCTCAGAGAGATTTTGAAAATGCTATACAGCTGGCTTGAAGATGGAGGAAGGAACATGAGCCAAGAGATGGCAGCCAAGCACACTAACCGGCATCAGAGAGAAACAGGTCCTCTCCTGAGCCTCTAAACAGGGGTGGGGAACCGTTTTTCTGCCAAGGACCATTTGCATATTTATAACATCATTCCAGAGGCATACAAAACTATCAACTTAAAAATTAGCTTGCTATATTAATTAACTCACCCCTAATGCCTTGGCAGGGCCTGACCAAATGATTTCTCAAGCCATATAAGGCCTGTGTGTGTGTGTGTGTGTGTGTGTGTGTGTGTGTGTGTGTGTGTATGTTTGTGGAGAGGGCATTATCCATGCCTACTATAGAAGGACCCTATCTACCCCTGCACACACTTTAATATTAGCCACTTAGACGCATTTCAAGCTTCTGACATCCAGACTGTAAGAGCATAGCTTTGCTTTAAGCAACTAGTATGGGAATACTAGTTCCTTAAAACAACTAGTATTCCCAGCAGCTGTAGGATTGTAATATAGACATTTATTCAATAAAACTTGTTTGACAGAACTGAGTTTAAGCCTCTTCCCTTATTAACTTCCCTTGGTTTAGGGCATTTCATGTTAAAAATTCACATGAAGTGGAAATGAAATTTTAACTAGATTTGACGATTTCGCCCCCCTCCCCCCACAACCCACCTTTCCCTGAGCTGGGACAGTGAAGGCCTCACTGCATCAGTGTAAACGGACTGTGCTGCCTCCGTGGCATTAAGAGTTAAGGAACAATGGGTGACCTCTATTTCTCCATCTATAAACTATAGTGACTTTTTTACTCAGCCCCCTATGCCTTTGCCTAGCAGTTGGCCAGTCCTCAGTTTGTATGCCCTGAGTGCATGCCAGACTTTCTCATTAAAAGTAGAGAATGTATGACCACTGGGGGGAAAGGCTGAATGTAGGGTAGGAATACCTGCCAATTATTCCAACAGAGAAAGTAAATGGGCAACAAATCCAAGAATATATGCAACCTGCCAGGAATAAAATAATTCAAAGTAACACTATTTAGTATTCCTCTTTAGCTTTATTAAATAATATATATTTTTTTCATGTGAATACCCTGCATGAGAGGAGACACTGTAATGACTGTTTCATGCACTGCTCTGTAAGGTACTATCTCCCTGACTGGTCAGGGTCTTTTCAGTAAATACAAAACATGCTCAAACACACCCCATCTTTGAAATTTAATGCAAACACTCTCACTCCACTGCACTGTTCTCCACAACTAATACTCTATTTTCTTCTCCCCGAACAACAAAACTCCTCAGATGTATTCTCATTTTACTGCAATCATTTTATGCATCTCACTCATTCCATGGAGTCATCCCACTGGACATCCATTCCCATCACTTAATTCTCAACTAAGGTCCTTGTAATGCAGATTCAAACAAACACATCTTTATTAATGTATTAACTAAATTAATTACATATTAGTTACTTAACCAAGAATATGGACACAATCATTTCTTGTCTCTGGACTCGGCTGATTAGGGTCACAGTGACTCAGGTAAAAGTCCCAGGTTCCATCCTCCCTGACCCTTTCCTGTTGTACCTACTGGCCTCCCAGGCTCACCTGGATGGGTCTCTGAGAGGAAGGTCTCCGTGTGGAAGTCTGAATTGCTCCCTGGATGGTTGATGATGGAGACTGAAGCTCTTGTCCCCTCATGAGACAGCAGGAAGGAGTGCAGCTTCAGTCAGTATCTGAGCCAGACTTAGGAATCAAAAGCAACAGCCATGTGCTTTCTCCCAGCTTTGTACAAGCTGAGGACTGCACAGGGGACACAGTTACAGCTCTCTCTCTATCTGATCATCAGGCACATTTCCCTCATGTCATTCCAACTTCTAAGCAGGTGATTTCCCTCTGGGGCTCTAGAATAAGCAGAAAGGAAAATTTTCCTAATGATTCTCTGATCCCAGGAGACCAGGACAGAGGTCAAATGAACTCACTTTTTATGACGCCTTGTCTTTTTTTAAAATATATTTTATTGATTTTTTTTTTTTTTACAGAGAGGAAGGGAGAAGGATAGAGAGTTAGAAACATCGATGAGAGAGAAACATCGATCAGCTGCCTCCTGAACACCCCCTACTGGGGATGTGACCGCAACCAAGGTACATGCCCCTGACTGGAATCGAACCTGGGACCCTTCAGTCGCAGGCTGACGCTCTATCCACTGAGCCAAACCAGTTAGGGCACCTTGTCTTGATCTTACATGTTTTTCCGAGGCCTAACCTTATCCCATCCCTGACATCATGTTTTCTTCAAAGTCTGATTTGTGGTGGGACACAGACCTGATATCTCTGGAAAGTTACTTTTCTCCTCTTTCACAAGGTAGAACTGCGTTCGTTTGAGATGCCGTCCTGGGCACCACACTCTTTGGCTTCCTGACACATTTGTCAAAAATTAGGGATGCGATATGCATATCACAAGTTAAGAGATGCCATTTAATGCCTCATAAAATATCTATAAATTATAAGAGCTACATGTAGATATTTTTATGTCACATCACCAGAGCTTACCATTTTATAGGAATTATGTGACTTAACTTTTAGAAAAGTCCATTGTATGAGTATTTCTATGAACTCTCTTCCCCATTGCAGAAATGGGGCTAGAAGGAGTTTACTGATCTGCTCACAGCTTAAACTGATAAGACATAGGGCTTTGTTCAGAATTCTGTCAGGGTGCTTCTACTTCTCAAACAGAGATGAGCTTGCCTCAGGTGTATTTGGCAATGTCTGAAGGATGCTGCTGAACACTGACAATAACCAACACAGGTAGTTATCTTACCTCAAATGTCAGCATGAACAGGTGAGAAAATATAGTCTAAACCCTTTTCCAACTTCACTGTGCATATGAGTCACCCAGGAGTCTAGTTTGAATACAGAATCTGAATTATCAGTTCCTGGTGGACTTGAGATGCTGAGAATCAAAACCATCACCCAGATCAACCAAAGGACTTATAGGCATGCATATAAGCCTAACCAATGGACACAGACAACAGAGGGGTGGGGGCATGAATGGGCGGTGGGGAGTAATGGGGGAATAAGGACACATATGTAATACCTTAATCAATAAAGAAAAAAAATCACCCATGTGATATTCATGCTGCAGGCCGTGGTCTGAGGACCTCTAATTGAGTAGAAGGCTGTGGTTCTATGTTAGATTCAGGTGCAGGTAGTTTTAGAATTTTTAAAAAATCTCAGTTGCATGTAATTTTGAGCAAATAAGGGAGTCACTCATTCAGGAGGCTGTTATAAATTTGTTGTTCACTTATTTTATATAAGGGTTTATTAATTATGTCATATACGCCTGAAAAATGCCTTTTTAAATTCTTTTATGTAAATGTCATTGAGAAACAAATAATATATTACTGAAAAAGATTTATAGTATGCAGAGTGAGCACCTCCAAAAGATGCTCACATCCTAGCCCCAGAAAATTGTAACGTGTCATTTTTCATAGCAAGGGAGGATTAAGGTAGTAGATAGGATATGTTTGCTAATGAGCTGACTTTCAGATAAAATAAGCCAGGTATTTAAAGCAAACATTAACAAATGGTACCACATTAAATAAAATAGCTTTGCACAGAAAATCATCAGCAAGACAAAAAGGCAACCTACTCAATGGAAGAAGATATTGGCAAATGATATATCTGATAAGGGCTTAATATCCAAAATATATAGTTAACTCATATAACTCAAAATAAACAGCAAACAATTCAATTTTAAAATGGGCAGAAGACCTGAGCAGGCATTGCTCTAAACAGACATACAGATGACGAACAAACACATGAAAAGATGCACAACATCACAAATTATCAGGGAAATGCAATCAAAAACACAAGGAGATAATAGCCCACACATGCCAGAATGGGTATCATAAAAAGTCAACAAACAACAAGTGTTTGTGAGGATGTGGACAATAGAAACCCTCATTCATTGTTGGTGGGATTGCAAATTGATGCAGCCAGTATGCAAAAATGGAGATTTTACAAAAAGTTAAAAAATAGAATTACCATCTGACTCAGCATTCTACTTCTGAGTATATGCCTGAATGAAATGAAAACAATACTTTCAAAGGATATATGCACCCCTATCTTTATTGCAGCATTGATTACAATAGCCAAGATATGGAAGCGACCTATGTGTCTACTGATAGATGAATGGATAACGAAGATGTGGCAATATTACTCAGCCATAAAAATAATGAAATATTGCCATTTGCAGTAACATGGATGAATATAGAGAGTATTATGTGAAGTGAAATAACTCAAACAAAAGAAACAAATTTCATATGATTTCACTTATATGTGGAATTTAAAAACAAGCAAGTGAAACAGAAACAAACTTATAGATACAGAGAACAAACTGATGGTTGGTAAAGAGGAGAGGCTTTGGGGGGGGGGACAAGAGGAAGGGGATGAAGAAGTACAAACATCCAGTTATTAAATAAGTCATGTGTCTACAGTGCACAGAATAGGGAGTAGTGCCAATAATACTGCTATAATTATGTATGGCGACAGATGGCTACTTGACTTATTACAGTGATTACTTTAATTTATATAAACATTGCATCTTAACTAAGTTATATAAGTGAAACTAATATAATATTGTATGTCAACTGGCATGGGAGGGTGGGTGGGTGAGAAGAGATGAACCAAAGAACTTGTATGCATATATGCATAGTCCATGGACACAGACAATAGGGTGGTGAAGGCCTGGGTTGGGGTGCAGGGCAGGCTAGAAGAGGTCAATGGGGGGAAAAAGGAAGGGGACATATATAATACTTTCAACAATAAAGATTTAAAAAATATTTTGTCAACTAAAATTGGCAATAAGTACATAGGTGAGGCTAATGCAATTGCCATGGTCCTTGAATGTGGAAGATGAAGGAGGAATATAGACTTGGTATCAGAGCATGTATTTCTATTTAAAAACATTTAATTTAATATGTAGTATTGATCCATTAACATTGAGCTCATGGCCAACATCCCTATAAGTCATGTCTGAATGAAGCTTCTCTAATACATATTTTCTCCGTAAGTCACATCACAGCCTCCTTGTACTTAGATACACTAGTGAGTGTTTCAGCGCAATACTTGGGGGCCAGCTTTAACAGTGACATCACCAACAGAAAGCACAAACATGTGAAACATGTGGCACTACAAAGACTATGAAAATGACACATTTATGATTGGGAGCTGAAACAACGGGGCCCAGTCCTGTGTTGTTGCACCTCAGATTGTCAGATTGGAAGGGGCAACTCAGATGGTTCTTTTCTCTGTGCATGTCTGGGAACGACCCCTTATGTCTCACCAGTATTTGTTTGAGGTTACAAATAAATTTTTGCAAGTAGGTGAGTGCATCAATCCGCCCCCGCCCCCCCCCCCCCCCCCCCTGCTCTCTCTCTCTCGCTTGTTTGTATCCACTACTCAACATAAACAATGAAGACAGGAACAGTAGGAAACCAGTGGGACTGGAGGAAATAGTGAGGGGACAGTAGATGGAGATAATGGCAGGAAGGGGACAGGGCAGGACTTATAGAGACTTGTGAGTCCTGAGGAGGAGTTCCACTTCTGTTTTGAGTGAGGTGGGAGCCACCAAGGGTTCTTGAGTCGAGGTTACCCTGTTCTTGAGTCTGGCCACTGTTAGGGGAGCAGCCTGTGGGGTAGTGGTGGAGTGGGAGCTGAAAGACCCCTGCAGTAGTACAAGTGGAAAATAATGGTGCTGGCCCAGGGTAGACCATGGAGGAGGTGAAAAGTGGGTGGATTCTGGACGGATTTTGAAAGTAGAGCCCTCAGAGTTTGCTGATGCAGGTGTCAAGGTGTAGAGATGAACAGAGACAGAGATATACATAGATGACTCCAGTATTTTGACCTGAGCGCTGGGGCCACTAGGAAAGACACTGAGGCCCAGAGAGGCAGAGGAAGATGCCCAGGTTGCTGTTTGGGTGCACAGTGGCCTCATCCCCAGCTAAGGCGTGGTCCTGATGTGAGAGCTCTGGTGGTGTGGGTATCCAGAGGGGCGTAGCCTACTCAGAGCCAGGAACTCCTCCCTTTGCCTCTCAAGTCCACACCCCAATACTCCCCCTCTGGCTCTGTTCTCTTCCTTTCCGTCTTGTTTATGGAACGACTGCTCCCTGGAGATGCAGACCATGTGCTTCTGATTCCTTTGTCCTGAACTCATATGGCATGAGCACCCACGAAAGCCTTATGTGGAAGAGGCTGGATGCAGGGGTGGGGAGGGGGAAATTCCTCCCTTGGGGGTGGGTAGGGCTGTGTCCAGAAGTCCAGCAGCATCTCCAGGGCATTGAGCAGAAAGGTGGCATCCTCCCAGGCCAGGCCAGACTGGCCGCTTTCCAGAACAGCCTTTTGGGGGGGGCCCTCCATTGCCTGCTGCAGCCATAGCGCCAGTGCTCTGATCACCCACCTTCCAGTTCTTCCCACACATTTTCTCCTAGGAGCTCTGATGGTAGATTTTGTTTTTTCCCCATCCTTTCCTTCCTACTCAGCTCTGCCACTCCCCCAGGACCTCCTCCCCTGTGGTGACCAGGAACTTGGCTTTTGGGGCAGTCCCAAATGGCCCTGGCAGGCCAGTGTGGGACCAGAGCCACAGGAATGGCTCTGGATGTCCAGCCCTTCCTGGCATTTCTCCTGTCCTCCTCTCCACCATCTGGGCTTCTCTGGTTTCCCCTTGTCTCTCCATGTCAAAGCCCTTGAGGGGCTGTTAGCTCATTTGTCCTGAACTGAGCTCTCCCTACTGGGAAGTGACCAGAACTTAGAAGCTAGTGCTTATAGAGGCCTTTCTGGGCCTTAACAAAACAGCCCATCCATCTCCCACTGGTCTATGAATGAGGAACTTGTGCTCCTGTTCTTGTTTTACAGAGAGGGAGATTGCAGAACAGACAGCTGACATTGCTCACCCAGGGCCACACCGCCAGACAGTGGCAGAGCTAGGACCTGATCCCTGACCACCTTGGTCTTCTGCTCTTAGGAGAGCTGTAGACAAGGTTTCAACTTTCCATTCAGTCCAGAGGAGAGAGAGGAAATAACAAATGAACAAGAACCTATCATTCACTGACAAGGGCGTTGAAGATCTCGAAAGAGGTTGGCTGGGAGAATGCTGGCTTGGGCTGCGGATGAATGATTCCTTCAGACGAATAACCTAGAAAGCTGTTATACTCCAGGTCACAGTATATTATAGGAAGAGAATACTGATTAAAATCAGCAAAGGAGCCCTAACCGGTTTGACCTGCAGACTGAAGATTCCTGCGTTCAATTCTGGTGAAGGGCACATGCCTGGGTTGGGGGTTCAGTCCCCAGTAGTGGAAGTGCATGAGGCAGCTGGTCAAGGATTCTCTCTCATCATTGACATTTCTCTCTCTCCCCCTCTCCCTTCCTCTCTGAAATCAATAAAAATATACTTAACCTTTTGCACTCGGATGTCGAGTGTGACTTGACACGGTTAGCATTAGAATAAAGGAATCGAGAAAAAAGCAAACGAGTGCAAAGGGTTAAAACATCAGAGATTTTCCTTCTCACCTGGCTGCTGTTTGGGGTAAACGGAAAAGAAAACTGTGTGTGATCTCTCTAAGTCTCCTGCCCTGTAATTTATTTTTTTTTTAAATTTAAATTTTTTATTGTTTAAAGTATTACATATGTCTGCTTTCCCCCCATTAACCTCTCCACGGCTGCTCCCATTCCCCAGCACATGCCCTCACCCCCCTACTGTCTGTGTCCATGGGTTATGCTTACATGTATGCATAGAAGTCCTTTGGTTGATCTTTAACCCCCTTCTCCCCATTTCCTTGTCTTTCCCCTGAGGTTTTACCGTCGGTTGGAAGCTTCTATGTCTCTGAATCTATTTTTGTTCATCAGTTTATGTTGTTCATTATATTCCACAAATGAGTGAGATCATGTGATATTTATCTTTCTCTGACTAGCTAATTTTGCTTAGCATAATGCTCTCTATGTCCATCCATGGTGTTGCAAATGGTAAGAGTTCCTTCTTTTTTACAGTAGCATAGTATTCCATTGTGTAGAAGTTCCACAGTATGTATGTATGTATGTATGTATGTATGTATGTATGTATTTATATATATATTTTTTCACATAGAAGCATGCCTGGTTTTATTGAAGTTCACTTTATTGCATTTCACAGATCTTGTTTTTTTTTTTTTTTTTTTACAATAGAAAGACAGTACCCTCCATCAGTAAAAAGATTACAAATTGCTTTATTGTAATTCATGCTTTCTTATGGTGGTCTGGAACTTAACCCATGTTATCTCCGAGGTATACTTGTACCAGGCCAGGAAGATGTATTTTTTAAAGTTTTCTTTTAAAACCTTTATTGTGGAGATTATTACAGACATCCCTCTTTTTACCCCCCATAGCTCCCCTCCACCTGGTTCCCACCCCACCTCAGGCCCTTGACACCCTATTGTATGTGTCCATAGGTACTGCATACATGCATATTTATGGGTTGAGGCTCAAGCACCGAGCAACACCAGTGGGGTTCATTAATTGTAGTTTTTTTCCCCATAGGAAAATCATTCAGGATGATTCTTTTAGTTACAAAAATTATTTGATGCAATATAATGTATGTCATTTGAGAAAAATTATTCTAAAAAAAATCCATGTTGTCCATTAGGTAAATGGGATTTTCCAAATATCTGATCCATAAGGAAATAAATTTTGGAAAGTAGGAAAACAGCAAAGAGATAAGTTGTTGGATATCTGAGAGAGCAGAAAACTTAATTGAGTTACATAAACTGAATAGAGAAGATGAGGTCAGAGAAATAGAAATTCCAAGAAATCAATGGAAAAAGCAAGTTCTACTTTCATCGTAGGAAAGTAATCACAGTATCTGACTCTGAGCCTTTGACTTCTGCCATCATGGGCACACCTTCAGTATTAGGACAACTGCCAGTTTGTAGTTTCCTTCACAAAGAATGCTTTCAGAGCCTGTTTAATGTCCTTGTTCCTGAGACTATAGATGAAGGGGTTCAACATGGGTGTGACCACAGAATATATCACCGAGGCTGTTGCACTTGAGTGTCCATTGTGGGTAGCAGCAGAGCTGAGGTACACTCCTAGGATTGTACAATAAAATAAGAAGACAACTGAGAGGTGAGACGCACAAGCAGAAAATGCTTTATACTTCCCTTGAGCAGATGACATTCCATGTATGCAGGACACTATTTTAGAATATGAGTAAAGAATCCCAGCGAAAGGACCACCACCAAGCAGAAGAGCTGAAAAATAAGTCACCATGTTATTTAGAAATGTGTCAGAACAGGCAAGTTTGATCATCTGATTGAGTTCACAGAAGAAGTGAGGGATTTCCACGTCCATGCAGAAGGACAGTCGTAATGTCATTAAGCATTGTAGCAAGGAATTCAGGACAGTCATGATCCAGCATATCAGTACCAGCAGTCCACAGAGCCGAGAGTTCATGATGACAGTGTAGTGCAGGGGGTGGCAGATGGCCACAAACCGGTCATAGGCCATCACAGTCAAAAGGAAAATATCCAACCCAACAAAATGTATATAAAAATACATCTGGGTGATGCATCCTGCATAGGTGATGGCTTTGCTCTGTGTCTGGATGTTCACCAGCATCTTTGGGACGGTGGTGGATGTGAAACAGATGTCTACCAAGGACAGGTTGGAGAGGAAGAAGTACATGGGTGTGTGGAGGTGGGAGTCGGAACTGACGGCCAGGATGATGAGCAGGTTTCCAAATACAGTGATCATGTACATGGAGAGGAAAAGTCCAAATATGAGGGGCTGCAGTTCTGGTTTCTCTGAAAATCCCAGAAGAACAAACTCTGAAATTTGTGTAAAATTCACAGGTTCCATGTGGTGGAGTTGACTATCAGGAAAGACAAAAGTAACATCACTGATTTTCACTAAAATGTGACAATTTATATTTTGCAGGTTAGACATTACTTTTAAATTTTTTATAGTCCCCTTTAGGGGCTATCCAGTGCCATCCATAATATGGAATATTTGTCCCAATCACCTATGTATCTGAGGGGTTCACGTATTCTAAAGTTTTAATGAGAATTTCTTCATGTTTCTCAGGAATACAAATTGAGTGCTGACTATGTTTTAGGCACCGTCCAGGTTGTGAGAACAAAAGTATCTACAGTCCAATGAGGGAGAAAGAATGTGGAAGCAAGTAATAAAATACTAAATTACTTTAGCTGTTGGCAGTGGTATGAAGAAAAGGAAAGCACATCTAAAAGAGACAATGAATAGGGAGTTCTGTTTTTCATGGGTTTGTAGGTAGGTCTGCAAATAAGGTGACATTTGAACAGAGACCTCAAATAAGTGAAAAGGGGATTCTGTGATGTTCCAAATTTAATACACTGGGGCTAGAGAGTTTGAGAAAAACAATAGTAGTCAACCAGCTAAAAGCTGTGGCCCACTTACAAAAGACTACTCACGTTCCTGAATGTATGTTGGAACTTGAGTCAACTTCTGTAGAGAGCATTAGATGCCCCTGCATCCTGCATGCCCATGAGCTTTCAGGACTGCTGCCTGTAACCAATCAAAGTAGTAAATATTCTTCCTTAGTACCTATTCAAGACCTGCCCCCACTTTACCTGAACCCACCCCACCCAGGCTTCGACTTTTTAAGTCGTTTCAAAAGAGCTTACATGTTTCTTTCCTAAAACATGAAGTGTAAAGAGCCGGTAAACTCTAGGACTTGGACATGTCTTTTGTACTTACTTCACTCTGCTGCTGGTGGTTTAAACTTTATGCCCCAACACTTTTCTTGGCTGGCATTTGGCTCAAAAAATAATTTTTTTTCCTTAAAAAAAGGTTTTGGCCTGCTGGTGTCACTTAGTGATTGAGCATCTATGATCCAAAAGGTCATGGTTGGATTTCTGGTCAGGGCACATGTCTGGGCTGTGGAATCAATTCCCAGTGAACAGTGATAAAATGAAAAAAAAAAAAAAGATGAGATAATGTAACCAGGTTAAAATGAGTAGTTTCAAAATAACAATAGTACCCAGAATTGAATGGAGAATTAAACACTAACTGAAACAAGACATAAAATACAGTCAAATAAGAATATCAATATGGGTTGACTATTAAATTGTAAAGACCTAGATCTAAAAGTATATAATGCATAATTTTCCTGGAATGTTCTGGCACATAGCATATGTTCAACTATGATTCATTTAATGAATCTGGAATTAGGTTTCAATGCACACGAACATTTACCATATGGCAAGCTTATACTTCAATATAGTTAAGAACATTTAAATTGTTACATGAAAGCTGGCATAAATGGCTATTGACATGAAAGAATATTGAATTGGTCCTTGCTCTCTGACATCTTGCAGGATGTCATAGGGATTACAAACTCGGTGTAAGAATCACCAATACATTTTTGATGACCACTAGAAACTACATATAAAATTTACAGGTGAGCAAATACGACTTAATAAAGCAAGAAACTCAGTGGTTAGCAAATAGATATCCTATCTAATAATAGAGTAATATGCAAATTAACTGCCATTCCATGACAAAATGGCGGCCTCCATAGCCACAAGATAGTGGCGCTCAGTCTCCTCAGCCCTGTTGCTGGAGTGTCCGGCCTGTCCGCAGGAGCAGTGAGGCTAGAGCCGCCTCCGGAGGGGGCAGATCCAGCTTTCCCGCTTCCACCACTGCTGCAGTGTCTGGGCCTGTCAGCCCCGCCGGGGTTAGGGGAGACCAAGCAGCGAGGCTTGATCTGCCCCCAGACAAGGCAGACAGAGCCAGGACAGCAGGGCATAGAGGCTTCCTTAGTGCGGTGGCAGCAGGGAAGCCCCAGGCTCAGCAAACAGAGCCAGGACAGCAGGGCTTGGGGACTTCCTTAGCACAGAGGCCGTGGAAACACCCCCAGGCCCAGCACACAGAGCCCAGACAGTAGGGCATGGGAGCTTCCTTAGCACAGCGGCAGCGGGGAAGCCCCAGGCCCAGCACACAGAGCCCAGACAGCAGGGCATGGGAGCTTCCTTAGCACAGCGGCAGCAGGGAAGCCCCAGGCCCAGCAAACAGAGCCAGGACAGTAGGGCCTGGGGACTTCCTTAGCGCATCGGCGACAGGAACAATCCCAGGCCCAGCAGTCAGAGCCCAGACAGAAGGGCATGGAAACTTCGTTTGCAGGGTGACGGTGGGGGAAGCCCCAGGCCCTGCAAACAGAGCCTGGACAGCAGGGCATGGAGGCTTCTGTGGCAGCAGGGAAGCCTCAGGCCCAGCAAACAGAGCCTGGACAGCAGGCCATGGAGGCTTCTGTGGTAGCAGGGAAGCCCCAGGCCCAGCACACAGAGCCCGGACAGCAGGGCATGGGGGCTTCCTTAGTGTGGCAGTGGCAGGGAAGTCCCCAGACATGGCAGACAGAGCCCAGACAGCAGGGCTTGGGGGATTTCTTAGCAAGTTGGCGGCAGGAACACCCCCAGGCCCCACAGATAGAGCCAGGACAACAGGGCATGGGGGCTTCCTTAGTGTGTCAGTGTTGGCGAAGCCCCCAGGCCTGGCAGACAGAGCACACTGCAGGGCATTGGGGCTTCCTTCACATGGCACATGGCGGAGGCAGGCAGAGAGCGGAGGGCAGAGCATGGGGGCTTCATCTCCATGGCTGCAGGGAAACCGCCAGGCCTGCAGAGAGCAGAGAACCACGGGGAGTGGGACATCCCCTGAGAGCTCCTGGATTGTAGAGGGTGCAGGGTGGGCTGAGGGACACCCGTGCACAAATTTGGTGCACCGGGCGTCTAGTATTTAAATAAAATGTTAAAAATTTTATGGTAAGAAATGTCCTACAAAGTCAATTGAGAAAGAATAATTTCTAGAAAAATTTGTAATGTTATACAAAAAATGGGAAAATAAATGAAGTTTGCAGAAATTATGTAATAGTTTGAGAAAACAACATGAAATGTCTTTTGTAGCTATTAGCATGGGAAAACACTGAAAGAGCAATCACGTTGATTGGGTTTAGAACTTTAAAAAAATATTTTTATTGTTTCAGAGAGAAAGGGAGAGGGAGAGAGAGAGACAGAAGCCTCAATGGTGAGAATCACTGATCGGCTGCCTCCTGCACCCCACCCCCCATCCTCTAATGGGGATGGAACTAGCAACCCTGGCAAGTGCCCTGCCCTGGGCACTCAACCACTGAGCCATGCCAGAAGGCCTGGGGTGGAATTTTTTAAATGGTAGCAAAATGGGGTACTCCAATTTTACTGGCAGAAAGTGTTACAATTTTGGAAAACAACCTGAAGTCAGCTATAAGTATTACAAATAATGATGCTATTTAACTCAGAGTTTCTCAGCCTCAGCACTGTTGGCATTCCGGGACAGACTGTTCTCTGTGGTGAGCTCTGTCCTGTGAATTGAAGGTTGTTTACAGCATCCCTGCCTTCACCCACCCCTCTGCAGTGTGACAGTCACAAACCTGTCAGGACATAGCTCAATGTGTCTCTTGGGGCGGAATCACGCCAGATTAGAACCACAGTTTGAATTTCATAATTTAAACACATTTTAGTAGCATTAATGTAATAGAAATTTAATGATAAAAGAGTATGAAAGACCATCAAAGGTGTGAGTAGCAGTCACACCATGAATTCTTAGGTAGCCACTGAAATAAATACATTAATTAATCAAGTAAACAAACAGCAATCTCTTGCCTCTGGGCTAAGACGAATGGGCTCTCAGGTGACAACAGGTAAATGTTCCTGTCTCCATTCTCGGTGACCCTCTCATGCAGGGTCAGCTGGGTTTTGGACTCACCTGGATAAGATCTCTGAGAGGAAGGTCATGGTGGGGATGTTTGAATTCCTCCCTGAATGGTTGATGATAGAGAGTAAAGTTCTGTTCAGAGGAAAGACAGCTGGAAGGTGTGCAGCATCAGTCCCCAGCCAGAATTGGGCTCCATACAAACAAATAACAGTGAGAAATAAACATAACCATGCCCTCCCAGCCTAAGGTTACACAAGCTGAGAGGCTGGCACATTTCCCTCCTGTCACTCCAATTTCCACGCACCCGAATATGATATTTATATGACAAGGGGGAGGATGAGGGTAGCAGATGGAACAGACTTGTTAATCAGCTGACTTTAGGATAGAGGATGAGCCAGGCTCATCCAGGTGGGACTAAGGGAAGCACAGTGGTTCTGTTAACGTTGAAGAGAGAGACAAAGGAGTTGGTCTCAGAGAGATTTTGAAAATGCTACACAGCTGGCTTGAAGATGGAGGAAGGAACATGAGCCAAGAGGTGACAGCCAAGCACACTAACCGGCATCAGAGAGAAACAGGTCCTCTCCTGAGCCTCTAAACAGGGGTGGGGAACCGTTTTTTCTGCCAAGGACCATTTGCATATTTATAACATCATTCCAGAGGCATACAAAACTATCAACTTAAAAATTAGCTTGCTATATTAATTAACTCACCCCTAATGCCTTGGCAGGGCCTGACCAAATGATTTTCTCAAGCCATATAAGGCCTGTGTGTGTGTGTGTGTGTGTGTGTGTGTGTGTGTGTGTGTGTGTATGTTTGTGGAGAGGGCATTATCCATGCCTACTATAGAAGGAACCTATCTACCCCTGCACACACTTTAATATTAGCCACTTACACTCATTTCAAGCTTCCGACATCCAGACTGTAAGAGCATAGCTTTGTTTTAAGCATCTAGTGTGGGAATACTAGTTCCTTAAAACAACTAGTATTCCTAGCAGCTGTACAATTGTAATATAGACATTTATTCAATAAAACTTGTTTGACAGAGCTGAGTTTAAGCCTCTTCCCTCATTAACTTCCCTTGGTTTAGGGCATTTCATGTTGAAAACTCACATGAAGTGGAAATGAAATTTTAACTAGATTTGATGATTTCGCCCCCCTCCCCCCACAACCCACCTTTCCCTGAGCTGGGACAGTGAAGGCCTCACTGCATAAGTGTAAACGGACTGTGCTGCCTCCGTGGCATTAAGAGTTAAGGAACAATGGGTGACCTCTATTTCTCCATCTATAAACTATAGTGACTTTTTTACTCAGCCCCCTATGCCTTTGCCTAGCAGTTGGCCAGTCCTCAGTTTGTATGCCCTGAGTGCATGCCAGACTTTCTCTTTAAAAGTAGAGAATGTATGACCACTGGGGGGAAAGGCTGAATGTAGGGTAGGAATACCTGCCAATTATTCCAACAGAGAAAGTAAATGGGCAACAAATCCAAGAATATATGCAACCTGCCAGGAATAAAATAATTCAAAGTAACACTATTTAGTATTCCTCTTTAGCTTTATTAAATAATATTTTTTTTCATGTGAATACCCTGCATGAGAGGAGACACTGTAATGACTGTTTCATGCACTGCTCTGTAAGGTACTATCTCCCTGACTGGTCAGGGTCTTTTCAGTAAATACAAAACATGCTCAAACACACCCCATCTTTGAAATTTAATGCAAACACTCTCACTCCACTGCACTGTTCTCCACAACTAATACTCTATTTTCTTCTCTCCGAACAACAAAACTCCTCAGATGTATTCTCATTTTACTGCAATCATTTTATGCATCTCACTCATTCCATGGAGTCATCCCACTGGACATCCATTCCCATCACTTAATTCTCAACTAAGGTCCTTGTAATGCAGATTCAAACAAACACATCTTTATTAATGTATTAACTAAATTAATTACATAT
Source organism: Eptesicus fuscus (assembly GCF_027574615.1). NCBI lineage: Eukaryota > Metazoa > Chordata > Mammalia > Chiroptera > Vespertilionidae > Eptesicus > Eptesicus fuscus. The sequence continues at coordinate 21,348,643 of NC_072478.1, forward strand.
TAGTTACTTAACCAAGAATATGGACACAATCATTTCTTGTCTCTGGACTAGGCTGATTAGGGTCACAGTGACTCAGGTAAAAGTCCCAGGTTCCATCCTCCCTGACCCTTTCCTGTTGTACCTACTGGCCTCCCAGGCTCACCTGGATGGGTCTCTGAGAGGAAGGTCTCCGTGTGGAAGTCTGAATTGCTCCCTGGATGGTTGATGATGGAGACTGAAGCTCTTGTTCCCTCGCGAGACAGCAGGAAGGAGTGCAGCTTCAGTCAGTTCCTTAGACAGACTTAGGAATCAAAAGCAACAACCATGTGCTTTCCCCCAGCTTTGTACAAGCTGAGGACTGCACAGGGGACACAGTTACAGCTCTCTCTCTATCTGATCATCAGGCACATTTCCCTCATGTCATTCCAACTTCTAAGCAGGTGATTTCTCTCTGGGGCTCTAGAATAAGCAGAAAGGAAAATTTTCCTAATGATTCTCTGATCCCAGGAGACCAGGACAGAGGTCAAATGAACTCACTTTTTATGACGCCTTGTCATTTTTTAAAAATATATTTTATTGATTTTTTTTTTTTACAGAGAGGAAGGGAGAGGGATAGAGAGTTAGAAACATCAATGAGAGAGAAACATCGATCAGCTGCCTCCTGCACACCCCCTATTGGGGATGTGCCCGCAAGGTACATGCCCCTGACCGGAATCGAACCTGGGACCCTTCAGTTCGCAGGCCGACTGAGCCAAAGGAGCCACTGAGCCAAAGCCGTTAGGGCACCTTGAGCCACTGAGCCAAAGCCGTTAGGGCACCTATCCACTGAGCCAAAGCCGTTAGGGCACCTTGTCTTGATCTTACATGTTTTTCAGAGGCCTAACCTTATCCCATCCCTGACATCATGTTTTCTTCAAAGTCTGATTTGTGGTGGGACACAGACCTGATATCTCTGGAAAGTTACTTTTCTCCTCTTTAACAAGGCAGAACTGCATTCATTTGAGATGCCATCCTGGGCACCACACTCTTTGGCTTCCTGACACATTTGTCAAAAATTAGGGATGCTATACGCTTATCACAAGTTAAGAGATGCCATTTAATGCCTCATAAAATATCTATAAATTATAAGAGCTACATGTAGATATTTTTATGTCACATCACCAGAGCTTACCATCTTATAGGAATTATCTGACTTAACTTTTAGAAAAGTCCATTGTATGAGTATTTCTATGAACTCTCTTCCCCATTGCAGAAATGGGGCTAGAAGGAGTTTACTGATCTGCTCACAGCTTAAACTGATAAGACATGGGGCTTTGTTCAGGATTCTGTCAGGGTGCTTCTACTTCTCAAACAGAGATGAGCTTGCCTCAGGTGTATTTGGCAATGTCTGAAGGATGCTGCTGAACACTGACAATACCCAACACAGGTAGTTATCTTACCTCAAATGTCAGCATGAACCGGTGAGAAAAAATATAGTCTAAACCCTTTTCCAACTTCACTGCATATGAGTCACCCAGGAGTTTAGTTTGAATACAGAATCTGAATTATCAGTTCCTGGTGGGCTTGAGATGCTGAGAATCAAAACCATCACCCAGATCAACCAAAGGACTTATAGGCATGCATATAAGCCTAACCAATGGACACAGACAACAGAGGGGTGGGGGCATGAATGGGAGGTGGGGAGTAATGGGGGAATAAGGACACATATGTAATACCTTAATCAATAAAGAAAAAAAATCACCCATGTGATATTCATGCTGCAGGCCGTGGTCTGAGGACCTCTAATAGAGTAGAAGGCTGTGGTTCTATGATAGATTCAGGTGCAGGTAGTTTTAGAATTTTTAAAAAATCTCAGTTGCATGTAATTTTGAGCAAATAAGGGAGTCACTCATTCAGGAGGCTGTTATAAATTTGTTGTTCACTTATTTTATATAAGGGTTTATTAATTATGTCATATACGCCTGAAAAATGCCTTTTTAAATTCTTTTATGTAAATGTCATTGAGAAACAAATAATATATTACTGAAAAAGATTTATAGTATGCAGAGTGAGCACCTCCAAAAGATGCTCACATCCTAGCGCCAGAAAATTGTAACGTGTCATTTTTCATAGCAAGGGAGGATTAAGGTAGTAGATAGGATATGTTTGCTAATGAGCTGACTTTCAGATAAAATAAGCCAGGTATTTAAAGCAAACATTAACAAATGGTACCACATTAAATAAAATAGCTTTGCACAGAAAATCATCAACAAGACAAAAAGGCAACCTACTCAATGGAAGAAGATATTGGCAAATGATATATCTGATAAGGGCTTAATATCCAAAATATATAGTTAACTCATATAACTCAAAATAAACAGCAAACAATTCAATTTTAAAATGGGCAGAAGACCTGAGCAGGCATTGCTCTAAACAGACATACAGATGACGAACAAACACATGAAAAGATGCACAACATCACAAATTATCAGGGAAATGCAATCAAAGACACAAGGAGATAACAGCCCACACATGCCAGAATGGGTATCATAAAAAGTCAACAAACAACAAGTGTTTGTGAGGATGTGGACAATAGAAACCCTCATTCATTGTTGGTGGGATTGCAAATTGATGCAGCCAGTATGCAAAAATGGAGATTTTACAAAAAGTTAAAAAATGGAATTACCATCTGACTCAGCATTCTACTTCTGAGTATATACCTGAATGAAATGAGAACAATACTTTCAAAGGATATATGCACCCCTATCTTTATTGCAGCATTGATTACAATAGCCAAGATACGGAAGCGACCTATGTGTCTACTGATAGATGAATGGATAACGAAGATGTGGCAATATTACTCAGCCATAAAAATAATGAAATATTGCCATTTGCAGTAACATGGATGAATATAGAGAGTATTATGTGAAGTGAAATAACTCAAACAAAAGAAACAAATATCATATGATTTCACTTATATGTGGAATTTAAAAACAAGCAAGTGAAACAGAAACAAACTTATAGATACAGAGAACAAACTGATGGTTGGTAAAGAGGAGAGGCTTTGGGGGGGGGGGACAAGAGGAAGGGGATGAAGAAGTATAAACATCCAGTTATTAAATAAGTCATGTGTCTACAGTGCACAGAATAGGGAGTAGAGCCAATAATTCTGCTATAATTATGTATGGCGACAGATGGCTACTTGACTTATTGCAGTGATTACTTTAATTTATATAAACATTGCATCTTAACTAAGTTATATAAGTGAAACTAATATAATATTGTATGTCAACTGGCGTGGGAGGGTGGGTGGGTGAGAAGAGATGAACCAAAGAACTTGTATGCATATATGCATAGTCCATGGACACAGACAATAGGGTGGTGAAGGCCTGGGTTGGGGTGCAGGGCAGGCTAGAAGAGGTCAATGGGGGGAAAAAGGAAGGGGACATATATAATACTTTCAACAATAAAGATTTAAAAAATATTTTGTCAACTAAAATTGGCAATAAGTACATAGGTGAGGCTAATGCAATTGCCATGGTCCTTGAATGTGGAAGATGAAGGAGGAATATAGACTTGGTATCAGAGCATGTATTTCCATTTAAAAACATTTAATTTAATATGTAGTATTGATCCATTAACATTGAGCTCATGGCCAACATCCCTATAAGTCATGTCTGAATGAAGCTTCTCTAACACATATTTTCTCCATAAGTCACATCACAGCCTCCTTGTACTTAGATACACTAGTGAGTGTTTCAGCGCAATACTTGGGGGCCAGCTTCAACAGTGACATCACCAACAGAAAGCACAAACATGTGAATCATGTGGCACTACAAAGACTATGAAAATGACACATTTATGATTGGGAGCTGAAACAACGGGGCCCAGTCCTGTGTTGTTGCACCTCAGATTGTCAGATTGGAAGGGGCAACTCAGATGGTTCTTTTCTCTGTGCATGTCTGGGAATGACCCCTTATGTCTCACCAGTATTTGTTTGAGGTTACAAATAAATTTTTGCAAGTAGGTGAGTGCATCAATCCGCCCCTGCCCACCCCCCCCACTCCCGCTCTCTCTCGCTTGTTTGTATCCACTACTCAACATAAACAACGAAGACAGGAACAGTAGGAAACCAGTGGGACTGGAGGAAATAGTGAGGGGACAGTAGATGGAGATAATGGCAGGAAGGGGACAGGGCAGGACTTATAGAGACTTGTGAGTCCTGAGGAGGAGTTCCACTTCTGTTTTGAGTGAGGTGGGAGCCACCAAGGGTTCTTGAGTCGAGGTTACCCTGTTCTTGAGTCTGGCCACTGTTAGGGGAGCAGCCTGTGGGGTAGTGGTGGAGTGGGAGCTGAAAGACCCCTGCAGTAGTACAAGTGGAAAATAATGGTGCTGGCCCAGGGTAGGCCATGGAGGAGGTGAAAAGTGGGTGGATTCTGGACGGATTTTGAAAGTAGCTCCCTCAGAGTTTGCTGATGCAGGGGTCAAGGTGTAGAGATGAACAGAGACAGAGATATACATAGATGACTCCAGTATTTTGACCTGAGCGCTGGGGCCACTAGGAAAGACACTGAGGCCCAGAGAGGCAGAGGAAGATGCCCAGGTTGCACTTGGGTCCACAGTGGCCTCATCCCCAGCTAAGGCGTGGTCCTGATGTGAGAGCTCTGGTGGTGTGGGTATCCAGAGGGGCGTAGCCTACTCAGAGCCAGGAACTCCTCCCTTTGCCTCTCAAGTCCACACCCCAATACTCCCCCTCTGGCTCTGTTCTTTTCCTTTTAGTCTTGTTTCTGGAATGACTGCTCCCTGGAGACGCAGACCATGTACTTCTGATTCCTTTGTCCTGAACTCATATGGCATGAGCACGCATGAAAGCCTTATGTGGAAGAGGCTGGATGCAGGGGTGGGGAGGGGAAATTCCTCCCTCGGGGGTGGGTAGGGCTGTGTCCAGAAGCCCAGCAGCATCTCCAGGACATTTAGCGGAAAGGTGGCATCCTCCCAGGCCAGGCCAGACTGGCCGCTTTCCAGAACAGCCTTTTTGGGGGGGCCCTCCATTGCCTGCTGCAGCCATAGCGCCAGTGCTCTGATCACCCACCTTCCAGTTCGTCCCACACATTTTCTTCTGGGAGCTCTGATGGTAGATTTTGTTTTTTCCCCATCCTTTCCTTCCTACTCAGCTCTGCCACTCCCCAGGACCTCCTCCCCTGTGGTGACCAGGGACCTGGCTTTTGGGGCAATCCCAAATAGCCCTGGCAGGCCAGTGTGGGACCAGAGCCACAGGAATGGCTCTGGATGTCCAGCTCTTCCGAGCACTTCTCCTGTCCTCCTCTCCACCATCTGGGCTTCTCTGGTTTCCTCCTGCCTCTCCATGTCAAAGGCCTCAGAGGGGCTGTCTTTGCTCATTTGTCCTGAACTGAACTCTCCCTACTGGGAAGTGACCAGAACTTAGAAGCTAGTGCTTATAGAGGCCTTTCTGGGCCTTAACAAAACAGCCCATCCATCTCCCACTGGTCTATGAATGAGGAACTTGTGCTCCTGTTCTTGTTTTACAGACAGGGAGACTGCAGAACAGACAGCTGACATTGCTCACCCAGGGCCACACCGCCAGACAGTGGCAGAGCTAGGACCTGATCCCTGACCACCTTGGTCTTCTGGTCTTAGGAGAGCTGTAGACAAGGTTTCAGCTTTCCATTCAGTCCAGAGGAGAGAGAGGAAATAACAAATGAACAAGAACCTATCATTCACTGACAAGGGCAATGAAGGTCTCCAAAGAGGTTGGCTGGGAGAATGCTGGCTTGGGCTGCGGGTGAATGATTCATTCAGACGAATAACCTAGAAAGCTGTTATACTCCAGGTCACAGTATATTATAGGGAGAGCATACTGATTAATATCAGCAAAGGAGCCCTAACAGGTTTGACCTGCAGACTGAAGATTCCTGCGTTCAATTCTGGTGAAGGGCACATGCCTGGGTTGGGGGTTCAGTCCAGTAGTGGAAGTGCATGAGGCAGCTGGTCAAGGATTCTCTCTCATCATTGACATTTCTCTCTCTCCCCCTCTCCCCCTCTCCCTTCCTCTCTGAAATCAAGAAAAATATACTTAAAACACCAGAGATTTTCCTTCTCACCTGGATGCTGTTTGGGGTAATCGGAAAAAAACAACTGTGTGTGGTCTCTCTAAGTCTCCTGCCCTGTGATTTATTCTTTTTTTAAAAAAATATATTTTATTGATTTTTTACAGAGAGGAAGAGAGAGGGATAGAGAGTTAGAAACATCAATGAGAGAGAAACATTGATCAGCTGCCTCCTGCACAACCCCAACTGGGGATGTGCCCGCAACCAAGGTACATGCCCTTGACCGGAATCGAACCTGGGACCTTTCAGTCTGCAGGCCGACGCTCTATCCACTGGTTTCGGCTATTCTTTTTTTTTTTTAATTTAAATTTTTTATTGTTTAAAGTGTTACATATGTCTGCTTTCCCCCCATTAACCTCTCCACGGCTGCTCCCATTCCTCAGCACATGCCCTCACCCCCTATTGTCTGTGTCCATGGGTTATGCTTACATGTATGCATAGAGGTCCTTTGGTTGATCTTTAACCCCCTTCTCCCCATTCCCTTGTCTTTCCCCTGAGGTTTTACCGTCGGTTGGAAGCTTCTATGTCTCTGAATCTATTTTTGTTCATCAGTTTATGTTGTTCATTATATTCCACAAATGAGTGAGATCATGTGATATTTATCTTTCTCTGACTAGCTAATTTTGCTTAGCATAATGCTCTCTATGTCCATCCATGGTGTTGCAAATGGTAAGAGTTCCTTCTTTTTTACAGTAGCATAGTATTCCATTGTGTAGAAGTACCACAGTATGTATGTATGTATTTATTTATATATATTTTTTCACATGGAAGCATGTCTGGTTTTATTGAAGTTCACTTTATTGCATTTCACGGATCTTGTTTTTTTTTTTTTTTTTTTTACAATAGAAAGACAGTACCCTCCATCAGTAAAAAAATTACAAATTGCTTTATTGTAATTCATGCTTTCTTATGGTGGTCTGGAACTTAACCCATGTTATCTCCGTGGTATACTTGTACCAGGCCAGGAAGATGTATTTTTCAAAGTTTTCTTTTAAAACCTTTATTGTGGAGATTGTTACAGACATCCTTCTTTTTACCCCCCATAGCTCCCCTCCACCTGGTTCCCACCCCACCTCAGGCCCTTGACACCCTATTGTATGTGTCCATAGGTACTGCATACATGCATATTTATGGGTTGAGGCTCAAGCACCGAGCAACACCAGTGGGGTTCATTAATTGTAGTTTTTTTCCCCATAGGAAAATCATTCAGGATGATTCTTTTAGTTACAAAAATTATTTGATGCAATATAATGTATGTCATTTGAGAAAAATTATTCTAAAAAAAATCCATGTTGTCCATTAGGTAAATGGGATTTTCCAAATATCTGATCCATAAGGAAATAAGTTTTGGAAAGTAGGAAAACAGCAAAGAGATAAGTTGTTGGATATCTGAGAGAGCAGAAAACTTAATTGAGTTACATAAACTGAATAGAGAAGATGAGGTCAGAGAAATAGAAATTCAAAGAAATCAATGGAAAAAGCAAGTTCTACTTATATAGTAGGAAAGTAATCACAGTATCTGACTCTGAGCCTTTGACCTCTGCCATCATGGGCACACCTTCAGTATTAGGACAACTGGCCAGTTTGTAGTTTCCTTCACAAAGAATGCTTTCAGAGCCTGTTTAATGTCCTTGTTCCTGAGACTATAGATGAAGGGGTTCAACATGGGTGTGACCACAGAATATATCACCGAGGCTGTTGCACTTGAGTGTCCATTGTGGGTAGCAGCAGAGCTGAGGTATACTCCTAGGATTGTACAATAAAATAAGAGGACAACTGAGAGGTGAGACGCACAAGCAGAAAATGCTTTATACTTCCCTTGAGCAGATAACATTCCATGTATGCAGGACACTATTTTAGAATATGAGTAAAGAATCCCAGCGAAAGGACCACCACCAAGCAGAAGAACTGAAAAATAAGTCACCATGTTATTGAGAAATGTGTCAGAACAGGCAAGTTTGATCATCTGATTGAGTTCACAGAAGAAGTGAGGGATTTCCATGTCCATGCAGAAGGACAGTCGTAATGTCACTGAGCATTGTAGCAAGGAATTCAGGACACTCATGATCCAGCATATCAGTACCAGCAGTCCACAGAGCCGAGAGTTCATGATGACAGTGTAGTGCAGGGGGTGGCAGATGGCCACAAACCGGTCATAGGCCATCACAGTCAAGAGGAAAATATCCAACCCAGCAAAATGTATATAAAAACATATCTGGGTGATGCATCCTGCATAGGTGATGGCTTTGCTCTGTGTCTGGATGTTCACCAGCATCTTAGGGACGGTGGTGGATGTGAAACAGATGTCTACCAAGGACAGGTTGGAGAGGAAGAAGTACATGGGTGTGTGGAGGTGGGAGTCGGAACTGACGGCCAGGATGATGAGCAGGTTTCCAAATACAGTGATCATGTACATGGAGAGGAAAAGTCCAAATATGAGGGGCTGCAGTTCTGGTTTCTCTGAAAATCCCAGAAGAACAAACTCTGAAATTTGTGTAAAATTCACAGGTTCCATGTGGTGGAGTTGACTATCAGGAAAGATAGAAGTAACATCACTGATTTTCACTAAAATGTGACAATTTATATTTTGCAGGTTAGACATTACTTTTAAATTTTTATGGTCCCCTTTAGGGGCTATCCAGTGCCATCCATAATATGGAATATTTGTCCCAATCACCTATGTATCTGAGGGGTTCATGTATTCTAAAGTTTTAATGAGAATTTCTTCATGTTTCTCAGGAATACAAATTGAGTGCTGACTATGTTTTAGGCACCGTCCAGGTTGTGAGAACAAAAGTACCTACAGTCCAATGAGGGAGAAAGAATTTAGAAGCAAGTAATAAAATACTAAATTACTTTAGCTGTTGGCAGTGGTATGAAGAAAAGGAAAGCACATCTAAAAGAGACAATGAATAGGGAGTTCTGTTTTTCATGGGTTTGTAGGTAGGTCTGCAAATTAGGTGACATTTGAACAGAGACCTCAAATAAGTGAAAAGGGGAATGTTCTGTGATGTTCTAAATTTAATACACTGGGGCTAGAGAGTTTGAGAAAAACAATAGTAGTCAACCAGCTAAAAGCTGTGGCCCACTTACAAAAGACTACTCACGTTCCTGAATGTATGTTGGAACTTGAATCAACTTCTGTAGAGAGCATTAGATGCCCCTGCATCTTGCATGCTCATGAGCTTTCAGGACTGCTGCCTGTAACCAATCAAAGTAGTAAATATTCTTCATTAGTACCTATTCAAGACCTGCCCCCACTTTACCTGAACCCACCCCACCCAGGATCTGTAGCCAATGTAAGTCGTTTCAAAAGAGCTTACATGTTTCTTTCCTAAAACATGAAGTGTAAAGAGCCAGTAAACTCTAGGACTTGGACATGTCTTTTGTACTTACTTCACTCTGCTGCTGGTGGTTTAAACTTTATGCCCCAACACTTTTCTTGGCTGGCATTTGGCTCAAAAAATATTTTTTTTTTCCTTAAAAAAAGCTTTTGGCTTGCTGGTGTCACTTAGTGATTGAGCATCGAACTATGATCCAAAAGGTCATGGTTGGATTTCTGGTCAGGGCACATGTCTGGGCTGTGGAATCAATTCCCAGTGAACAGTGATAAAATGAAAAAAAAAAGAAAAAAGATGAGATAATGTAACCAGGTTAAAATGAGTAGTTTCAAAATAACAATAGTACCCAGAATTGAATGGAGAATTAAACACTAACTGAAACAAGACATAAAATACAGTCAAATAAGAATATCAATATGGGTTGACTATTAAATTGTAAAGACCTAGATCTAAAAGTATATAATGCATAATATTCCTAGAATGTTCTGGCACATAGCATATGTTCAACTATGATTCATTTAATGAATCTGGAATTAGGTTTCAATGCACACGAACATTTACCATATGGCAAGCTTATACTTCAATATAATTAAAAACATTTGAATTGTTATATGAAAGCTGGCATAAATGGCTATTGATATGAAAGAATATTGAATTGGTCCTTGCTCTCTGACATCTTGCAAGATGTCATAGGGATTACAAACTCAGTGTAAGAATCACCAATACATTTTTGATGACCACTAGAAACTACATATAAAATTTACAGGTGAGCAAATACGACTCAATAAAGCAAGAAACTCAGTGGTTAGCAAATAGATATCCTATCTAATAATAGAGTAATATGCAAATTAACTGCCATTCCATGACAAAATGGCGGCCTCCATAGCCACAAGATAGTGGCGCCCAGTCTCCTCAGCCCTGCTGCTGGAGTGTCCGGCCTGTCCGCAGGAGCAGCGAGGCTAGAGCCGCCTCCGGAGGGGGCAGATCCAGCTTTCCCGCTTCCACCACTGCTGCAGTGTCTGGGCCTGTCAGCCCCGCCGGGGTTAGGGGAGACCAAGCAGCGAGGCTTGATTTGCCCCCAGACAAGGCAGACAGAGCCAGGACAGCAGGGCATAGAGGTTTCCTTAGTGTGGTGGCAGCGGGGAAGCCCCAGGCTCAGCAAACAGAGCCAGGACAGCAGGGCTTGGGGACTTCCTTAGCACAGAGGCCGTGGAAACACCCCCAGGCCCAGCACACAGAGCCCAGACAGCAGGGCATGGGAGCTTCCTTAGCACAGCGGCAGCAGGGAAGCCCTAGGCCCAGCACACAGAGCCCAGACAGCAGGGCATGGGAGCCTCCTTAGCACAGAGGCAGCAGGGAAGCCCCAGGCCCAGCAAACAGAGCCAGGACAGCAGGGCCTGTGGACTTCCTTAGCGCATCGGCGACTGGAACAATCCCATGCCCAGCAGTCAGAGCCCAGATAGAAGGGCATAGAAACTTCGTTTGCAGGGTGATGGCGGGGGAAGCCCCAGGCCCTGCAAACAGAGCCTGGACAGCAGGGCATGGAGGCTTCCTTAGCGCAGCGGCAGCAGGGAAGGCCCAGGCCCAGCAAACAGATCCCAGACAGCAGGGCTTGGAGGCTTCCTTAGCACAGAGGCCGCGGGAACCCCCCCATGCTCAGCACACAGAGCCCAGACAGCAGGGATTGGAGGCTTCCTTAGCGAGGCGCCAGCAGGGAAGCCCCAGGCTCAGCACACAGAACCCGGACAGCAGGGATTGGGGGCTTCCTTAGCGTGGCAGTGATGGGGAAGTCCCCAGACATGGCAGACAGAGCCCAGACAGCAGGGCTTGGGGGCTTTCTTAGCAAGTTGGCGGCAGGAACACCCCCAGACCCCACAGACAGAGCCAGGACAACAGGGCATGGGGGCTTCCTTAGTGTGTCAGTGTTGGCGAAGGCCCCAGGCCTGGCAGACAGAGCACACTGCAGGGCATTGGGGCTTCCTTCGCATGGCACATGGCGGAGGCAGGCAGAGAGCGGAGGGCAGAGCATGGGGGCTTCATCTCCATGGCTGCAGGGAAACCTCCAGGCCCGCAGAGAGCAGAGAACCACGGGGAGTGGGACATCCCCTGAGAGCTCCTGGATTGTAGAGGGTGCAGGGTGGGCTGAGGGACCTCCGTGCACAAACTTCGTGCACCGGGCGTCTAGTATTTAAATAAAATGTTAAAAATTTTATGGTAAGAAATGTCCTACAAAAGTCAATTGACAAAGAATAATTTCTAGAAAAATTTGTAATGCTATACAAAAAATGGGAAAATAAATGAAATTTGCAGAAACTGAGTAATAGTTTGAGGAAACAACAAGAAGTGTCTTTTGTAGCTATTAGCCTGGGAAAAAACTGAAAGAGCAGTCACGTTGATTGGGTATGGAACTTTTAATTAAAAAATATTTTTATTGATTTCAGAGAGGAAGGGAGAGGGAGAGAGACAGAAGCATCAATGGCGAGAGAGAATCACTGATCTGCTGCATCCTGCACCCCACCCCCACCCTTTTCTGGGGATGGAACTAGCAACCCTGGAATGTGCCCTGCCCTGGGCACTCAACCACTGAGCCATGCCTGCTGGCCTGAGGTTGAATTTTTTAAATGGTAGCAAAATGGGTACTCCAATTTTACTGGCAGAAAGTGTTACAATTTTGGAAAACAACCTGAAGTCAGCTATAAGTGTTACAAATAGTGATGCTATTTAACTCAGAGTTTCTCAGCCTCAGCACTGTTGGCATTCCGGGACAGACTGTTCTCTGTCCTGTGAATTGAAGGTTGCTTACAGCATCCCTGCCTTCACCCACCCCTCTGCAGTGTGACAGTCACAAACCTGTCAGGACATAGCTCAATGTCTCTCTTGGGGGGGGGGGGGAGCGGAATCATGCCCGATTAGAACCACAGTTTGAATTTCATAATTTAAACACATTTCAGTAGCATTAATGTAATAGAAATTTAATGATAAAAGAGTATGAAAGACCATTAAAGGTGTGAGTAGCAGTCACACTATGAATTCTTAGGTAGCCACTGAAATAAATACATTAATTAATCAAGCAAACAAACAGCAATCTCTTGCCTCTGGGCTAAGACGAATGGGCTCTCAGGTGACAACAGGTAAATGTTCCTGTTTCCATTCTCTGTGATCCTCTCATGCAGGGTCAGCTGGGTTTTGGACTCACCTGGATAAGATCTATGAGAGGAAGGTCATGGTGGGGATGTTTGAATTCCTCCCTGAATGGTTGATGATAGAGAGTAAAGTTCTGTTCAGAGGAAAGACAGCTGGAAGGTGTGCAGCATCAGTCCCCAGCCAGAATTGGGCTCCATACAAACAAATAACAGTGAGGAATAAACATAACCATGCCCTCCCAGCCTAAGGTTACACAAGCTGAGAGGCTGGCACATTTCCCTCCTGTCACTCCAATTTCCAAGCACCCGAATATGATATTTATATGACAAGGGGGAGGATGAGGGTAGCAGATGGAACAGGCTTGTTAATCGGCTGCCTTTAGGATAGAGGATGAGCCAGGCTCATCCAGGTGGGACTAAGGTAAGCACAGTGGTTCTGTTAACGTTGAAGAGAGAGACAAAGGAGTTGGTCTCAGAGAGATTTTGAAAATGCTACACAGCTGGCTTGAAGATGGAGGAAGGAACATGAGCCAAGAGGTGGCAGCCAAGCACACTAACCGGCATCAGAGAGAAACAGGTCCTCTCCTGAGCCTCTAAACAGGGGTGGGGAACCTTTTTTCTGCCAAGGACCATTTGGATATTTATAACATCATCCCAGAGGCATACAAAACTATCAACTTAAAAATTAGCTTGCTATATTAATTAACTCACCCCTAATGCCTTGGCAGGGCCTGACCAAATGATTTCTCAAGCCATATAAGGCCTGTGTGTGTGTGTGTGTGTGTGTCTATGTTTGTGGAGAGGGCATTATCCATGCCTCCTATAGAAGGACCCTATCTACCCCTGCACACACCTTAATATTAGCCACTTAGACTCATTTCAAGCTTCCGACATCCAGACTGTAAGAGCATAGCTTTGCTTTAAGCAACTAGTATGGGAATACTAGTTCCTTAAAACAACTAGTATTCCCAGCAGCTGTAGGATTGTAATATAGACATTTATTCAATAAAACTTGTTTGGCAGAACTGAGTTTAAGCCTCTTCCCTCATTAACTTCCCTTGGTTTAGGGCATTTCATGTTAAAAACTCACATGAAGTGGAAATGAAATTTTAACTAGATTTGATGATTTCGCCCCCCTCCCCCCACAACCCACCTTTCCCTGAGCTGGGACAGTGAAGGCCTCACTGCATAAGTGTAAACGGACTGTGCTGCCTCCGTGGCATTAAGAGTTAAGGAACAATGGGTGACCTCTATTTCTCCATCTATAAACTATAGTGACTTTTTTACTCAGCCCCCTATGCCTTTGCCTAGTAGTTGGCCAGTCCTCAGTTTGTATGCCCTGAGTGCATGCCAGACTTTCTCATTAAAAGTAGAGAATGTATGACCACTGGGGGGAAAGGCTGAATGTAGGGTAGGAATACCTGCCAATTATTCCAACAGAGAAAGTAAATGGGCAACAAATCCAAGAATATATGCAACCTGCCAGGAATAAAATAATTCAAAGTAACACTATTTAGTATTCCTCTTTAGCTTTATTAAATAATATATTTTTTTCATGTGAATACCCTGCATGAGAGGAGACACTGTAATGACTGTTTCATGCACTGCTCTGTAAGGTACTATCTCCCTGACTGGTCAGGGTCTTTTCAGTAAATACAAAACATGCTCAAACACACCCCATCTTTGAAATTTAATGCAAACACTCTCACTCCACTGCACTGTTCTCCACAACTAATACTCTATTTTCTTCTCCCCGAACAACAAAACTCCTCAGATGTATTCTCATTTTACTGCAATCATTTTATGCATCTCACTCATTCCATGGAGTCATCCCACTGGACATCCATTCCCATCACTTAATTCTCAACTAAGGTCTTTGTAATGCAGATTCAAACAAACACATCTTTATTAATGTATTAACTAAATTAATTACATATTAGTTACTTAACCAAGAATATAGACACAATACTTCCTTGTCTCTGGACTAGGCTGATTAGGGTCACAGTGACTCAGGTAAAAGTCCCAGTTTCCATCCTCCCTGACCCTTTCCTGTTGTACCTACTGGCCTCCCAGGCTCACCTGGATGGGTCTCTGAGAGGAAGGTCTCCGTGTGGAAGTCTGAATTGCTCCCTGGATGGTTGATGATGGAGACTGAAGCTCTTGTCCCTTCACGAGACAGCAGGAAGGAGTGAAGCTTCAGTCAGTATCTGAGCCAGACTTAGGAATCAAAAGCAACAGCCATGTGCTTTCCCCCAGCTTTGTACAAGCTGAGGACTGCACAGGGGAGATAGTTACAGCTCTCTCTATATCTGATCATCAGGCACATTTCCCTCATCTCATTCCAACTTCTAAGCAGGTGATTTCCCTCTGGGGCTCTAGAATAAGCAGAAAGGAAAATTTTCCTAATGATTCTCTGATCCCAGGAGACCAGGATAGTGGTCAAATGAACTCACTTTTTATGACGCCTTGTCTTTTTTTAAAATATTTTTATATGATTTTTTTGATTATTTTTACAGAGAGGAAGGGAGAAGGATAGAGAGTTAGAAACATCGATGAGAGAGAAACATCGATCAGCTGCCTCCTGCACACCCCCTACTGGGGATGTGACCGCAACCAAGGTACATGCCCTTGACCGGAATCGAACCTGGGACCCTTCAGTTCGCAGGCCGACGCTCTATCCACTGAGCCAAACCAGTTAGGGCACCTTGTCTTGATCTTACATGTTTTTCAGAGGCCTAACCTTATCCCATCCCTGACATCATGTTTTCTTCAAAGTCTGATTTGTGGTGGGACACAGACCTGATATCTCTGGAAAGTTACTTTTCTCCTCTTTCACAAGGTAGAACTGCGTTCGTTTGAGATGCCGTCCTGGGCACCACACTCTTTGGCTTCCTGACACATTTGTCAAAAATTAGGGATGCTATATGCATATCACAAGTTAAGAGATACCATTTGATGCCTCATAAAATATCTATAAATTATAAGAGCTACATGTAGATATTTTTATGTCACATCACCAGAGCTTACCATCTTATAGGAATTATCTGACTTAACTTTTAGAAAAGTCCATTGTATGAGTATTTCTATGAACTCTCTTCCCCATTGCAGAAATGGGGCTAGAAGGAGTTTACTGATCTGCTCACAGCTTAAACTGATAAGACATGGGGCTTTGTTCAGAATTCTGTCAGGGTGCTTCTACTTCTCAAACAGAGATGAGCTTGCCTCAGGTGTATTTGGCAATGTCTGAAGGATGCTGCTGAACACTGACAATACCCAACACAGGTAGTTATCTTACCCCAAATGTCAGCATGAACCGGTGAGAAAATATAGTCTAAACCCTTTTCCAACTTCACTGTGCATATGAGTCACCCAGGAGTCTAGTTTGAATACAGAATCTGAATTATCAGTTCCTGGTGGGCTTGAGATGCTGAGAATCAAAACCATCACCCAGATCAACCAAAGGACTTATAGGCATGCATATAAGCCTAATCAATGGACACAGACAACAGAGGGGTGGGGGCATGAATGGGAGGTGGGGAGTAATGGGGGAATAAGGACACATATGTAATACCTTAATCAATAAAGAAAAAAAAAATCACCCATGTGATATTCATGCTGCAGGCCGTGGTCTGAGGACCTCTCATTGAGTAGAAGGCTGTGGTTCTCTGTTAGATTCAGGTGCAGGTAGTTTTAGAATTTTTAAAAAATCTCAGTTGCATGTAATTTTGAGCAAATAAGGGAGTCACTCATTCAGGAGGCTGTTATAAATTTGTTGTTCACTTATTTTATATAAGGGTTTATTAATGATGTCATGTAATATACGCCTGAAACATGCCTTTTTAAATTCTTTTATGTAAATGTCATTGAGAAACAAATAATATATTACTGAAAAAGATTTATAGTATGCAGAGTGAGCACCTCCAAAAGATGCTCACATCCTAGCCCCAGAAAATTGTAACATGTCATTTTTCATAGCAAGGGAGGATTAAGGTAGTAGATAGGATATGTTTGCTAATCAGCTGACTTTCAGATAAAATAAGCCAGGTATTTAAAGCAAACATTAACAAATGGTACCACATTAAATAAAATAGCTTTGCACAGAAAATCAACATCAACAAGACAAAAAGGCAACCTACTCAATGGAAGAAGATATTGGCAAATGATATATCTGATAAGGGCTTAATATCCAAAATATATAGTTAACTCATATAACTCAAAATAAACAGCAAACAATTCAATTTTAAAATGGGCAGAAGACCTGAGCAGGCATTGCTCTAAACAGACATACAGATGACGAACAAACACATGAAAAGATGCTCAACATCACAAATTATCAGGGAAATGCAATCAAAAACACAAGGAGATAATAGCCCACACATGCCAGAATGGGTATCATAAAAAGTCAACAAACAACAAGTGTTTGTGAGGATGTGGACAATAGAAACCCTCATTCATTGTTGGTGGGATTGCAAATTGATGCAGCCAGTATGCAAAAATGGAGATTTTACAAAAAGTTAAAAAATGGAATTACCATCTGACTCAGCATTCTACTTCTGAGTATATGCCTGAATGAAATGAAAACAATACTTTCAAAGGATATATGCACCCCTATCTTTATTGCAGCATTGATTACAATAGCCAAGAAATGGAAGCGACCTATGTGTCTACTGATAGATGAATGGATAACGAAGATGTGGCAATATTACTCAGCCATAAAAATAATGAAATATTGCCATTTGCAGTAACATGGATGAATATAGAGAGTATTATGTGAAGTGAAATAACTCAAACAAAAGAAACAAATTTCATATGATTTCACTTATATGTGGAATTTAAAAACAAGCAAGTGAAACAGAAACAAACTTATAGATACAGAGAACAAACTGATGGTTGGTAAAGAGGAGAGGCTTTGGGGGGGGGGACAAGAGGAAGGGGATGAAGAAGTACAAACATCCAGATATTAAATAAGTCATGTGTCTACAGTGCACAGAATAGGGAGTAGTGCCAATAATACTGCTATAATTATGTATGGCGACAGATGGCTACTTGACTTATTACAGTGATTACTTTAATTTATATAAACATTGCATCTTAACTAAGTTATATAAGTGAAACTAATATAATATTGTATGTCAACTGGCGTGGGAGGGTGGGTGGGTGAGAAGAGATGAACCAAAGAACTTGTATGCATATATGCATAGTCCATGGACACAGACAATAGGGTGGTGAAGGCCTGGGTTGGGGTGCAGGGCAGGCTAGAAGAGGTCAATGGGGGGAAAAAGGAAGGGGACATACATAATACTTTCAACAATAAAGATTTAAAAAATATTTTGTCAACTAAAGTTGGCAATAAGTACATAGGTGAGGCTAATGCAATTGCCATGGTCCTTGAATGTGGAAGATGAAGGAGGAATATAGACTTGGTATCAGAGCATGTATTTCTATTTAAAAACATTTAATTTAATATGTAGTATTGATCCATTAACATTGAGCTCATGGCCAACATCCCTATAAGCCATGTCTGAATAAAGCTTCTCTAACACATATTTTCTCCATAAGTCACATCACAGCCTCCTTGTACTTAGATACACTAGTGAGTGTTTCAGCGCAATACTTGGGGGCCAGCTTCAACAGTGACATCACCAACAGAAAGCACAAACATGTGAATCATGTGGCACTACAAAGACTATGAAAATGACACATTTATGATTGGGAGCTGAAACAACGGGGCCCAGTCCTGTGTTGTTGCACCTCAGATTGTCAGATTGGAAGGGGCAACTCAGATGGTTCTTTTCTCTGTGCATGTCTGGGAACGACCCCTTATGTCTCACCAGTATTTGTTTGAGGTTACAAATAAATTTTTGCAAGTAGGTGAGTGCATGCATCCCCCCCTTTCCCCCCCCCCCCCCCCGCTCTCTCTCTTGCTTGTTTGTATCCACTACTCAACATAAACAACGAAGACAGGAACAGTAGGAAACCAGTGGGACTGGAGAAAATAGTGAGGGGACAGTAGACGGAGATAATGGCAGGAAGGGGACAGGGCAGGACTTATAGAGACTTGTGAGTCCTGAGGAGGAGTTCCACTTCTGTTTTGAGTGAGGTGGGAGCCACCAAGGGTTCTTAGGTCGAGGTTACCCTCTGGCCACTGTTAGGGGAGCAGCCTGTGGGGTAGTGGTGGAGTGGGAGCTGAAAGACCCCTGCAGTAGTACAAGTGGAAAATAATGGTGCTGGCCCAGGGTAGGCCATGGAGGAGGTGAAAAGTGAGTGGATTCTGGACGGATTTTGAAAGTAGAGCCCTAAGAGTTTGCTGATGCAGGGGTCAAGGTGTAGAGATGAACAGAGACAGAGATAAACATAGATGACTCCAGTATTTTGACCTGAGCGCTGGGGCCACTAGGAAAGACACTGAGGCCCAGAGAGGCAGAGGAAGATGCCCAGGTTCCAGGTTGCACTTGGGTCCACAATGGCCTCATCCCCAGCTAAGGCGTGGTCCTGATGTGAGAGCTCTGGTGGTGTGGGTATTGAGAGGGGCGTAGCCTACTCAGAGCCAGGAACCTCCTCCCTTTGCCTCTCAATACTCCCAATACTCCCCAATACTCCCCCTCTGGCTCTGTTCTTTTCCTTTCAGTCTTGTTTCCAGAAATACTGCTCCCTGGAGACTCAGACCATGTGCTTCTGATTCCTTTGTCCTGAAAATATATGGCATGAGCACCCATAAAATCCTATGTGGCAGAGGCTGGAAGCAGGGGTGAGGAGGAGGACTTTCCTCCCTGGGGGGTGGGTAGGGCTGTGTCCAGAAGTCCAGCAGCATCTCCAGGGCATTGAGAGGAAAGGTGGCATCCTCCCAGGCCAGGCCAGACTGGCCGCTTTCCAGAACAGCCTTTTTTGGGGGGCCCTCCATTGCCTGCTGTAGCCATAGCGCCAGTGCTCTGATCACCCACCTTCCAGTTCTTCCCACATATTTTCTCCTAGGAGCTCTGATGGTAGATTTTGTTTTTCCCCTATCCTTTCCTTCCTACTCAGCTCTGCCACTCCCCAGGACCTCCTCACCTGTGGTGACCAGGGACCTGGCTTTTGGGGCAGTCCCAAATAGCCCTGGCAGGCCAGTGTGGGACCAGAGCCACAGGAATGGCTCTGGATGTCCAGCCCTTCCTGGCACTTCTTCTGTCCCCCTCTCCACCATCTGGGCTTCTCTGGTTTCCTCCTGCCTCTCCATGTCAAAGGCCTCAGAGGGGCTGTCTTAGCTCATTTGTCCTGAACTGAACTCTCCCTACTGGGAAGTGACCAGAACTTAGAAGCTAGTGCTTATAGAGGCCTTTCTGGGCCTTAACAAAACAGCCCATCCATCTCCCACTGGTCTATGAATGAGGAACTTGTGCTCATGTTCTTGTTTTACAGAGAGGGAGACTGCAGAACAGACAGGTGACATTGCTCACCCAGGGCCACACCGCCAGACAGTGGCAGAGCTAGGACCTGATCCTTGACCACCTTGGTCTTCTGCTCTTAGGAGAGTTGTAGACAAGGTTTCAGCTTTCCATTCAGTCCAGAGGAGAGAGAGGAAATAACAAATGAACAAGAACCTATCATTCACTGACAAGGGCGATGAAGATCTCCAAAGAGGTTGGCTGGGAGAATGCTGGCTTGGGCTACAGATGAATGATTCCTTCAGACGAATAACCTAGAAAGCTGTTATACTCCAGGTCACAGTATATTATAGGGAGAGGATAGTGATTAAAATCAGCAAAGGAGCCCTAACCGGTTTGACCTGCAGACTGAAGATTCCTGCATTCAATTCTGGTCAAGGGCACATGCCTGGGTTGGGGGTTCAATCCCCAGTAGTGAAAGTGCATGAGGCAGCTGGTCAAGGATTCTCTCTCATCATTGACATTTCTCTCTCCCCCTCTCCCTTCCTCTCTGAAATAAATAAAAATATATTTAAAACATCAGAGATTTTCCTTCTCACCTGGCTGCTGTTTGGGGTAAATGGAAAAGAAAACTGTGTGTGGTCTCTCTAAGTCTCCTGCCCTGTAATTTATTCTTTTTTTAAATTTAAATTTTTTATTGTTTAAAGTGTTACATATGTCTGCTTTCCCCCCATTAACCTCTCCACGGCTGCTCCCATTCCCCAGCACATGCCCTCACCCCCCTACTGTCTGTGTCCATGGGTTATGCTTACATGTATGCATAGAAGTCCTTTGGTTGATGTTTAACCCCCTTCTCCCCATTCCCTTGTCTTTCCCTGAGGTTTTACCGTCGGTTGGAAGCTTCTATGTCTCTGAATCTATTTTTGTTCATCAGTTTATGTTGTTCATTATATTCCACAAATGAGTGAGATCATGTGATATTTATCTTTCTCTGACTAGCTAATTTTGCTTAGCATAATGCTCTCTATGTCCATCCATGGTGTTGCAAATGGTAAGAGTTCCTTCTTTTTTACAGTAGCATAGTATTCCATTGTGTAGAAGTACCACAGTATGTATGTATGTATGTATGTATGTATGTATGTATGTATTGATTTATTTATATATATTTTTTCACATAGAAGCATGCCTGATTTTATTGAAGTTCACTTTATTGCATTTCACAGATCTTGGTTTTTTTTTTTTATTTTATTATTTTTTTTTTTAAATAGAAAGACAGTACCCTCCATCAGTAAAAAGATTACAAATTGCTTTATTGTAATTCATGCTTTCTTATGGTGGTCTGGAACTTAACCCATGTTATCTCCGAGGTATACTTGTACCAGGCCAGGAAGATGTATTTTTTTTTAAGTTTTCTTTTAAAACCTTTATTGTGGAGATTATTACAGACATCCCTCTTTTTACCCCCCATAGCTCCCCTCCACCTGGTTCCCACCCCACCTCAGGCCCTTGACACCCTATTGTATGTGTCCATAGGTACTGCATACATGCATATAAGATCTTTGTTTAATCTCTTTCTGCACCCCCCCACACCCCCTTCCCTCTGAGAATCGTCAGTCTGTTCCATTTCCATGCTCCAGATTCTATTCCATTCACCAGTTTATTTTGTTCATCAGATTTTTTATTCATTTGATTTTTAGATTCACTTGTTGATAGATATGTATTTGTTTTCACTTTGTTGTTCATCATTTTTTATCTTTATCTTTTTCTTCTTCATCCTCTTCTTAAAGAATATCCTTCAGTATTTCATATAATACTGGTTTGGTTGTGATAAACTCCTTTAGCTTTTTCTTGTCTGTGAAGCTCTTTATCTGACCTGCAATTCTAAATAATAGCTTTTGCTGGGTAGAGTATTCTTGGTTGTAGGTTCTTGCTATTCATCACTTTGTATATTTCTTTCCACTCCCTTCTGGCCTGCACAGTTTCTGTTGAGAAATCAGCTGACAGTTGTATGGATACTCCCGTGTAGGTAACTAACTGTTTTTCTCTTGCTGCTTTTAAGATTCTCTCTTAGTTTTTTGCCTCTGGCATTTTAATTAAAATGTACCCAAGTGATAGACTATTGCACATGTGGTCCCAATTCTTTTCTGTTTCCATGTCTGTGGCAATGTGACTGTGAGCTTCTTCCATCCAGATGTGTAGTCTTCTTCTCCACCTTTGAATCTGGGCTGGACTTAGGATTTTTAAAAATTGTTTTGGTCAAATAAATATGGTGGAAGTGAAAGTGTGCTTTACCAGGCCTTGGTGCATTTTCACTGCTCTCACTAAGAACCCTGGCTGAGTCATGTGAACAAATACAGGGGGCCTTCCAGAGAAGAAGAGGACTGGTAGACAGAGCCCGTTTATTCCAGCCAAGCCCTCCCTAGATCAGTCACCATAGCTGAGCCCCTAGTACATTAGAAAGCCCAGCCAAGATCAGCAGAGACACCCCAGCTGACCCATAGCTGACTACAGACTCATGAGGAGACCAACAGAGATCAGAACACCACCCCACTACACAAAACCCATTGGAAAATAAAGGAATTATATCAAGCTATTTGATTTTAGGATGGCTTGTTATATAGCAATAGTGAATTGATACTCTAATAAAAGAGAACTGAGGTAAATTACAATACTCTGCTACTTGTTACTTTTGGCATTTGTACTGACATTTGAGGACAGCATTCACTATCATTCTGTTATTCAAATGCATTTCAGATAACTGTATAAAAGCGCCTCCACTGAGTTCCCTTCCAGGTAGTCAGGACAGGGTGGGAGGACATGCATGTTTGTGCAGGAATATCCATGATTCTTATTTACATGACTGGGCAGGATTTTAACTCTTGTGTGATTCATCCTTTTTATTTTTTAATTTTCACTTTGGTTATTTTTACTTTTTTTTTTTTTTTTCAGATTCTCTACTCACATTAATCTTATGTGTGATTTGCCAGGAAATAAACACCCGCCCCCCCCGCCCCCCCCGCCCTGCCCCACATACATACCAAGACACCATTCCAGATTTGGTATACTTAAATATATCACCCCATTGGAAGTGCTATCAGCATAGTCTTGGCAAATATCCCAAAGCATATATTTCAGAAGTTTTTAGAAATTGTTTGTAATGTTCATGTTTAATTCTTAGGCCAAACTGGTTTCTAATGAAGACAGCATTGTGCTTTGTGCAAGAATGAAAACCTCAAAATAATCACCATAAATCTTCTGGGAGAACAAATTAGGATGGTCCACAGATATAAGATGAAACCCACAATGTTGGAGTTTTAAATGGTTAGAGAGGCCCAGACTACAATACAAGCATAGCCCACCATTAGAAGAGTGGAATATGATATGCTCCAAGATGTATCCTAAACTTTCATTTGAACCTTCAGTCTGAATTATGAGGATTGATCTTCAGTTCAGTCCAGCCAGCAGAAATGGACTATGCATTTTTCATTGTATTTAATATACAGACCATGTACATTCTAGAAGGTTCCTTTAACATACACTGTTGTACTTTTTGTCCCAGCAATTTGAGGGCATGCAAATACTACAAAGTCATCAGTAAGAATAGGCCATGCTCCTTCTTCATCATAATTAGACATGTCATCTGCAATCATTACACTGAAGCCTAAAAGAAAATTCCAAGTATCTTTTGGCATTGATTGTTTATGATGTCCCAACACAAACTTATTCCATAAATCTAAGAATTTAAATATTTCATTAAGCACTAAGTTATAGTAGGCAATGGCCATTTCTAGATCTAAAACCTTTTTTCCTGGATTCTTTGCAAAATTAAAAGTAAACTGGTAAAAAAAAAAAAGTAAACTGGGAAAATCCTTAAATCATGCTAGTCACTTCAATCCCTGTTCCATCTTGGGTATCTGGGCCTCTGTGCTGTCACTTCCTAATTCTGTCATGACCCGAATGACGTCTTATTTGGAGAACTTGCACTGTTGCTGCTCTGAACTTCCACAGAATGATCAACCCAATGATGCTGTCTGGGCATGAGTGCCAGGTCATCACAGAACTGCTGTATGCCATCTGTTCCAATTTTATTTTTATCTTGAGAATCTTTGTGTCTAGTGTATAGAAATTCCAATGATCCTTTTACACTGTCTCCTATATACAGTTCAGGATTTGGGAAACAAATGGTCTGTTGCAACATCTAACTTCCAGTTATTTAAAAAAGTATGTCTGCTTTTCATTGTATGTTTAAATTTTTTAAAAAGTACCAATCCTCTATAACGATGCTATCAGGAAACATTAAGTGACATTAGTAAGTTTGTAAAATATCATAAAGCATAAATTTAGCATAGATAGTCCTAATAATATTTGATAGGAGTTTGCATCTTATTAATACTCTAGAGTATTTATGACAACTGGGAATTGATTTATGAAGTGTTGAGCTTAAAACCACAACAGCATATTACAAATGAAAAGTGTTAGAGTATTAAGAAGCAAATGGTACTTAAAAGAAATATCATGATGTACTGTGATGGAATTGTAAATTTATGAATGTCTCTGGCATATATTAGCAATGAAAAGAATGATTTTGTTTTTGTTTCTAGTAAATTAAATATATACATTTAATCCACATCTGTAAGATTCAGACTTAGTCATTTTGAGACAGGCAACTTATTGCTGGTTTTTCACTAGTAAGATAACTAGAAGATCATAAAGTAACCCAGGTTATTTCTCTGCAATGACTTAAACTTGTTCATGTTGTGTCCTCCAGGACTTTCTCTCCTCCTCCAGCTCCAGAGTGAATGGAGGACAGATGGCTCCTCTCCTGGGCTCCAGTTCATGCACAGTGTGGGGCAGCCCTTAGTGCAGCTGAGGAAGCAGCCTTGGCCTATGAGAGGCAGAGAGATGGGGGCAGGTTTCAGGAGCCTTGAGTGAGTTTTCCCATGGGGGCAGGGTCCTCCCAGGCATGTGTGATTCATCCTTTGATTATAAAGGTTGAAGATATTCCTGAGTGTAAAGTACTTCCTGAGTGTAAATATGTGATATTTAGATTGTTTTCTCACTATTTGGTGGATTTGAAAAAAGCTTAGAAAAGAGGAAATATTTAATTAGAGCACTTAGAAGGAGTCACTTTTGTATGAAGCACATTGAAAAATTTCAAACAGAAACAGGAAAATAGTTCAGAAAAAAACACTCTATGTAATTCTTCACTAAAATGAATAAGGAACCTTACACATGGAGATCATATTCCACAGTTTATTTTTTATTTTACTATTATTTTATTATTGACTAAAGGCCCAGTGCACAAAAATGCATGGCCCTGACCACCTGCGCGTACCTCAGCTCGCCTGCCTCATCACACCCACCAGCCCACTACCCCACCCTCCTGCCGGCCACCAGCCTTGCTGCAATCAGAGCCTGTGGGCCATGGGGTAGGGAATGAGAGGTGCTCATTGTATTTCATGGTGCCCCGGTCATTTGGTCATTTTGGTCATGACACCTGTGACCTTTTATTATTATGATTTTTTTAGAGAAAGAGGAAGGG
Organism: Eptesicus fuscus; assembly: GCF_027574615.1. NCBI lineage: Eukaryota > Metazoa > Chordata > Mammalia > Chiroptera > Vespertilionidae > Eptesicus > Eptesicus fuscus. Next base: position 21,374,119 of record NC_072478.1, read on the forward strand.
AGACATAGATACAGAGGTAGATAGATAGATAGATAGATAGATAGATGATAGACAATAGATAGGTAGGTAGGTAGATAGATAGATAGATAGATAGATAGATAGATAGATAGATAGAAGCATAAATGTGAGAGAGAAAGATTGATTGACTGTTTCTTGTATGCACCTAGGAACATAGATGGAACCCACAACCTAGATATGTGCTCTGACCTGGAATCAAACACACACTTTGTGGTGTACAAGAAGATGCTACATCCAACTGAGCCATTGGGCCAAGTCAATATTCCACATTTTAATGATGTGCAACATGAAAAATATTTTTGTAGAGTAATAAATTGTATGGCTGTTTTTTTAAAAATATATTTTATTGAATTTTTTACAGAGAGAAAGGGCGAGGGATAGAGAGTTAGAAACATCAATGAGAGAAAGGGAGAGGGATAGAGAGTTAGAAACATCAATGAGAGAGAAACATTGATCAGCTGCCTCCTGCACACCTCCTACTGGGGATGCGCCCCCAACCAAGGTACATGCCCTTGTTCACCTTGACCAGAATCAAATCTGGGACCCTTCAGTCCGCAGGCTGATGCTCTATCCACTGAGCCAAACCAGCTAGGGCTGTATGGCTGTTTTTTGTTTCATAGTATTTAAGGTCATCTCTGACTCTAACCATATTAGATCACTATTTATTAACATGTATGTATTCTTGTAGACACTTCTTGGAAACATGTATTGAGTAGTCAGTTTTTGTCAGTGGCTAAGGAAGGCATGTGGACACACAGTTGAATAATAGAATTAATACTATAAAACCAGGAGACCAACTATAAAACATACTAGCATGTTAAAGTCTACAATATCACAAAGAGCTGTAAAGGTGGTGCTATAGAAAATATTGATGAACATATAAGTGAAAACTTTGGTCTCAGATTTTCCCCTACAATAAAATTATGTAAATGACTTTAGTAGCCAAGTATAGTTTGTCCCTAGGGGTAGTATAATTCATGACTGTTCTTTCAGAAAAATAATAGAAAAATTAATTGGAGTGATATATGTCATGAGAGACCAAATTATAAATGAGTAATACATGTTAACCCATGAGATAAATGAATATTTTCAGTACCTCATGGTCCAAAGATTGGATTAATTTGTGTCAGATTTTTTTCTCTGAGGCTAGAAACCTGCATTCCTGGGCAATTCTTCAGCCTAGTACAGTTGGCCCTGGAAAAGCTTACCTGCCAAGGAATCTTTGCAGGGCCCTCTTTATGTCATTGTTCCTCAGACTGTAGATGAAGGGGTTCAGCATGGGTGTGACCACAGTGTACATCACCGAGGCTGTTGCACTTGAGTGCACATTTTGGGTAGCAGTAGAACTGAGGTAAACTCCAAGGCTAGTACCATAAAATAAGGAGACAACTGAGAGGTGAGACGCACAGGTAGAAAATGCTTTATATTTCCCCTGAGATGATGGGATTACACATATGGAGGCAATGATCTTAGAATAAGAGTAAAGGATCCCAGCAAGGGGACCACCACCCAGCAGTCCAGCTGAAAAGTACATTGTAATGTTGTTAATAAAGGTGTCAGAACAGGCAATTTGTACCACCTGACTGAGTTCACAGAAAAAGTGGGGAATTTCTAAGTCTGAGCAGAAGCGCAGACCCAACACCATTAAGCTATTTAGTGAGGAATTCAGGACACTCAGGATCCAGGACACCAGAACCAGCAGTCCACAGAGCTGGGGGTTCATGATGACCATGTAGTGCAGAGGGTGGCAGATGGCCACAAACCGGTCATAGGCCATCACAGTCAGGATAAAGTTGTCTAAGCCAGCAAAAAGTATGAAAAAATACATCTGTGTGATGCAGCCTTCATAGGTGATGACTTTGCTCTGTGTCTGGATGTTCCACAGCATCTTTGGGATGGTGGTGGAGGTGAAACAGATGTCTACCAAGGACAGGTTGGAGAGGAAGAAGTACATGGGTGTGTGGAGGTGGGAGTCTGAGCTGACGGCCAGGATGATGAGCAGGTTTCCCAACACAGTGACCAGGTACATGGAGAGGAAAAGCCCAAATATGAGGGGCTGCAGTTCCAGTGCCTGTGAAATTCCCAGAAGAAGGAATTCTGAAATTTGTGTACCATTGCCTAGTTCCATGTGTTGGAAGTGACTACCAAAAAAAAAAAAAAAAAAGACAAAAGGAAAAAATGAATAATTAATTTTCACATTAGCAATCATTAGTAACTGAGAAGAAATGACAATTTATATTTTAGAATCAGGAAAATAATTTCCATTTTTGTTGTGTTATCTGGTCCCCATTAATGTATCTCTATTGGCATTCCTCATTAGAATTTCCTTCTGTAATATCAACCTGTTCTTCAAATGTAATGTATACTGATATTTTACTGAGGATATCTTTCCTGCATTTGAGAAATATATATTGACTATAGACCATGTTCTAGGCACTGTTCAGAGTATAGGACGCTGATAAACAGAAGTCTACAAACTAATGATGGAGCAATAATATAATCAAATAAAATGATAATATAACAAATCTGATGGTGGAGATGCTATTAAGAAAAGTAAGTCACATCAAATGGAGAGAGTGGATAGAGGGTTTTCTTTTTCATAGAGTTTATCCAAGACTTGCCAACGGCTGACACTTTAACACACACCTCAGTGAAGACTGAGCGAGAGACTAAGAGGGAAAGTGTTTCCCAGGGAGAAGGAACAGCCAGTACAAAGGCCCTGAGGAAGATGGTTGTTTTAGAAAATGAAGGCTCAGGAGTTTGAAGATAGCAGCATGTAGGCGGATTATTCTTGCAGCTCCTCCTGCAACCAAACTGGCAATAAAACTAAATTAGGGATTATTCACCCTGAATTACCAACTGAAGACTATCTGAAGAAGAGACTTTTAAAGAAGGAAGGGTAGAAACCACCTTGAGAGTGACAGGAAGGTTGTGGTTTTGGGAGGGGCTGGTACCACTCCCACAGGGCAGGCCAAGTTGAGGAGGGATATCTCAGCTGTGGGGGTTTCCCCCTGAGAGTAGTGAGGCCTGTGCACCAGGCTGGGCTCCCCAGCTTCCAGGGCCAGAGCCAGGAACACCTGCCTACATAGCATCCATCAATGAAAAGCAGCAGGGCTTCAACCAGCATAGGGTGATGGAGCCTGCTGGAGATAAAGCCACTTTGTTTTTATTTACTTATATATTTCTTATTTTTAAAATCTTTATTGTTAAAAGTATTACATATGCTCCCTTGTTTCCCCCATTGACCTCTTCCAGCCTGCTCTTTGTCCTCCAGCCCAGTCCTTCATCACCGTATTCTCTGTGTTCATGGGTTATGCATATCTATACTAATAAAATGGTAATATGCAAATTGGTCAGGATGCCCTCATATTAACAACCAAACAGCAGATTTTGTGGGGTGACAAGGCCAGCAGGGGTTAGTGAGGGATGACCAAATGACTGAACAACAGGCTGCGTGGGGCGACCATGCATGTGTGGGGGGGGGGGGGAGAACAGTGAGGGGCAACCAGGCTGGTAGGTGGGGCAGTTAGGAGCCAGCAGTCCTGGATTGTGAGAGGGATGTCTGACAGCCAGTTTTGGCCCGATCCCTGAGATTGGGCCTAAACTGGCAGTCGGACATCCCTCGAGGGGTCCCAGATTGGAGAGGGTGCAAGCTGGGCTGAGGGACATCCCCCCTTGCGCCCTCCCCTCCCCCCGCACCCGCCGTACACAAATTTCATGCTCTGGGCCTCTAGTATGCCTATAAGTTCTTTGGTTGGTCTGTTCCCACTCACCCACCCTCCCCTGCCTTCCCGCTGAGGTTCAAAAGTCTGTATGTACCATGCTTCTATGTCCTTGGATCAGTTTTGTTTGTCAGTTTATTTTGTTCATTAGATTCCACATGTGAGTGAGATCATGTGATACTTGTCTTACTCTCACTGGCTTATTTCACTTAGCATAGTACTCCCCATGTCCATCCCCATGATTGCCAATGGTAAGAATTCTTTCTTTTTTATAGCTGCATAGTATTCCATTGTGTAAATGTACCATAGCTTTTTTATCCCCTCATATGCTGATAAGCACTTGGGCTGTTTCTGAATCTTAGCTTTTGTAAATTGCACTGCCTTGAACATAGGGGTGCATATATTCTTTCTGATTGTTATTTCTCATTTCTTAGGATATATTCCCAGGAGTGGGATCAAATGGGAATTCCATTTTTAATTTTTTGAGGAAATTCCATACTGTTTTCCACAGAGAAAGCCACTTTGTTTTTTACAGGATCAGATCACAGAATTTTAGTTCACAGCCACACATCCTGGCTTCAGTGGAGGGAGGGTGGTGCAGACTGCAGTCACCTGAGAAGAGTCTGGGATTAGAAGCACTGGGGAGAGACATGGAGAGTAGCTTCCAGGATACCAGTGCTCAGTCATCCTCCCCAATTCTGCAGCAGCCATTTTTCCTGAGAGGTGCAAGCCCCTCTCCTCAGCTGCAGAGGCCTAACCTACAGGCCTGGTCAGACTCAGGAAGCATCAGTGACTGGCTTTGGGGCGAGGCCATTCTCCAAACTTTCCTGGGAACCTGACTGGCACCTCCCCCTCATGGAATAGCTGATAGAATTACTGACTTCCAGCAGACCCCACTGGCCTGCCTATGAGTGGATTCACCCTGCAAGGTTAGGGAAATACAGTCTAACCTCGGTTCTCAAATGTCTCCCAACTCAAACAATTCAGTTCTTTACCAAGTTGTTTAGAGAAACCATGTCTTCAATGTCAAATTTTGTGCATGATCAAAAGCGTCTTGCAAGACACAAACAAAGGAGAGAATGAGAGTCAAGTTTACAGTACTGTGAATATTTTCATGTAGTTTTCTGTTGTTGTTTGTTTTACTTTTGTTGGTGGTGAAATGGATGATTAGCACAATTTTAAAATCTAAAGAGGCCATCAGATGTGCTGATGTTGCTAAGGGCATGAAAGTGCTCACAAAACAAAGATCATAGGCAATTGAAGAGATATAAAAAATGTTGTTGATTTGGGTAAAGAAAAGCAGTTAGCCTGTGTCAGCGTTTTGGAGGCAATAATATGTGAAAAAGTGAATACTGCACCGCTGGAATGAGTGCTGACAGTGATTCCTTTAAGGCTAGTAAAGGATGCCTCAATACATCAAGAAAAGAAGTGCTTGTTTCTAGATTATACAGTACTGTAGATATGTACTCTATATAATATGATTAAAACAGAAATCATTTGGGGGTCTGGAACAAAGTAATTCAATTTACATTATTTCTAATGGAGAACAAATGGTTTGGTTTTCAAACAAATCTCTTGTCGAACAGCCTTCTGGAATAAATTAAGTTTGAGAACCAAGGTTACACTGTATTCTGGGAGAGTCTCAGGTGTGTGGCTCTGGGATAGGGGAACACACCCACCATCTTCTCTAAAGTCTGAATGGCACCTCCCCCTCATGGGAGATACAGAGGTCCCATCTTCCCTATTCTGCCAACAGCCCTTTCAGAAACAGTTTTTTCAGTGACTAAATCTGATAGCAAGTGGGCCTATGTAGGTGGGATAAGGGAAGATGGGATGTTTGCTGACCCACTTTTGAGGCCCACACTACTATAAAGTTGACCTTGGAGAGCAGCCTGGTCCCTCCTCTGCAGTGAAGTGCAGTAAAGGAACCACAAAAGGGGGATAACTTCAAGCTTCAAATAGCTTGCTGAGAACCAAATGTGGGCAGCTTCTGACATTGGCTATCCCCAAAGTCTCTACCAGGAGGCCCAGAATCAATATACAAAACAGTCATCCTCAGGCAACACAAGAGAAGGATACAAAGGGAGATCCCAGGAGCACACTAAAATCTGCCTAGATGAACTCCACTTTGTTTTTTTATTTTTATTTCATTATTTTCTTGTTATTGCTTTGTTTTTATTTTTTCTCTCTCCTTTTTTTCACATCTCTTATTTTTCTTTTTTTAATTCAATTTTTTATTTCTTTCACTTATTTTTCCTTCTTTTCTTTTTCACTATTTTTCTCCGTATTTTTTATTCATATTTTTTCTCTCCCTTCTTTACTTTCACACTCTTTCCCTCCATTTTTTCTTATAGTATTCTTCTAATTTTCTTCTTTTATTATTCTTATGTATGTTTCTCTTTCTTTTGTAGTTGTTTTTGTTTTTGGGCTCCTTTGTATATTTTTGTTTTCTTTCTGTTTTTTTTTTTTTTTTTAATCAGCACCTCTAAAACAGCTTACACAATGTTGTTGGGGTTGAGCCTCACAGTCAGGCAGCCTGAGGATGGATCCTACCCAGAAATGGCCCAACAACAATCAAGACCCAGTTACAACAGAAGAGCCCCCAAGACACACACACAAGGGACATTTCTAGAGCATCCAATTCAGGAGATAAAGGATGCTGCACCAGTGGGCCCTACAGGACACTTCTGTTGAAAGACCACCCCATGAAGACTGGGAGTAATAACATTTCTATCTAATACACAGAAACAAACACAAAGAAATAGCTTGGGAAAAATATACAATTCCCAAATGAAATAAAAGGAGGAATCTCCAGAAAAAAAGCTAAATAAAATGGAGGCAAGCAATTTATCAACATAGAGTTCTAAGTAATAGTTATAAGGATGCTCAAGGAACTTAGTGAAAACTACAAGGAACATAACGGGAACTACAAGGAACTGAGTGAGAACCACATCAGCATGAAAAAGGACATAGAAACCATGAATAAGAACAATTCAGAAATGAAGAATACCACCTGGTGAAAGAAATAGACTTACAAGTCCAGAAAGCACAAAAGTTTCAAACAATAAGAACCCAAAGCGGCTCACCCCAAGACACATCATAATTAAAATGCCAAGCATTAAAGACAAAGAGAGATTCAAAAAAGCAGTTAGTTACCTACAAGGAAGCACCCATATGACTGTCAGCTGATTTCTCAACAGAAAATTTGCTGGCCAGAAGGGAGTAGCAAGAAATATTCAAAGTGATGAATAGTAATGACCTACAACCAATATTATTCTACCCAGCAAAGCTATCATTTAGAATTGAAGATCAGATAAAGAGTTTCACAGACAAAAAAAAAAGCAAAAGGAGTTCATCACCACCAAACTAGTATTACATGAAATATTGAAGGGTATTCTTTAAGAAGAGGAAGAAGAAAAAGAGAAAAAAGATACAAAGTATAAACAATAAAAAGGCAATAAATACATGTCTATCAATAAGAATCCTAAATAATAAGAGATAAATATGCAAATTAGGATGGGACATCACAACCAGCTCAGGAGGCTGCGTCACTACCAGCTCAGAGCACGAACCCCAGCCCCAGCAGACACACACCCCACACCAGGGCTGGGGGCAGGCTCTGAGCAGCTGCAGTATGGCTCAGAGCCCACCCCCAGCCCCAGTGCCACCCAGCTCTGAGGCCACTCCTGCCAGGGGTTCGCGGACAGGCACGCTGCACCACCTGCCCTGGGAGCAAGGTCCCCAGTGGACCCACAGACCTTCCCAGGGGTGTGTGCTTGAGCTGTGCCGCATCACAGCTGGGACCAAGGCCCCCAGTGGACCTTCCCAGAGGGACGTACTCCAAGCCGCACCACGGCTGGGACCAAAGGCCCCAACAGACCCGCGGACATGCCCAGGGGGACATGCTCTGAGCCACCACGGCCAGACTGTGGCTTAGGCCCACTCTCTGTAGGACATCCCCTGTGGGCTCCCAGAATTTGAGAGGGGGCAGGCTGGACTGAGGGACACACACCCAGTGCATGAATTTCATGCACCAGGCCTCTAGTCTAAAAATAAAAATAACAAACATAGAATCTAAATAAACTGATGAATAAAATAGAAGCATGGGAACATGGAGCAGACTGATGAATCTCAGAGGGGAGAGATGAGAGGGGAGGGGAAAACTTCAATTTAAGTATTTATATGCATATATGCCTTACCTATGGATACAGACAATAAGGTGAAGGCCAGGGGCAGGGCAAGAACCCAGTGGAGGGTGTCAATGGGGAAAAAAGGAGGGCATAATACTCTTAACAATAAATATTTAAAAGAAATGAAGAACACCCTATGTGACATTAAGAATACACTGAAAGGAATAAAAATTAAGCTGGATGAAGCAGAGAAACAAAAATAAAAAAGAATTTAAAATAATGAGGATAGTTTAAGGGAGATTTGGGAAAACTTCAAATGTAACAATATACACATCATAGAAATAGAGAAGGAAAAGAAAGCGGTAAAAAGATATAGATCTAGTTAGTAGAAAAAATGATAGAAAATTTCCATAACCTGTTAAAAGAAAAATTCACACACACTCAGGAAGCACAGCATCTCAATCAAGATGAATTCAAGAGAACCACACAAAGACACATACTATTAAAATGGCAATGGTTCATGACAGAGTAATAATCTAAAAGGGAGCAAGAGATAAACAGTTTTCTACAAAGGAGCTTCCATAAGGCTTTCAGCTGATTTCTCAACAGAAACACTGTGGCAAGAAGTGAATGGCATGACTTATTCAAGGTAATGAAAAGCGAGGTTCTGAAACCAACACTACTCTGTCCATCAAGGCTTTCATTCGAAATCAATTATGAAGTAAAGAGCTCCCCAGACAAGAAAAAAGGCTAAAGGAGTTTAACACCATCAGACAAGCATTGCAAGAAATGTTAAAGGGACTACCTCAATAATGAGAAGAAATAGAGAAACATAGGCATAAAGAATTAAAATGGCAATAAATTGGTACCTATCAATAATAACCTTAAGTGTTAATGAATGAAATGCTTGACTCAAAAGACATAGGGTAACTGAACGGATAAGAAAACATGACCCAAATATATGCTGTCTACAAGAGACTCACACAGGATGAGATTGATGGATGGAAAAAGCAAATTTCCATACAAATGGAAATGAAGATAAAGCCTGGGAAACAATATTCATATCTGACAAAATAGACTTCAAAATGAAGGCCATAACAAGAGACAAGGAAGGTCACATATAATACTAAAGGGATTGATACAACAAGAAGATATAACCCTGTTAAACATATATGCACCCAATATAAGGAAAACCAAATATATAAAAAGAACTTCTAGAGGACTTAAAGGAAGAAATTGACAGCTATACAATCATAGTAGGGAACTATAACACCCCACTGACATCAGTGGATAGATTTTCTAGACAAAAAATCAATAAGAAAACAGCGACCTTAAATAACACACTAGAACAAATGGATTTAATTAATGATATTCCACCCAAAGCAGCAAAATATACATTTTTTCAAGTGCACAAGGAACATTCTCAATGATAGACCACATGTTAGGACACAAAATAAGTCCCTACAAGTTCAAGAGGATTGAAATCATATCAAGCTTCTTCTCAGATCACAATGGCATGAAACTACAGATGAATTACAAAAAAACACCCACAAACCTTCAAACACATGGAGGCTAAATACCATTTTAGTAAACAATGAACGGACTACCAATGATATCAAGGAAAAATAAATTCCTGGAAACAAATGAAAATGGACACACAACAACCCAGAATCTATGGAAACCGGGAAAAGCAGTCCTGACAGGGAAGTTTATAGCACTACAGGCCTACCCCAAGAATCAAGAAACATTTCCAATAAACTATTTAACCCTACAACTTAAAAAAATTAGAAATTAAACAGCAAGAAAAGCTCAGAGTAAGTCAGAGTGGAAACAAATGACAAAGAAACAATGTAAAATATCAATGAAACCAAGAGCTGGTTCTTTGAAAAGATAAACAATATCAATGCACTTTTAGCCTGACTCATCAAGAAACAAATAGGAGGACCCAAATAAAATCACAAACAGAAGTAGTGAAGTACCAACTGACACCACAGAGAAAATGATTGTAAAAAAATACTATGAACAACTACATGCCAACAGGCTGGACAATGTGGACGAAATGGACAAATTCCTAGAAACATACAATTTTCCAAAACTGAATCAGGAAGAAACAGAAAACCTGAATAGGCCAATAACAACTGATTGAATTGAAACAGTAACAAAACAAAACAAAAAACCTCTTAGGAAACAAAAGCCCTGGGCTAGATGGCTTCACCTGGGAGTTTTGCCAAACATTCAAAGAAGAAGTAACACCTATCGACCTCAAACTATTACAAAAACTTTAAGAGGAAGGAAGCCTCCAAAGCTCTTTTTATGAGGCAAGCATTATCATAATTCCAAAATGAGAAAAAGAAAGAGAATTACAGGCCAATATCCCTGACGAACATAGATGTTAAAATCCTCAACAAAATATTGACAAATCTGATTCAGCTGCATATTAAAAAGATCATACATCATGACCACATTGGATTTATTCCAAGGATACAAGGCTGGTACAATATTCACAAATCAATAAATGTCAAATATCACATAAACAAATTGAAAGACAAAAATAGCAGAAGCCTATAAATAGATGCAGAAAAAGCATATGATAAAACACAAAACCCATGTTTTGATAAAAACTCTCAGCAAAGTGGGAATAGAGGGATTGTACCTCTATATAAAAAGGCCATATATGACAAACCTACAGCAAACATCACAATCAAAAGACAAAAACTAAAACCATTTTTCCCTAAGAACCTGTGTAAGATAGGGATGTACACTTTCACAACTCTTATTCAACATAATACTGGAAGTCCTAGACACAGCAATCAGAGAAGAAGAAAACTTAAAACGCATCCAAATTGGAAAGTAGGAAGTAAAACAGTCATTATTCGCAAATGACATGATACTGTCCAAATAGTGATGCTATTTAACTCAGAGTTTCTCAGCCTCAGCACTGTTGGCATTCTGGGACAGACTGTTCCCTGTGGTGAGGTCTGTCCTTTTTTTTTTTTTTTTAATAATATATTTTATTGATTTTTTTACAGAGAGGAAGGGAGAGGGATAGAGAGTTAGAAACATCGATGAGAGAGAAACATCGATCAGCTGCCTCCTGCACACCTCCTACTGGGGATGTGCCCGCAACCAAGGTACGTGCCCTTGACCAGAATCGAACCTGGGACCCTTCAGTCCATAAGCCGACGCTCTATCCACTGAGCCAAACCAGTTTCGGCAAGGTCTGTCCTTTGAATTGAAGGTTGTTTACAGCATCCCTGCCTTCACATCCCTCTCTAATATGACAGTCACAAATCTGTTAGGACATAGGTCAATGTCTCTTGGGGGAAGGGGGGAAATCACCCCCGATTAGAATCACGATTTGAATTTCATAATTTAAACATATTTTAATAGCATTGCTATGATTGCAATGTAATGATAACGAGTATGAAAGACCATCAAAAGTGTGAGGAGCAGTCACACTATGAATTCTTATATAGCCACTGAAATAAATACATTAATTAATCAAGCAAACAAACAGCAATCTCTTGCCTCTGGACTAAGTAGAATGAGCTCTCAGCTGCAACAGGTAAATGTTCCTGGCTTCCATTCTCTGTGACCATCTCTCTCATGCAGGGTCAGCTGGGTTTTGGACTCACCTGGATAAGATCTATGAGAGGAAGGTCATGGTGGGGACGTCTGAATTCCTCCCTGAATAGATGATGATAGAGACTAAAGTTCTGTTCACAGGCAAGACAGCAGGAAGGTGTGCAGCATCAGTCCCCAGCCAGAGTTGGGGCTACAAACAAACAAATAACAGTGAGAAATAAACATAACCATGCCCTCCCAGCCTAAGTTTACACATGATGGGAGACTGGAAATGAGGGGTATTTATAAATCTCCACACCTGCTCTGCAGGCACATTTCTCTCTTGTTTCTGCAACCTCTAAGCACACAAATATGATATATCTTTTAGCAAGGGGAGGATTATGGTAGCAAATGGAACAGTTTTGTTAATCACCTGACATTAGGATAGAATATGAGCCAGGCTCATCCGGGTGGGACTAAGGTAAGCACAGTGGTTCTGTTAATGTTGAAGAGAGACACAAAAGAATTGGATTTAGAGAGACTGAAAATGCTACACAGCTGGCTTGAAAATGGAAGAAGGAATGAGCCAAGTTATGCAGGCAGCCAGGAACACTGAAAGCCATTGGAAAGCAACACATCCTCCCCTGAGCCTCTAGCCCTGCACACCTATTGTCTCTGGGCTAGGCTGATTAGACACAGTGACTCAGAGTTTTCAGGTTCCATCCTCCCTGACCCTTTCCTGCTGTACTCATTGGCCTCCCAGGCTCACCTGGATGGGTCTCTGAGAGGAAGGTCTGCGTGTGGAAGTCTGAATTGCTCCCTGGATGGTTGATGATGGAGACTGAAGCTCTGCCCCACAGGAGACAGCAGGAAGGAGTGAATGAAGCATCAGTTCCTGAGCCAGACTTAGGAATCAAAAGCAACAGCCATGTGCTGTCCCCTAGCGTTGTACAAGCTGAGGAACTGACAGGGGAGATATCTACAGATCTCTCTATACCTGCTCATCAGGCACATTTCCCTTGTGTTATTCCAACATCTAAGCACATGGTTTCCCTGTGGGCCTCTGGAATAGGCAGAAAGGAAAATTTTCCTAATGATTCTCTGATCCCAGGAGACCAGGTTGTAAGTCAAGTGTACTCAGTTTTTATGACTCCTTGTTTTGGTCTCTCCTGCTTTCTAGAGGCCGAAAGACCTACTACCCTGTCCCATCCCTGACTTCTTTTTTTCTTAAAGTCTGATGGGGGATGGGACACAGCCCTGATGTCTCTAGAGAATTTCTATTCTCCTCTTCAATATGGCAGAACTACGCTCCTTTGACATGCAATCCCCAGTACCACACTCTTTGGCTTCCTGACACATTTGTCAAAATGATGAGAGATTTTATACTTATATCACCAGTTAAAAGGCATTATTTAGAGCCTCACAAAATATTGATTAGTTTTCCTCTCCAGTGTGCCTCAGGTGGTTGAGCATTGTCCCATGTACCTATAGGTTGTTCTCATGCCCGTTTTGCAGGCTTGATCCCCAGTAGGGGTTGTGCAGGAGACAGTCCCATCAGTGCTTCTCTCTCATGGATGTTTCTATTTCTCTTTCTCTCTAAAAATTTGATAAAAACATATTAAAATATTTATTAATTATTAGAGATACATTTAGATATTTTTATGTCCCATGACCTGACCTTATCATTTTATAGAAATTGTTTGATTGAATCTTTAGGAAAGTCCATTCTATTAGGTAATGTTTCTTTTTGAAATGACCAGGCATTTTTATTTCCATTTCTTCTATTAATGTCATGCATTACATTGGTTGATTTCTATCTTTTTAAAAAAATCTTTATTATTGAAAGTATTACATATGTCTCCCCTTCCCCCCATTAACCTCTCCCAACCCTCCCTGGCCCCACCTCCCCACAGGCCTTCACTACCCTATTGTCTGTGACCATTGGTTATGAATATATGCATATGAGTTCATTAGTTGATCTCTTCCCACCTCAACCTCCTCTGCTTTTCCTCTGAGGTTTGACAGTCCATTCGGTGCTTCTGTGACTCTGGGTCTATTTTTGTTCATCAGTTTATATTGTTCATTATATTCTCAAATGAGTGAGATTTTTGATATTTATCTTTCTCTGACTGACTTATTACACTTAGCATAATGTTCTCCAGATCCATCCCTGCTGTTGCAAATGGTAAGAGTTCTTTCTTTTTTACAGCAGAGTAGTATTCCATTGTATAGATGCATCACAGTCCTTGTTATTTTTTATTGTCTAAAGTTTTACAAATGTTTCCTTTGTCCCCGATTGACCCCCATTCTCCGCCCCCTGCCATTCCCACCCCAGAGGGCAAGCCCCCACCGCCTTTGTGTCTGTGTCCATTGGTTATGCTAATATGCATGCATACAAGTCCTTTGGTCAAAGTAAACTGGATAAAAAAAAATGTAAACTGGTAAAAATCCTTAAATCGTGCTGGTCCTTTCAATTCCTGTTCCATCTTGGGTATCTGGGCCTCTGTGCTGTCACTTCCTAATTCTGTCAGGTCCTGCATGAACTCTTGTTTGGAGAACTTGCACTGTGTTGCTGCTCTGAACTTCCATGCACTGATCATCACAGACCTGCTGTATGCCATCTATTCCAATTTTATTTTTACCTTCAGGATCTTTGTATCTAGTGTATAGATGTTCTAACTTCTTCTTGTCCAATGATCCTTTTACACTGTCTCATATATATGGTTCCGGATTTGGGGGAAAAATTGGTCCATTAGAATATGTAACTTCCAGTCATTTTGAGACAGGCAACTTACTGCTGGTTTTTCACTAGGTTGTGTGAAGATCATAAAGTAACCATGGGTATCCTTCTGCAACAACTTAAACTTGATCATGTTGTGTCCTCTGGGCCTCTTCCCGCCTCCTCCAGCTTCAGAGTTAATGGAGGATAGATGGTTCCTCTCCCAGGCTCCTGGGCTCGAGTTCATGCACAGTGTGGGGCAGCCCTTGGCATAGCCGAGGATGCAGCCCTAAGCCTGGGAGAGGCAGAGGGTTGGGGGCAGGTGTCAGGAGCCCCAAGTGAATTTTCTCCTGGGGGTGGGGTCCTCCTAGGATATGTGTGATTCATCCTTTGGTTATAAATATTGAAGATATTCCTGAGGGTAAAGATATTCATATATATATATATATATATATATATATATATATATATACTAGAGGCCCGGTGCACGAAATTAGTGCACGGAGGGAGGTTGTCCCTCAGCCCAGCCTGTACCCTCAATATGGGACCCCTCCAGGGATGTCCCATATGGGACCCCTCAAGGGATGTCCGACTGCCCGTTTAGGCCCGATCCCACCAGTGGGATCGGGCCTAAACGGGTGGGATCGGGCCTAAATGGGCAGTCGGACATCCCTCTCACAATCCAGGACTGCTGGCTCCCAACTGCTTGCCTGCCTGCCTTCCTGATTGCCCCTAACCACTTCTGCCTGCCAGCCTGATCACTCCCTAACCACTCTGCTGCCAGCCTGTTTGCCCCCAACTTCCCTCCTCTGCCAGCCTGGTCACCCCTAACTGCCCTCTCCTGCAGGGTTGATCACCTCCAACTGCCCTCCCTTGCAGGCCGGGTGCCTCCCAACTGCCCTCTCCTGCTGGCCATCTTGTGGTGGCCATCTTGTGTCCACATGGGGGCAGGATCTTTGACCACCTGGGGGCAGCAATATTGTGTGTTGCAGTGATGATCAATCTGCATATTACTCTTTTATTAGATAGGATATATATATATGATATTTAGATTGTTTGCTCACTGTCAGTTTGGTGGATTTGAAAAAAATTTAGAAAAGGGGAGATATTTAATTTAGAGCACTCAGAAGGAGTCACAAATTTATGAAGCATATTGAAAAATTTCAAACAGAAATAGGAAAATACTTAAAAAACACACACACACATAAAACACTCTATGTAATTCTTCACCCAAATGAATAAGGAAACTTATACATGGACATCCTACTTCACAGTTTATTTTTTAATTTTTACTATTATTTTATTATTGATTTTTTTAGAGAGAGAAGAAGGGAGACATAAATACAGTGGTAGACATAGATAAATAAATGATAGATAACAGATAGATAGATAGATAGATAGATAGATAGATAGAGACAGAAGCATCGATGTGAGAGAGAAACATTGATTGACTGCCTCCTGAATGCACCCCACCTGGGTTGGAACCTACAACCTAGATGTATGCTCTGACCTGGAATCAAACACACAACGCTTTGTGGTGTACAGGAGGATGCTCCATCTAACCAGCCATTGGGCCAGGTCAATATTCCATACTTTAATGACACTCAGCATGAAAAATATTTTTGTAGAGTAATAAATTATATGGCTGTTTTTTGCTTCATCATATTTAAGGTCATTTCTGACTCTAACCATATTATATCAGTCTATTTATTAAAATGTATGTATACATGTAGACGCTTCTTGGAAACCTGTATTGAGTAGTCAATTGTTTCCAGTGGCTAAGGTAGGCATGTGGACACACAGTTGAATAACAGAATGAAGTCTATAAAACCAGGAGACAAGCTATAAAACATACTAGCATGTTGAAGTCTACATTTTCAAGAAGAGCAGTAAAGGTGGTGCTATAGAAAATAATGATGAACATATAAGTGAAAACTGTAGTCTCAGATTTTCTTCTACAATAAAATTATGTAAATGATCTTAGTAACCAAGTATAGTTTGTCCCTAGGGGTAGTATAATTCATGACTGTTCTTTCAGGAAAACAATAGAAAATTTATTTGGAATGATATATGTAATAAGAGAATAAATTATACTAAAGTAATTCATGTTAACCCATGAGATAAATGAGTATTTCCAATTTCTTATGTTCCAATGACTGGATTAATTTATGCCAGACTTCTGACTCTGATGCTTGAAACCTTCATTCCTGGGCAATTCTTCAGCCTTGTACAATTGGCCCTTGAAAACCTTACCTGCCAAGAAATCTTTGCAGGGCCCTCTTTATGTCATTGTTCCTCAGACTGTAGATGAAGGGGTTCAGCATGGGTGTGACCACAGTGTACATCACTGAGGCTGTTGCACTTGACTGTGCATTATGGGTAGCAGTAGAACTGAGGTAAACTCCAAGGCTTGTACCATAAAATAAGGAGACAACTGAGAGGTGAGACACACAGGTAGAAAATGCTTTATATTTCCCCTGAGATGATGGGATTACACATATGGAGGCAATGATCTTAGAGTAAGAGTAAAGGATTCCAGCAAGGGGACCACCACCTACCAGCCCAGCTGAAGAATACATTAGAATATTGTTAAGAAAGGTGTCAGAACAGGCAAGTTGGATCACCTGATTGAGTTCACAGAAAAAGTGTGGGATTTCCAAGTCTGAGCAGAAGGACAGACGCAACACCATTAAGCTATGTAGCAAGGAAACCATGGCACTCAGGATCCAGGACAGCAGAACCAGCAGTCCACAGAGCCAGGAGTTCATGATGACCAGATAGTGCAGGGGGTGGCAGATGGCCACAAACCGGTCATAGGCCATTACACTCAGGATAAAGTTGTCCAACACTGCAAAAAGTGTATAAAAATACATTTGTGTAATGCAGTCTTTATAGGTGATGACTTTTCTCTGTGTCTGGATGTTCCATAACATCTTTGGGATGGTGGTGGAGGTGAAACAGATGTCTACCAAGGACAGGTTGGAGAGGAAGAAGTACATGGGTGTGTGGAGGTGGGAGTCTGAGCTGACAGCCAGGATGATGAGCAGGTTTCCCAACACAGTGATCAGGTACATGGAGAGGAAAAGCCCAAATATGAGGGGCTGTAGTTCCAGTGCCTGTGAAAGTCCCAGAAGAAGAAATTCTGAAATTTGTGTATCATTGCCTGGTTCCATGTTTTGGAGATGATTACAAAAGAAAAAAGATAGAAAAAATGATTAACTAATTTTCACACTGGCAAGCATTATAACTGAGAATAAATGACACATTTATATGTTAGAGTCCGGAAAATAATTTCCATTTTTGTTGTGTGATCTGCTTCCCATTAATATTTCTCTATTGGCATTTTTCATTAGAATTTCCTGTTCTTCAAACATAATGTATACTGCTGTTTTACTGAGTATATCTTTCATGCATCTGAAAAATATATATTGACTATAGACCATGTTCTAGTCACTGTTCAGAGTATGGGATGCTTAAAAACAAAAGTCTACAAACTAATGATAGAGCAATAATATAATCAAATAAAAATGATAATATAATATATCCGATGGTGGAGATTCTATAAAGAAAAGTAAATCACGTCAAATGGAGAGAGTGGATAGAGGATGTTCTTTTTTTTATAGAGTTTAGCCAAGACTTGCCAATGGCTGACACTTTAACACACACCTCAGTGAAGACTGAGTGAGAGACTAAGAGGGAAAGTGTTTCCCAGGGAGAAGGAACAGCCAGTACAAAGGCCCTGAGGAAGACGGTCACTCATTAGCTTCCCTTGAGTAAGGGCATTTTATGTTAAAAACACACATGAAGTAGAAAAGAAATTTTAATTAGATTTGGAAATATTTACCACCCTCTCCCCAGCTGGTAAAGCAAAAGCCTCACTGCATAAATGTAACTGACTGTGCTGCCCCTGTGGCATTACGATTTAAGGTACAATGGGTGACCTCTCTTTCTCCATCTACATAAGTATAGTGACTTTTTTCTCAGCATCCTGTATCTTTGCCTAGCATTTGGTCAGTCCTCAATTTATATTTCCCAAATGCATGCCAGAATTTCTCCTTAAAAGTAAAGAATGCATGATCACTGGGGGAAAAGGCTAAGTGTGGGGTAGGAATTCCTGCCAATTGTTCCAATAGAGAAAGTAAATGGGTGACAAATCCAGAATATATGCAGCCTCGCTAATAATAAAGTAGTTACTTCAAAGTAAAACTATTTATTATTCCTTTTCAGACTCATTAAATACGTTTTTCACGTGAATACCCAGCATGAGAGATGATGCTACAATGAAGGTCTCACAAATTGCTATTGCAAGGGACCAACTCCCTGAGTGGTCAGGATCTTTTCAATAAAGACAAAACGTGCTCAAATGCACACCATTTTTGAAATTTAATACGAACACTCTCACTCCACTGCACTGTTCTTTCCACCTAATTTTCTATTACCTTCTTGCTGAAAAATAAATCTCAGATATGTTTTCATTTTACTGCAATCATTTTATACATCTCACTCATTCTACAGTGTCATCCAACTGGACTCCCATTCTTATCACTTCATTGTCAACTATGGTCCTTATAATGCAGATTCCAACAAACATATCTTTCTTACTGTGTTACCTAAATTAATTACAAATTAATTCCTTCACCCAAAATGCCAACATATTGAACTCCTATCTCTAGTCTCAACTGTTTGGGCTTTTAGGTGACTCAGGTTTAAATTCTCAGGTTCAATCCTCCCTAACCCTCTCCTGATGTACCTACTGGCCTCCTAGACTCACCTGGATGGGTCTCTGAGAGGAAGGTCTCCATGTGGAAGTCTGAATTGCTCCCTGGATGGTTGATGATGAGACTGAAGCTCTGTCCCCACATGAGACAGCAGGAAGGAGTGAAGCATCAGTCCCTGAACCAGCTTAGGAATCAAAAGCAACAGCCATGTGCTGTCCCCAGCGTTGTACAAACTGAGGACTGCACAGGTGAGATATTTACAGCTCTCTCTGTACCTGCTCATCAGGCACATTTCCCTTGTGTTGTTCCAACTGCTAAGCACATGATTTCCCTGTGGGCCTCTGGAATAGGCAGAAAGGAAAATTTTCCTAATGATTCTCTTATCCTAAGAGACCAGGTTGTAGTCAAGTGTACTTAGTTTTTGTCTTGGTCTCTCCTGCTTTCTAGAGGCCGAAAGACCTACTACCCTGTCCCATCCCTGACTTCCCTTTTTCTTCAAAGTCTGATAGGGGGTGGGACACAGCCCTGATGTCTCTAGAGAATTTCTATTCTCCTCTTCAATATGGCAGAACTGTGCTCCTTTGATGTGCAATCCCCGGTACCACACTCTTTGGCTTCCTGACACATTTGTCAAAATGATGAGAGATTTTATACTTATATCACCAGTTAAAAGGCATTATTTAGAGCCTCACAAAATATTGATTAGTTTTCCTCTCCAGTGTGCCTCAGGTGGTTGAGCATTGTCCCATGCACCTATAGGTTGTTGGCATGCCCGTTTTGCAGGCTTGATCCCCAGTAGGGGTTGTGCAGGAGACAGTCCCATCAATGCTTCTCTCTCATGGATGTTTCTGTTTCTCTTTCTCTCTAAAAATTTGATAAAAACATATTAAAATATTTATTAATTATTAGAGATACATTTAGATATTTTTATGTCACATGACCTGACCTTATCATTTTATAGAAATTGTTTGATTGAATCTTTAGGAAAGTCCATTCTATTAGGTAATGTTTCTTTTTGAAATGACCAGGCATTTTTATTCCCATTTCTTCTATTAATGTCATGCATTACATTGGTTGATTTCTATCTTTAAAAAAAAAATCTTTATTGTTGAAAGTATTACATAAGTCTCCCCTTCCCCCCATTGATCTCTCCCAACCCTCCCCAGCACCACCTCCCCACAGGCCTTCACCACCCTATTGTCTATGTCCATTGGTTGCATATATGCATATGAGTTCATTGGTTGATCTCTTCCCACCTCACCCTCCCCTGCCTTTCCTCTGAGGTTTGACAGTCCATTCGATGCTTCTGTGACTCTGGGTCTATTTTTGTTCATCAGTTTAAATTGTTCATTATATTCCACAAATGAGTGAGATCATGTGATAATTTTCTTTCTTTGACTGGCTTATTTCGCTTAGCATAATGCTTTCCAGGACCATCCATGCTCTTGCATATGGTAAGAATTCCTTATTTTTTACAGCAGAGTAGTATTCCATTGTGTAGATGTATCACAGTTTTTTAATCTACTCATCTGCTGATGGGCACTTTAAAAAATATTTTAATTGATTTCAGAGAGCAAGGGAAGGGAGAGAGAGATAGAAACATCAATGATGAGAGAGAATTATTGATTGGCTTCCTCCTGCTCGATCTGGAGATCAAGCTTCCTCAAGCTCGATCTGGAGGTCCATGTGCCCTGACCAGGAATTAAACCATGACCTCCTGGTTCTTAGGTTGATGCTCAACCACTGAGCCACACTGGTCAGTCAATGTATGGTATTCATCTACTAACATTGAGCTCATGGCCAACATCCCTATAACTCATGTCTGAATGAAGCTTATCTAACACTTATTTTCTCCATAAGTCACATCACAGCCTTCTTACACTTAGACTCATTGAGCGTGTTTCAGCATTACACTTGGGGGACAATTTAAACAGTGACATCACCAACAGAAATCACAAACATGTGAAACATGTGGCACTACATAGACTATGGAAATGACATGTTTATTGTATCAGAGCTGAAACAAGGAGGCTGAACCCTGCCTTGTTGAACCTCAGATTGGAAGGTCAGCAGGCAAGCCCAAATTCTGTCTGGGGACTGATGCTGCACACCTTCCTGCTGTCTTGCCTGTGAACAGAACTTTAATCTCTATCATCAGCCATTCAGGGAGGAATTCAGACGTCCCCACAATGACCTTCCTCTCAGAGATCTTATCCATGCAGGTGAGTCCAATAACCCAGCTGATCCTACACGAGAGAGAGGGTCACAGAGAATGGAAGCCAAGAACATTTACCTGTTGTCAACTAGAGCTGATTTTACTTAGCCCAGAGGCAAGAGATTGCTGTTTGTTTGCTTGATGAATTAATGTATTTATTTCAGTGGCTACATAAGAGTTCATAGTGTGACTTCTACTCATATCTTTCATGGTCTTTCATATTCTTTATCATTATGCTGCTATCACATCAATGCTATTAAAATATGTTGAAATTATTAAATTCAAACTGTGGTTCTAATCGGGGGTGATTTCTCCCCCCCCCCCCCGACTCCCCTGCTCCAAGAGACATCGAGCTGTGTCCAGACAGATTTGTGACTGTCATACTATAGAGGAGTGGTTGTCAACAGGGATGCTCTAAACAACCTTCAATTCACAGGACAGACCTCAGCACAGAGAACAGTCTGTCCCAGAATGCCAACAGTACTGAGGCTGAGAAACTCGGAGTTAAATAACATCATTATTTGTAATATTTATGACTGACTACATTTCCCCCCCCCAAATTGTAACACTTTCTGCTAGAAATTAGAGTACCCCCTTTTGCTACCAGTTAAAAAGTTCCAAATCCAATCAATGTGACTGCTCTTCCATTTCCCCCCCAGGCTAATGGGTACAAAAGGCATTTCTTTTTAAAAAATATATATGTTTTTATTGATTTCAGAGAGGAAGGGAGAGGGAGAGAGAGATAGAAACATCTATGATGAGAGAGAATCATAAATCGGCTGCCGCCTGCACACCTCCCACTGGGGATTAAGCCTGAAACCCGGGCATGTGCCCTTGAGCAGAATTGAACCCAGGACCCTTCAATCCGCAGGCCAACACTCTATCCACCGAGCCAAACAGGCGAGGGCACAAAAGGGATTTCTTACTGTTTTCCCAAACTATTACTCAGTTTCTAAAACTTCACTTATTTTCCCATTTTTGTATAGCATTTCAAATTGTTACTAGAAATTATTCTTTCTCAATTGACTTTTGTAGGACATATTTTGACCATAAAATTTTTAATATTTTATTTAAATAAAACTATTTTATAATTACTGAGTTTCTTGCTTTAAGACATTTTTGCCCACCTGTAAATTTTATATTGAGTTTCTAATAAAATGTATTGTTGAAAATGTATGTAAAAAAATGTATTGTTGATTCTCACATGAAGTTGGTCATCACTATAACATCTTGCAAGATATCTAAGGGCAAGGTCCAATTCAATATTCTTTCAGATTGATAGCCATTTATGCCAGCTTTCATGTAACAATTCAAACTTTTAAAACTATATTGAAGTATAAGCTTGCCATATGGTAAAGGTTCATATTCATTGAAATCTAATTCCAGATTCATTTGGTGAATAATAACTGAGCATTTGCTATGTGCCAGAACATTCTAGAAACATATTACATTATATGCTTTTAGATCTAGCTCTTTACAATTTAATAGTCAACCCACATCGATATTTTTAAATGACTGTATTTTGTGTCTTGTTTCAGTTAGTGTTCTCCATTAAATTCTGCTTACTATTGTTCTTTTGAAACTACTCATTTTAACCTGGTTTCATTATGTCTTCATTTTTTTCACTTTATCACTGTTCACATTCTTAGTTTTGTCTCTGTGTAAGTGCACATCTAATTACATACCTTTGTGAAAAATCCACGCGTGAACAAAGCAGATAAAGTCCCTGCTCTTTGGATCATGCAGTATAACAGTGAGGGCAGAGAACAATGAAATAAATGTGTGTTTAAAATATTGTCCTCAGGCCATGTGTCCCTGGATCCAGGTGAGGCCTCGCGCACCTAGGTCCGGGTGAGGCCACGCACCCCTGGGTCTGGGAGAGGCCACGTGCCCCTGGGTCTGGGTGAGGCCACGTGCCCCTGAGTCCGGGTGAAGCCGTGCCCCTGGGTCCGGCCGAGACCAAACCAGAGGGAGTCAGACCTCCGTTACCACCATTTGTCCACCATCTGGAGCTGAGGGGTCAGTGCTGACATGTACACATAAAAAACTGGTGGACATTGAAATTGGGTCTCTAAAGAACTGTTGGTCCAGAAAGAAACTCACTACAGACTGATTCATTTGCCTGTCAGCATAACTATTATTGCTCGTCTCACCTTCAGTTCTTATAAGTATATCTCTAGTGACACATGATCTCGCTCATCTAGGGGAAATGATGAACAACATAGACTGATGAACAAGAACAGAACCAGAAACAAGGAGGCATCGATTGGACTATCGGGCCTCAGAGGGAGGATAGGGGAAGTTGGGGGAGGAGGGAGAGATCAACCAAAGGACTTGTGTGCATGCATATGAGCCTATCCAATGGTTAAGTTCAACAGAGGGTTGGGGCATCCATGGGGAGGGGTGTGGGATGAGAATGGGGGGATGAGGACAAATATGTGACACCTTAATCAATAAAGAAATTAAAAATAAAATAAAATAAAATATTGTCCTCAGGAAGAATCATATGAACAAAGCTATTCAGTATAAAGAGATAGAACTGTCATGGGTGTGGGCAGGATTTATAAAGCATGATCTGGGGAGGTTTTGCATGTAAAATGAAGACCAGACCAAGACCAGAGTGTGCTCACAGGGTGTGTCAAAAAAGATGAAAACCAAAAGTCCAGTGAGACTTGGATCTTAACTCCACATAAGGAAAGAGAGAAAGGGGCTAACCTCATCCCCTATCAGACCACATGAAAACAAATTGGTCAAGTGACTATGAATAGGTGCAGAAAACAAGTCTTCTACTGCCTGATGACAAAATTACCCCTCTTTTAAAATAATTTGTGTGTGGTATTGGTTTATTCCTCTACTCATTATAAAGGTGTACAAAATGGAAGATATTTTTGTCTTTTGGACAAGCTTATTTTTGTTTACGTATTGTTTTGTTGGCATCAATGGAATGTGGTGAGGGTTTAAATACTGCACGAGCCAAGAATATTTTTCTTCCTCACAGTCTTTTGGGGACCACCTGCGCTAATTAAATAATCTCTATTCCTCCTCATCCATTTCATTCCTTTCTCCCCAATCTCCCTCACCTCTGCATTATTGAACAATTTCATTATGTTTTATTAAACACAGGGCAGAAAATGGCCATCCTGAGACGGAACCCCAAGTTTATTTGTCTATGGAAGGCTTAATATTTGGAATTACTGGAACCCATTTCTACATGAGACAGCTGAAAGTTAACTGATCTGGCCACCTCGGGTTGTATCCATTCCTAGCATATTCAGTATGGCTGGAACTGAGACAGAGACATGGTGGTGGTGGTGGTGGTAGTGGTAGTGGTGTGTGTGTGTGTGTGTGTGTGTGATTTGTGTATGTGAGCAGTCCTCAGACCAGGGGTAGCTGCGCTCATACAATCCAAGGTGGCTCTTACAATATGGGGCTAGAACTTAATCAAGAGCAGGTACTAAGGAGGGGGTCTGTTTCCATTCACAGGACACCTTTGCAACAAGAATAATAGAGCTTAAGTGATAGTATGTACGAGGAAGTTCCTGTGCCTGAGGTGCCTTAGAAGCAGACAGGCCACCTCACTTCTCAATGTGTCTGCCACCACTTCTCATCACTCTCCCTCATGCTCATTTACCTTCTAAACTGGCTTCACTTTTTTGACTTGAACATTTGAAACAAGAACCTTCCTCTGGGCCTTTGCACTGGCCAGTCCCTCTGCCCTGCACACACTTCCCTCATAGCCTCGTGTCTTCCTTCCTCTGTTGTGTTGCACAAAAAATTATCAGGGCCAAAATGTTTTCTTTTTTTCAAAATATACTCTCATGGATTTCAGAGAGAGGAAGGGAGAGGGGGAAAGAGATAGAAACATCAATAATGGGAGAGAATCATTGATCGGCTGCCTCCTGCATGCCCCTGCTGGGGATCCAGCCCACATTGCGGCCGTGTGTCCTGACCAGGAGTCGAACCGTGATCTTCTGGTTCATAGGTTGACGCTCAACACTGAGGAACACCAACCTGGCCAAAAGCTTTTCTTAAAAATAACAACAGCAACATTGTCTATTGAGCCAAATGCCGGCCAGGAAAGGACCAATTCCTGGGGCATGAAGTTGAAAACACCAGAAGCAGAGTGAGGTACAGAAGATATATCCACTGTCCTGGGAGAAAGTACAGTGGGGCAGTTCTAGGATAGAAAGCTCTAGCATGTGCAGGATGCAGGGCCATCTAGTGGACACTTCAGATATTGATTCAAGTTCCAACATGTGAGCAGTCTTTGGTCAGTGGACTCACAGCTTTACCTGGTTGACTACTCTTGTCTTTTTCTCTCACCTCTGGCCTCAGTGTTATTTAATTCAGGACATCACAGAATTTCCCCCTTTTCACTTCTTTGAGGTCTCTGTTCAAATGTCAGATCCACTTACAAACCCATGAAAAACAGAACTCCATAGTCACTCCTTTAGAAGTGCTTTCCTTTTCTTCATACCAGCGGCCACCATATGAAATAACTTATTATTTCATCATTTACTTCTACATTCTTTTCTCCTTCATTGCATTGTAGGGACTTTTTTTCCTCAGCACCCTGTTCTCACAGCCTGGACAGTGCCTAAAACATGGTCAGCACTCAATTTATATTCCTGGGAAACATGAAGAAATTCTCATTAAAATTGTAGAATACATGAACTTCTCAGAGACATAGGTGATTTGAACAAATATTCCATATCAGGTGTGGCACTGGATATCCCCTACAGGGGACCATAGCCATACTCAATATTAAAATTTATGTCTAGCCTGCAAAATATGAATTGTGGCATTTCAAGTATGTGAGCAATGTAAGTTTGTGTGAAAATTAGTCATGTTATTTTCATTTTTCCTGGTAGTCACCTCCACCACATGGAACCTGTGAATCTTACACAAATTTCATAATTTCTTCTTCTGGAATTTTCTGAGAAATCAGAATTGTAGCCCCTCATATTTGGGCTTTTCCTCTTCATGTACCTGGTCACTGTGTTTGGAAACTTGTTCATCATCCTGGTCATCAGCTCAGACTCCCACCTCCACATACTCATGTACTTCTTCCTCTCCAACTTGTCCTTGGTAGACATCTGTTTCACCTCCACCACCGTCCCAAAGATGCTATGGAACATCCAGACACAGAGCAAAGTCATCACATATGAAGGCTGCATCACCCAGATGTATTTATATATATATTTTGTTGGGTTGGAGGTTTTTTCTCTTGACTGTGATGACCTATGACCGGTTTGTGGTCATCTCCCATCCCCTGCACTACATGGTCATCATGAACCCTCAGCTCTGTGGACTGTTGGTTCTGATGTCCTGGACCACAAGTGTCCTGAATTCCTTGCTACATTGCTTAATGGCATTACAACTGTCCTTCTGCATGAATTTGGAAATTCCTCACTTTTTCTGTGAACTCAATCAGATGACCAAACTTGCCTGTTCTGACACATTTTAAAATAACATGGTGATGTATTTTTCAGCTCTTCTGCTTGGTGGTGGTCCTTTTGCTGGGATCTTTACTCAGATTGTAAAACTGTCCTGCACACATGGAATGTCATCAGCTCAGGGGAAGTACAAAGCATTTTCTGCTTGTATGTCTCACCTCTCAGTTGTCTCCTTCTTTTGTGGTACAATGTTAGGAGTGCACCTTAGCTCTGCTGCTACCCACAGCTCACACTTAGGAGCCACAGCCTCAGTGATGTAATCCCTGGTCCCACCCATGCTGAACCCCTTCATCTGTAGTCTCAGGAACAAGGACATTAAACAGGCTCTGAAGAGATACTCTGTGACGGAAACTTCAAACTGGCCAGTTGTCCTAAGACTGAAGACATGCCCATGATGGCAGAGGTCAAAGACTCAGAGTCAGATACTGTGATTATTTTTTCACTATGGAAGTACAACTTGCTTTTTTCATTGATTTCCTGAAATTCTATTTATTTGGCCTCAACTTCTCTATTCAATTTATGTAACTCAATTAAACTTTCTGCCCTCTCAGATAACCAACAGATTTTCTCTTTGCTGTATTCCTACTTTCCCAATTTATTTCCTTCATGGATCAGATATTTGGAAAATCCTATTTACCTAATGGACAATGTGGATTTTTTTTAAAGAATAATTTTTCTCAAATGACATATATCATACCAAATAATTTTTGTACCTAAAAAGTCATCCTGAATGGTATTACTTCTATGGAAAAAAAAGTATAGTTCATGAGTCCCACTGGTTTGGCTCAGTGGTTGAGCCTTAACCCATGAACCAGGAGGTTAAGGTTCAATTCCTGGTCAGGGGTCATGCCAGGGTTGTGTGCTTGATCCCAGTAGGGGGAATGCAGTAGGCAGTGGATCAATAATTCTCTCTCATCATTGATATTTCTATCTCTCTTGCCCTCTTTCTTCCTCTCTGAAATAAATAAAAAATATTTTAAAAACTACACTTAATGACCAAGGCAATTTACATAATTTTAAAAGAGAGGAAAATATGAGAATTGTGGCTTTCACTTTTATGACTGACATTCTTTTGTATATCACTATCTTAAGTGTTCTTCCTGATAATGTAAACTCTGGCATACTTGTGTTTAATAGCTGCTCACCAGGTTTAATTCTCCTCATTAGAATCCTGTTCTTTTTCATCCCAGTGTTTACAATCACTACCTGAGCCACTTGCAACATGATTATCAAATCCATGTCTCCAAAAGGACTCTTCACTGAAAGGTAAGTGTTAATAAATAGGTTGGTCTAATACCACCTTAAAATCACAGATTAATTTCAATATGATAAAGCAAATTTTTAAATCACACATTGAATTACTATGTAAAATATTTATTCTTCATGCTGTACATCTATTCATGTACAGCATGAAGAATAAATGGAGTATGGAGGGATGATGCCCATTTGTAAGGGAGTTTATCCTATATAATAAAAGGGTAATATGCTAATTAGATAGAGTGGAAGTCATTCTGGACCTCCGTCCTTCCTTCTAGACCTTCCAGCTCCTCTGGGAGGGGGGTGGCCGCAGGATCCAGGAAGCTGCCGCTGCGAGGGATGGACCCTGGTCCAGAAAGCTGGCTGGCCAGCTGCCCGCCCAAGACTGCAAGACTAGGGAACCAAGCAGCCACCCGCAGTTAGGGGCAATCAGAAAGGCAGGCAGGCAGGTGAGCATTTAAGAGCCAGAGGTCCCTGATTGTGAGAGGGATGTCTGACTGGGTTTAGATCTGATCTCGCACTGGTAGTCATATATATATGTGTATTTGAAGATTGGTTGGTGTTTTTCCATCTTTTATTGAATTATCATTATCCTACCTTATAATAGAGAAACATGCAAATTGACCGCACCTCTGCTATGCCCATGATTGGGCCTGCGAGAGGCTGGGGGAGGGACTCCGGGTGGCCTATCCGACTGTTGAGAAGACCAATATGGCGGCGCCCAATCCTCTTAGTTCCGGGGGTCCCGGGGGGATTGCCAGCATGGGGGGGCGTGGCCGGGCCGAGCCAGGATTGCCACCCGGGGGGGCGTGGCCGAGCCGAGCCAGGCGCTCCCGGGGGTCCTGGTCTGTAAAATGGATGAAGCGTGTCCCAGTGCCTTCACTGATCTTTGATGGCCAATTGAGATACTATATAAAGAAAATGAGGGAAGAAGTGAGAAAGAAAAGGAAGGACAAAAAACACAAAAGAAAGACTGAAAGGAACCTGTAAACCCATTGTCACTTAAATAGGGAATATAGTCAGTAGTGTTGTAATGATGGTATGATGCCAGGTGGGTACTAGAAATATCGGGGAACACTTTGTAAAGTATATGATTGTCTAACCACTATTCTGTAACTAATATAAAACCTGAAACCAATACAAAATAATGTTGAATGTAAAGAAATGAAAATTGGAGTGAAATTTTTATAAATTTCAAAGTTTAAATAAAAGCTGTAAAGGAAGGAAGGAGAGAATAAAAAGTGTTTTTCATTTTGCCACTTCATTAAAAATACAGTTGTCTTTATATGGTGCTTTTATACTTTTCTAAGTCATTATCTCATTTTAATTTCTGGGCAACTTAAAGACAAGATAAGTATTCCCTCCACTATTCAAAGAAAGGAAATCTTGGTGTCTGGTCCTAATGATTCAATCGTCAAGCCCTTATTATAAAGCAGGGTTAGTAAAATTTTCTGTGCAGGGTCATATCTATACTAATAAAAGCCTTGGGGGTGATCAGGCCAGCAGGGGAGGGTATTTGGGGGCAATCAGGCCCGCAGAGGAGCAGTTAGGGGGCAATCAGGGCAGCAAGGAAGCAGTTAGGGGGCAATCAGGCAGGTAGGTGACTGGTTAGGAGCCAGCGGTCCCGGATTGTGAGAGGGATGTCCAACTGTCCTAATCCTGCAGTTGGACATCCCCCGAGGGGTCCCATATTAGAGAGGGTGCAAGCTGGGCTGAGGGACACCCTCCCCAGTGCACGAATTTCATGCACTGGGCCTCTAGTGTTTCTATAATAGCAATTCAGTGCTGCCTATAATAGCAATCTTCTTATTACTATAAAGAATACAGAACCCCTTTTATCAATTTTCCATAAGCATGAATGGGATGGTTAATGACTATTATGCTCATGATTCTATTATGCTCATGATTCTATTATGCTCATGACTCTATTATGCTCATGATTCTATTCATCTTTAATGATCAAAGAATGACTCAAAAGAGAACTTGCATTCTTGCTTTTTTCATGTAAATCATGGTCACCTGTTTTCCTGCACAAAAATATGTGTTCTTTCCACCTTTCATGGTTATAGAGAAATGAACTCCCAATGAGAGTGTTTAAATACAGGTGTCTGAAATAAACTAAAATAACACAGTATCCATGAATGCCATCTTAAAAAATGAGAACAAATGTCAACAATAATTAGCAGAAGATTATTACTATCCTCATTTTTAAAAAAATATATTTTATTGATTTTTTACAGAGAGGAAGGGAGAGGGATAGAGAGCTAGAAACATCGATGCGAGAGAATCATCGACCAGCTGCCTCCTGCACACCCCCTACCAGGAATGTGCCCGCAGCCAATGTACATGCCCTTGACCGGAATCGAACCTGGGACCTTTCAGTCCGCAGACCGACACTCTATCCATTGAGCCAAACCGGTTTCGGCACTATCCTCATTTCTGTTCACTTTGATTATTGTATCAGTAAGTTATTGCTGTATGACAAGCCATCCTACAAGCAAATTATCTATACTAATAAAAGCCTAGGTGACCCTTGCGCATGACATCATCACAAGATGGCCACCACAAGATGGCCACCAAAGATGGTCTCCACAAGATGGCCACCACAAATAATGGCCACCACAAGATGGCCACCACAAGATGGCCACTGCCATGCGCACAGCAGAAGCGGGGCCTGGCAGCTGCTCTGTGCGGTGAGGCCTGGGGGTTCCGTGGCTCCTCATGGTGTAGAGGAGGCCGGTCCTGGCGTCTCCACTGCCTCACGTGAAGGAGGCGGGTCATGGCAGGGGAGGGCAGTTGGGGGCGATTGGGCTGGCAGGGGAGGGCAGTTGGGGGTGATCAGGCCATCAGGGGAGCAGTTAGGGGGCAATCA
The DNA here is from genome assembly GCF_027574615.1 of Eptesicus fuscus. Lineage (NCBI taxonomy): Eukaryota > Metazoa > Chordata > Mammalia > Chiroptera > Vespertilionidae > Eptesicus > Eptesicus fuscus. The sequence continues at coordinate 21,404,790 of NC_072478.1, forward strand.
GGCAGGCAGGCAGGAGAACAATTAGGAGCCAGCGGTCCCAGATTGTGAGAGGGATGTCGGATTGCCGGTTTAGGCCCAATCCCTGTCGGGCCTAAACTAGCAGGTGGACATCCCCTGAGGGGTTCCAGAATGGAGAGGGTACAGGCTGGGCTGAGGGACAACCCCCAGTGCACAAATTTTGTGCATCGGGCCTCTAGTATTCTTTATAATTAATGAATATTTCATAGTGAGGGACTAAATGACAGTTCTTATAAATAAGGTTGAAATGCCAAATTGTTTTGGCTAATGTGTCATGAAGCCCAGTGTGTAACACCCAAAGTTTATGTCAAAGGAATTTAGTTCTCTCCCTTGTTGAAAAGAAAAAAAAAAAAAAAAGCCATTTTATGTAGAATCAGGGACTGTGTTCTTACCAAAAGCCAAGATTTGGAGATTAGAATTTCCTAATCCAGATGAGAAATATCTTAAATCAGGGTTGGGATACAGTGCTGGGAGTTTAATCCTCTGGAAGCCAACAGATTTTATGAGGAATAACTAGATTAACTTGACTTCTAAGCTGGTCTTTTGGGAATACAGAATCTCCAGGAAAATATTCCCTTCAGTCCAGACCCACAGGAAAATTGGGTGATTAGGAGTTGGAGTAACAAGACAGAAATGCACCTAATGAGCAGACATAGAGAGTGGTAAATACCTCCTCATCTCCAGCCTCTCAGTGTGTGTGACCTTGGGCTGGATAGGACGTGTTGTTGCTTTTGGAATCCTAAGTTTGTCTAAGAGACCTGTGCTTGCTTCCTTCCTGCTGTCTTGTCTGGGCAGAGAGCTTCAGTCTTCATCATCAACCATCCAGGAGGTTGGACTTTCCCATGAAGACCTTCTCCTCAGAGTTCCCAATCAGGTGAGTCCAGAGGTCCAGTAGGTAGTACAGGAAAGGGTCTGAGAGAGTCAAAGCCAAGCACTTGTACCTGAGGTCTCTTGACAGGCATCAGCCTATGATTGAAAGTTTGCCTGATTAACTAATGATTAGTTTATGATGCTAAAAGGAGAAGTGAACATTGAACGCAGCAACACATGGGTAATTGTTGGCAATTATCTGATGGAAACCCAATTAGAGATAGTGCTGGGAGGCATATATTAGTTTAAGTAAAAGTAGAATGTACAAAATGATTTTTGCAACTAAAGGTAGTAGGAAAGTAGAGTACTAGGGATGGAAAGTGTCCAGTAAATTGAGGGCAGTTTTCCTTTATTTTTATCATGAGGTCTATTCAAAAGACCCAGATCCAGTATATTTCTTATAAATACTACCTTGCAACAGTAGTTCAGAAGACATACATTTCACAGAATCTTCTTTCAATTCACATGAAAAAATTTATTTGATAAGTAAAAGGAGGTATGCTAAATAGCTTAACTTTGCAATTTCTTCATTACCTGTGACCTGAATATATTTGTGGGTTAGTTACTCATTTGCTTTCTCTCTTGTAAATTGTCTGTACAAGTGTTGACATTTGTGTAGTAGAGTCAGAGTGTTTTTACTCCTGTTTTTCATTGCATTCTCCTGAACAAGGAATTGGAGGATTTTCCTCATTCACTTTGTTGTCATTGAGTACCTTTATGTATGTGTATGTGGGGAATTGTGAGTGTTTATTAATAGTGTGGGCTCAAATCTATCACTCAGTCGTACTGTATTCTCTTCATTGTTTTTTTATTTTTCACTTTTCTTACTGAGAAAAAGTCAGATGATAATTTTATATTCTTTACTTTGGAATCCTTACTATAAAACAAGAATGAAAGTGAATGTTCTGAGTAGTTGGTACTAACATATCACTCCACACACATATGGCCAAGTTGTTATTCCTTATTGGTTTTTTTTTTGCCTTTGTCCTTAACTGTATTTCCCAAAATTTGCATCTTCTACCGTCCTCTGGAAGGCATTCTTTTTTATATTTGTCTACAGATTACCTTTACCTTCCATTAGCATATTTGAATTCATACATCTTTATATCAGAGGGAAGATCAACCAATAAACTTGTATGCATATATGCATAACCCATGGACACAGACAATGGGGTGGTGAGGGCCTGGTCGTGGTGGGAGGGAGGATCGGAATGAGCTGTAAGAGTTTAATGGGGGAAAAAGGAGGACCTATGTAATACTTTCAACCATAAAGATTAAAGGAAAAAAAAAGAAGACATTATAACTTAGACACTGCTTTGAAATCACCTTGTTTAACCAGGTTTCATTCTCCCTGTCATTCCTTTCATTTAGTAACTTCACATTTACTTAAATGTGTTCCTATATAGGTGCATGTATATTCACAAACAGTTGTGAAAAGACAAAGGTGAATAAAACAGGTGAAGCCTGTTTGGATCTGGCACTGTGATGTTGAAGACACAGTACAATGAAACAAATGTTTGCAGGACAACGTGCTCAGGCTTAAATTGTATGAACAAAGTTACTCACTGTAGAAGGAGGGCTCCTTATGGCATGTGCAGCATGTATTGCTCATGTCCTGGGAGGCCTTTGCGGGCACAACCTAATCAGAATTAGATTGTGCCCCTTGGTTTGTCAAAAATGAGATAAAAACTCAAAGTCCAAGGAAAACAATGATGCTACATAGGAAAAGTGAGAAAGGGGCTTGTCTCATCTGCCATCAACCGATTAAAAACTAACTGGTCAAGTAAATATAGAAGAGGCACAGGAAAAACTTGTCTTCTTCTGCTTGATGTTAAAAATATTCCACCTGTGTTGTTTTTGTATATTTCCTTTTGTGAGTATTAGTTTATTTTTTGGTAATTTTTTACTTTGCATAATCAATCTGTAAGGTGTTTCATACCATACATTTATAACTACCTCTGTCTTTTGGAGAAATTTATTTTTTCTCCTTTATTATTTTTGCTTGGCCTCAAGGGGGTGTTATTAGGGTTGGAAAACTGCTAGAATCCAAAGATTTCTCTTCCTCATCATCTCTCAGGGACAAGCTGAGTTCATTAGATCTCTTTTCTCCCTCATGTGCATTTTATTTCTGTCTCTCCCACTATGTTTATTTAACCTATTGTTCATGTTTCTTTAAATACAGGGCAGAAAATGGGAATAGCAATATGAAGTCTCAAGCGTATTTGTCCATGGGAGGCTTCTGATATGAATATCTAGGTACTATTTCTAAATTCTTTTAAGAAAAGATACTTGATGTAGACTTAATCTGGAACATGGTCTATAGTCAACATACAGGATGTCCCCCCCCAAAATGTATATACACTGTGCAATCTGGTAGCTCAATGTATCTACTCGTAGCCTACATAGTGCAGGAGGGAGGGAGAAGGACAGGGACACAACAGATGAAGGGGCCCTGGTGTGTTTTGTGTTTGCCTTAAATACTGAGAGCAGTCCTCAGAGCAGAAGTACCTTGACTCATATATTCTAGAGGTGGAAGTCCCTCAGTGTGGCCTGTGGGGATCGGGCTGAAACCAGCAGTCCAACACTGCGTGCTGCTCTTGCCTGCTGCTCCTGCTCATCCTGGCTTTGCTGTGCCTGCCACTGCCATGCCAATTGGTAGGCTCGCTGCGGCTCCGCTGCAGTCTCCGGGCTGTGGTGGCCAGCAGTAAGCCCTGCATCTGGCACCCTTTGGTCAGCTGAGCAGTGCTCCCACTGTGGGAACGCACTGACCACCAGGGGGCAGCTCCTGCATTGAGCGTCTGCTCCCTGGTGGTCAGTGCACGTCATAGCGACCAGTCGAATGATCAAATGGTCACTTAGACTTTTATACATATAGATGTGACTCTAAAATTAAGAGAAGGTAACAAGGAGGAGATCCTTTTCGATTCACTGGATGCTTTTGCAACCAGATTAATAAAGTGCAACATTTACCTAGTGTGCACAAGGCACCCCCTATGACTTGAAGTTTCAACAGCAACATGCAGGCTACCTTGTTTTTTACTATTTTCTGACATCATCTCTCACCCTGCTCTGCCTTGCTCATTCCTCCAGATATACTGGGTCATTTTGGGCATTGATTTTCTAAAACAAGCATCTTCCTCAGGGCCTTTGCACTGGCTGATCCTTTTGTCTGCCAAGAACACCCCTCTTAGTCTCCTGCTTATTCTTCACTGAGGTGTCTGTTTAACTGTCATCTGTTGGCAGGTCTTGGCTAAACTCTGTAAAATGGAACACTGTCTGTGCATTATCTTCATTTAATGTGATTTACTTTTCTTTATAGCATCTTCACCATTGGATATGTGATATTATCATTTTTATTTGATTATTTTTTTTGTCATTAGTTTATAGAGACTTTTCTTTTTCAGCATTGCATATTGTGAACAGTGCCTGGAACATGGTCTATAGTCAAGATACTGGATGTCGCCCTCACCCTCAAAAATGTATACACACTGTACAATATGATAGCTGAATTTTATAAATTAAATGCATTTTAATAAATATTACCTTTATTATTATTCAAAGTGTGAGTTACATTTTTGGGGACACCTTATAGATACCTCAAGTGAATGAAACATACCCTCAATAAAACAGCAATACGTATTATGTTTGAAGAATTGGTTGATGGTAAAAAAGGAAATTCTAATGAGAAATGGCAATAGAGATGACTTAATGGGAACTAGATCATATGCCAAATATAGAAATCATTTTCCTGATTGTAAAATTCAAATGTGTTGTTTATTCTCATTTACTAATGCTTGCTAATGTGAAAATTAGTTATTCCATTTTTTCTTTTCTTTTCTTTTCTTTTTTTTTTTTGGCAGTCACCTTTAACACATGGAACAAGGCAATGGTACAGAAGTTTCAGAATTTCTTCTTCTGGGACTTTCACAGGCACTGGAACTGCAGCCTCTCATATTCGGACTTTTCCTGTCCATGTACCTGATCACTGTGTTTGGAAACCTGCTCATCATCCTGGCCATCAGCTCAGACTCCCACCTCCACACACCTATGTACTTCTTTCTCTCCAACTTGTCCTTGGTAGACATCTGTTTCTCCTCCACCACTGTCCCAAAGATGCTATGGAACATCCAGACACAGAGCAAAGCCATCACCTATGAAGGCTGCATCACTCAGATATATTTTTATATCCTCTTTACAGTGTTGGACAACTTTATCCTGACCGTGATGGCCTATGACAGGTATGTGGCCATCTGCCACCCCCTGCACTACTTGGTGATCATGAACCGCCAGCTCTGTGGACTGCTAATTCTGGTGTGCTGGATCTTGAGTGCCCTACATTCCTTGTTACATAACTTAATGGTGTTGCGTCTGTGCTTCTGCTCAGACTTGGAAATCCACCACTTTTTCTGTGAACTCAATCGGGTGCTCCAACTTGCCTGTTCTGACACTTTTCTTAACAACATTATGATTTATATTTTAACTCTGTTGCTGGGCTGTGGACCCCTTGCTGGAATCTTTTACTCATACTCTAGGATCGTTTCCTCCATACGTGCAATCTCATCAGCTCAGGGAAAGTATAAAGCATTTTCTACCTGTGCATCTCACCTCTCAGTTGTCTCCTTATTTTATTGTACTTGCCTAGGAGTGTACCTCAGCTCTGCTTCTTCCCAGAGCTCACACTCAAGTGCAACAGCCTCGGTGATGTACACCGTGGTCACACCCATGCTGAACCCCTTCATCTACAGTCTGAAGAACAATGACATAAAGAGGGCCCTAGAAAGATTCTTTGGCAGGTAAGGTAACTATAGCAGTCTGAAGAAGTGCCCATAAAAGCAGCGTTCAAAGCCTCAGAGCCTGATGCTGTGACACAAATAAAGCCAATCTTTGGCTCATACATAATTCTCACTTATCTGATGAGTTAACATGAATTACTTTAGCATAATTTATTCTTTTATGACATATATCATTCCAAGTAATTTTCCATTATTTTCCTCAAATAATAGTCATGTATTATCCTATTCCTATGGACAAAATGCACTTGGATACTAAGGCATTTGCATACTTTTATTGTACCGGAAAATCTGAGACTCCAGTTTTCACTTATATGTTCATCACCATTTTCTATAGCACTATCATTATTGTTATCCTTGATAATGTAGACTTTAACATGCTAGTATGTTTTATAGCTCATCTCCTGGTTTTACAGTCTTCATTCAGCTGTATGTCCCCATGCTTATCATAGCCACTGGCAAAAATTGACTATCTAACTCATGTTTCCAAGAAGTGTCTACATGGAAATATAAATAGACTGATCTAATATGGTTAGAGTCTTAAGTGTTCTTAAATATGATGAAGCAAAAATAAACATACAACTTATTACTACTCAATTTTTTTTTCATGGCATACATCTACTCATTAAAGTGTGTATATGATGTCTATGTGAAGGGTCCTTATATATTGGGGTGAAAAATTACCTGAAGTGTTTTATGTGCTTTTTCAGAACTATTTTCTTGTTTCTGATGAAAACCATTCAATGTGCTCCTACAAATGTGCCTCCTCCTAGTGTCCTAAGCTAATATCCCCCCTTTTCTAAACATTTTCAAATCCACCAAAAGGAGCGAACAATCTCAGAATCATACAATGTATATGTCTTGTTTATACTCAGGAATATCTTCAATCTTTATTACCAAAGGATGAATCACACAGGGGTTAAAGTCATGCCCAGTCATGTGAATAAGCATCACAAATTGTCCGCAAAAACATGCATGTCCTTCCACTCTGTCCTGACTACCTGGAAGGGAGCCTCCGTGGAGGCACTTATATACAGTTATCTGAAATGCATTTAAATAACAGAATGATTGTGAATGCTGTCTTCAAATACCAGTACTAATGCCAAAAGTAAGAAGTAGCAAATTACTATCATTTCCCTCAGTTCTGTTCTCTTTGATTATAGGATCAATTCATTATTGCTATATGTAAGCCATCATAAAGGCAAATGGTTTAATATAATTCCTTTATTTTCTAATGGGTTTGTATAGTGGGGTGGGTGTTCTATTCTCTACTGGTCTCTTCACGAGTCTGTAGTCAGTTGGGGTGTCTCTGCTGAGCTGGGCTAGGCTTTCTAATGTATTAGGGGCTCAGCTATGGTGACTGACCTAGGGAGGCTTGGCTGGAATAAATGAGCTCTGTCTGCATGTTCTCTCCTTCTCTGGAAGGCACCCAGGATTTGTTCACATGGCTCAGCCAGTATTCTGAATGACAGCAGTGGCAATGCACCAAGACCTGGTAAAATGCACTGTCACTTCTACCATATTTTATTGGCCAAAACAACTAAAATATCCCAAGTCCACCCAAGATGGAACGGTGGAGAAGAAGACGACAGCTCTGGCAGGGAAAGCTCATGGTCCCATTGGCCAAGATATGGAAACAGACAAAGAATTGGGGCCATATCTACAAAGAGACCATCATTTGTTTAAATTTTAATTCAGTAAAGTTTTATTTCTGCATCCACCCTCAACAGCTCAATGATCTTAGGGAGGAAAGTGAGAGTACAAATATGTTTAATGAGCAGATGTGGAAATTCTACACTAGATGATCAGGCCCTTAAAAATATAAACATCACCCTTCTGTCACTTGTCCCCAGCTTACCTTTTCTCGTGTCAAAAAGTAAAACTTTCTCCTTCCAGATATCTCCTGTCCAGGGACTTAACTCATTGACTAACAGAGCTAGAGAGCTGTTGCTTTCCTGATACCATCTGTTTTTACATCCTCATGTAGACATGGCTTCTCTTTTTATTGACCTGCTCTTAACATACCCATAATGACTTCCAATCTGACACTTGTATTTGTTGGGGGTGGGGTCCTGATGGAAGGAGGTGGCATTGGAAATGCACAACAACAGAGAAATAAGTATTTGAGAGAGTAGAGTTGCTGACATTATGCTGAGTAAAAGAAGCCAGTCACAAGAGGACAAATAGTGCATGATTTCACTTACATGACATTTCTGAAGTAAATTCATAGAAACAGAAAATACAACGGTGGTTGTCAGGCGTGGGAGGAGGGGGCATGAGGAGCTAAAGTTCAATGGGCGTAGAGTTTAGGTTTTGCAAAATGAAAAAGTTTTGGAGGTAGGTTGCACAATAATGTGAATGTACTTAACAGTACTGAACTGCACACTTCAAAATTGTTAAAATGATAAATCTTATGTGTTTTTTGAAAGACTGCTTAAAATTTTTCAAAAAAAGAAAAGAATTTTGACACATGCTACAATATGGACGACCCTTAAAGATACTATGTGGAGTGAAATAAACTAGTCAGAAAAAGACAAAAAATGTATGACTCCACTTTTTTAAGGTCCCAACAGAAATCAAACTGAGAGACCAGAGGTTTAATGGTAGGTGCCTCAGGCTAGTGGAGGTGGAAGAGTAATGAATGTTTCAAGGGGACCGAGTTCCAGTTTGTGAAGATGAGAAAGTCTAGAGCTGAATGGTGTTGATAGATGCATGGGAATGTACTTAATGTCACTGAACTGTCCACTTAAGTAATGCTTAAGATGGTAACGTTTATGTTACATGTATTTCACCACATTAAAAAAATGCTGGGCAGAAGGCTAAGAGTGGCCACACATAACATTCTTTACTTTTGTGCTCAGATAGTAGCCAAATGAGAAAAAAACCTCTGATTTTTTAAACCCCTGAGCTGTGGGGTTTGTTTGTTACTAGAGCACAACTGAGCCTGCCCTGACTCAGATGTGTCATCTCACACCCATGTCCTCTCCAGTGTATGCTGATGTCCTCAGTCATGAAACTCAGTGCTGGGATGATGGTGAGAAATGAGGCACTTGCCTCAGAAGCAAAATGTAAGGGGATACCAAAAACTCAATACTCAAAAGATGACTATTATTTGAATGCAGTCTTTCAAAAATCAAAATTAATACAAAACATGCATAATGATTTAAATAGCAAAATGCTAAATTAAGACAGGATTTGTCAAGCATTTTGCCGAATCATTTTAAAAAGAAGACAAGGGAATAATTAATCTTTGCCCCTCATTTGTCTCACCGTAGCCCCTGCTCTGGTGAACACCCGAGTACTCTGCCTGGGGATCTATGGCCCATGTGGCCCCAGGTCAGAATTGATAGGGAGTTAGCATCCCTGGGAATGACCCTCCATCACTTTTGGTGGATCAATACCCCAGGTCCCTCATTCCTCATGGGTGTGTCCTACACTCTCTCAGAGGTCCCTGGAGAGACTGAGCCCAGGTGCTCACTGCAGAAATTGTTCATTCAAAGTCTCACTATTTGCTGATTACACCACACTGTCTCACAACCCTTCTTCTCTACTCATGCTTTCTAGATCCACTTCTAAAAATGTACCTGCAATCAATCTTTATCTCAGGCTCTGCAGTTCAGGGAGCCAGGCCAAGGCAGACATCTATTACAATTTTATTTCAACTGGGCAAACACTGTAACTCCTGATTCACCTCTTAATCTCTGGCCAAATCTGTTGTGTTAGCAATTTACTACTGGGCAAGAAATTGCTCCAAATATAAGGGCCTAAAATAACAGCAAATAGTTATGATCTCAGAGATTTTGTTGGTCAGGAATGAGGTATGGCTTCTCTGGATTCTTTGCTTCAGGGTCTCTAATAGGCCACAGTGTCAGCTGAGAGTTTGATGAGGGAAGGGTCCATTCCCAAGTCCACTCAGGTGTTGTTGGCAGGATTCAGTTCCTCGCTGGCTGTTCAGTAGGCAGCTCTCAGCTCCTCACTACATGCTTCTCTCAACGGGGCAGCTCACAATGTGGCAGGTGGTTTCACCAGATCACGAGATAGAGGGAGAGAGAGGGGGAGATGGACAAGATGAGAAAGAAAGAAAGGAAGAAAGAAAGAAAGAAAGAAAGAAAGAAAGGAAGGAAGAAAGAAAGGAAGGAAGGAAAGAAGAAAGGAAGGAAGGAAGGAAGAAAGAACGCATCCCATGGGAGCAAGATGGAAAACTCAATGTTCTGTAAACAAATCTTGAAAGTGACACTCACCACCTTGATCTTACTCTACTGTTAGAAATGAGTCATGAGGCCTTGCCCACACTCAAGAAGAGGACATTACACTCGGATAGCAGGAGGCAGAAATCACGAGGGCTGTCTTGTATTCTGTCCACTGATTTTCCCCTTCTTAGTATATGGTTCCACCAGCAGCTCAGTTGTCCAGGCCCCAGGTGTGGGTGTCATTCTGTCCATAAGCATTCTAACCTTGCTCCAAATGGCCCTTCTGATATCATCTCCTTCCTTCATCCTGTCTTGGCCTTTCTTCTCTTCTTGGAAGCTCAATCCCACCTCAGAACATTTGCACCTGCTTTCCCTCTGCCTGGAACTCTCTCACCCCAGACATCTGCATGTCTCCTCCTTCAGGGTGTTTCATAGGCAGCTGTCCAGGTGTCAGCTGGGACTACAGTCTCTTCTGAAGGCTGAATCATATAAGCACCCACTGCTTTCCAGCTCTAGCTTTTACATGAACTCTTTCAATATGCATTCTTGATTTGCTATTTAATCCTGTGCAGTAAAGAGTTAACTTAGAGGGCTTGGGGTGCTGTAATACTGCACCTTCCAAAGGAAGGCCTGTCTGCAGGATGCCCTTGTCTTGTTCCTGGGAGGTCATCTTTAAGGACCTGGAGTGTCCTGACTTGATAAAGGTGTCTGGATACCTTAGACCTTAGACCATGCCAGAGAGTCATGCTCACAATGTGACTCATGGTAGAGGCCTTGGACCACCATGAACCATTAGCTTGTCCTCTGAATAGGCTGAGGTCAGTCACATGAGTGGTCAGCCAAACCCATGTGAACAACTCCCAGTAAAAACCCAGGGCATCAAAGCTCAGGTGAATTTCCCAGGTTGGAAAAACTCAGTGGTTGTCACACATCATTGCGGTGAGAGTTGATAGCTGGGACTGCACTGGGAGAAGATACCTGCAAGCAAATGCCTAGTATCCACTGAGTCTCCCCCATGTGCCTTTTTCTTGCTGATTTTAATCTGTATCCTTTCCCTGTAATAAATTGTGATCAGAAGTATAACTGCTTTTCTAGGTTATGAGTCTGAGTGATTCATGCACTGCCATGCAAGCCAGCATTCCCCCAGCCCACCTCTTTTGAGATCTTCATCGCCCTTTTCACTGAATGTATATCCTTGCTCATTTGTTATTTCCTGTATCTCTCCTGAACAGAATGGGAAGCTGGAATCCTGTCAACAACTCTCCTGAGAGCAGAAGACCAGAGTGGTTTGGGGTCAGGTCCTAACTCTGCGACGGTCTGGCGGTTTGCCCTGGGTGAGCAACCTCGCCTATCTGTGCTCTAGTTCCCCTATCTGTAAAACAGGAACACAAGCATGAGATCCTCTTCCATAGACCCTCGGGAGAGAGATGGACTGGTTTATTAAGGCCCAGAAAGGCCTCTATAAGTACAGCTTCTAAGTGTTGATCACTCCCCAGTAGCCAGAGCTCAGTACAGGACTAAGAAGTTCAGACGACCCCTCTGAGGCCTTTGACATGGAGAGGCAGGAGGGAACCAGAGATGCCCAGATGGTGGACAGCAGGACAGGAGAATTTCCAGGAAGGGCTAGAAGTCTGCCCTGTGGCTCTGGTTCCACACCATAAAGAGGGCCCTAGAAAGAGGGCCCCATTAAGAGGGCCCTGCCAAGGCTATTTGGAACTCTCCCGGGAGCCAGGGCCCTGGTCACCAGAGCAGAGGAGGTCCTGGGGAGTGGCAGAGCTCAGTAGGAAGAAAAGGGCAGGGAAAACCAAATTCTACAGTCTGGGCTCCTAGGGAGACATGTGTGGGGAGAACTGGGAGGTGGAGGGTCAGAATAGCTGGAACTGTGGCAATGGGTGGGTGCTGGAAGGCTTTTCTGGGAAGCAGCCATTCTGGCCTGGCCTGGTAAGATACTCCCCATCTGCTGGATCCCCTGGAGATGCTGCTGAGTTTATGGACACAGCCCTACCCATCCCATGGGGAATGTCCCCCTCTCCATTCCTGCTTCTAGTCTCTTTACCATAAGGCTTTCAGGGTTGCTCATGCCATATATTTTCAGGACAAAGGAATCAGAAGCACATATTCTGAGTCTAAGGAGCAGTATTTCTGGAAACAAGACTGAAAGGAAGAGAATAGAGCCAGAGGGGAGTACTGGGGTGTGAACTTGAGAGGCAACGGGAGGAGGTGCCTGGCTCTGAGCAGGCTCTGCCCCTCAGGATATCACCACCACCAGAGCTTTCACATCAGGGCCAGGTCTTGGCTCGGGATGAAGCCACTGTGGACTCATATGCAACCTGGGCACCTCACTCTGCCTCTCTGGGCCTCAGTGTTTTTCCTAGTGACTCAGGTGCTCAGGTAAAAATACTACAGTCATGTGTTTCTCTATCTCTGTCCCTCTCTAGCCATTTCCCCTTCCCCTACCCCAATGCTAACTTCAGCTCACTCTGAGGGCTCTGCTTTCAAAATCCATCCAGAATCCACCCACTTTTCACCTCCTCCATAGCTCAAACCTGGGACAGCCCCATTATTTCCCACTTGGAACAGTGCAGTAACCTCTGACCTGGTCTTTCAGCCCCCAGTCCACACCCGCTACAGGCTCTTCCCCTAACAGTGGCCAGAGGGCAACCTCTTCTCAAGAACCCTTGGTGACTCCAACCTCACTCAATACCAAATTCGAAGACCTCCTCGTGACCCACAAGGCTCTACATGTCCTGTCCTGTCTCTCCCTGACATTATCTCTTCCCACTGTCCCCTCACTATTTATTCCAGCCCCACTGGCTTCCTACTGACCCTGTCTTTCTTGCTTATGTTGAATGTTGGATATACACAAGCATCTGAGATTGTGTATGTGTATGTGTGTGTGTGTGTGTGTGTGTGTGTGTGTGTGTGTGTGTTTGCGTGTGCATGCCTTTGTTTAATTGTTCCTCATAATTCACAGATTCCATATTTGAGAACTTACCTACTTGCACAGTGATGTTCGAGAAGTGCTGGTCTAGACTAGATGTTCTCACCTTTTAATGTGCACAATTGAGGCAGGATAATTATGTGTGCTGGGTACTGTCAGTGTTCAGCAGCATCCACCAGACCTTGCCAAATAGGCCCTGAGGCATGGTCATCTCTGCTTGAGAACCACTGCCCAATAGTGAAAACTAGAAGCGTCCTGGCAGAATTCCAATCAAACCCCCGTCTCTTATCAGTTTGAGCTTTGAGCAGATCAGTAAACTCATTCAAGCCCAATTTCTGCAATGGGAAGAGAGTTCATAATAATACTACCTCATATAATGAACGTTTCTAAAAATGAGATCAGACAAATCTTACAAAATGATAAGCTCAGGACATGTGTCATAACGATATCTAAATATATCTCTTATAATTTACAGATATTTTATAAGTCACAAATTTCATGTCTTTTTAAAAATTTTTAAAAAACATTTTTAAATAAATCTTTATTGTTCAGTTTATTACAATTGTTCCTCTTTTTTACCCCCATAGCTCCCCTCCACCTGGTTCCCATCACACCTTCTTCCCTTACACCACCCATCCACTGTCCTCATCCTTAGGTGTACGATATTTGTCCAGTCTCTTCTCACACCCTCCACACCCCTCTCCCCCTGAGAATTCTCAGTCCACTCCCTTCTATGCCCCTGATTCTATTATATTCACCAGTTTATTCTGTTCATCAGATTTTTTATTCACTTAATTTTTAGATTCACTTGTTGATAGATATGCATTTTTTGTTTATAATTTTTATCTTTACCTTTTTCTTCTTCTTCCTCTTCTTAAAGAAAACCTTTCAACATTTCATATAATACTGATTTGGTGGTGATGAACTCCTTTAGCTTTTTCTTATCTGTGAAGCTCTTTATCTGACCTTCAATTCTGAATGATAGCTTTGCTGGGTAGAGTAATCTTGGTTGTAGGTTATTGCTATTCATCACTTTGAATATTTCTTGCCACTCCCGTCTGGCCTGCATAGTTTCTGTTGAGAAATCAGCTGACAATCGTATGGGTGCTCCCTTGTAGGTAACTAACTGTTTTTCTCTTGCTGATTTTAATATTTTCTCTTTGTCTTTTGCTCTGGGCATTTTAATTATGATGTGTCTTGGTGTGGTCCTCTTTGGATTCCTTTTGTTTGGGGTTCTGTGAGCTTCCTGGACTTGTAAGTGTATATCTTTCACCAGGTGGGGAAGTTTTCTGTCATTATTTCTTCAAACAGGTTTTCAGTATCTTGCTCTCTCTCTTCTTCTGGCACCCCCATAATTCGGATATTTGTATGCTTGAAGTTGTCCTAGAGGCTCCTTACACTATATTCAAATTTTTTTCTTTTTTTTTCTTTTTTCTTTCTGGTTGAGTGTTTTTTGTTTCTTTGCATTTCAAATCTTTGTCTTGATTCTTGTGTTCCTCTAGTCTGTTGTTAGGTCTCTGTATAATATTTTTTATTTCAATTGGTGTATGTTTAATTTCTGGTTGGTCCTTTTTCACATCCTCAAGGGTCTCTCTAGATTTGTAGGCCTTTTCTAGGAAATTCTTGAAAAACCTTATAACTGTGTTTTGAACTCTATATCTAGATGTTTGCTTTCCTCCATTTCTTTCATTGGTGATTTGTTTCTTTGTCTCCACATTTTCGCTACTTCCGTGAGTTGGTAGAGTGGCTTTGTGTGCTAGTTGTTCTATATGGCCCAGTGGTTCGGCCTCCCCAGTTACCTGAGGTGGACACCTTGTTCCACCCCTTTGTGGACTGTATGTACAGCCTTGTTGTAGTTAAGTCTTGAGTGTTGTTGGTATCACCGGGAGGAATTGACCTCCAGGCCAAATGACTGTGAGGATCAGCTGTGTCTACGCCAGGAGAACTTCTGTGGTGTAGACAGCCTTATGAGACAAGATTTGCAAAATTGCAAAAGACTCTATGCTCAGTTTAGATGGGGCGGAGTCTCAGGGCTTAGCAGACAGTCTTGGCTTCCCATCAGCCCTGTCCTATGAGGCCCCTGGGTCTCAGTGTTCCATGGTAATCATTGCAAACCCCTCTGAAAGAAAGCCGCCCTTGCGTTTCACCCACTACCAGACAGTCCAGTTTCTCCCCCCAAAGAATCTGGATTCCCAGATTCTCCCCCGGAACTGGGGTTCAGCACAGTTGGGAGCTTCCATATCTCTCCCGATAGAGAAAGCCAGTGGCGCACTCAGCAGTCAGTCCTTTCTGTGCACACACGTGTGCGCACCTCAAGACCTCTGCCTTTCGTGGCTCCTCTGAGTTTCTGTGTACTCTCTCTTTTCCTGACAGTCCAGATTCCCCCTGTATGAGTCTGGGTCCCCAGGATCTCACCCGGAACTGGGGTTCAGTGCAGTTGGGAGCTTCCGACTCCCTCACACTAGAGAAATCCAGCAGCACCCTCAGCAATCAGTCCTCTCTGCACGCACTTTCGCACGCGCCTCTAGATCCATGCCTTTCGCGGCTCCTCTGAGTTTCCGTGTGCTCTCTCTCTTCCTGTCAGTCCAGACGCCCCCAGTATGAGCCTGGCTCTACAGGGTCTCGCCCGGAATTGGGGTTCAGTGCAGTCAGAATTGGGGTTCAGTGCAGTTGGGAGCTTCCTTCCCCCTCCTGCCAGAGAAAGCCAGCCAGGCACTCAGCTGCCCTTCCTCTCTGCACATGTGTCTCTGTACCTCAGACTTTTGCAGCTCCTCTGATTCTCTGTGAGCTTTTTTCTTTCCTTCTAGTTGTAGAATTTCCACTCAGCCAGCTTTCCTGTGGTTCTGGATGATGTCCGTTTTGTCTTTTAGTTGTAGTTTTGAAATTGTTGTGCAAAGCAACAGTTTAGGTGTTTACCTATGCCGCCATCTTGGTTTCTCCAAATTTCATCTCTTAACTTGTGATATAAGGATAACATCCCTAATTTTTGACAAATATGTTAGGAAGTCAAAGAGTTTGGTTCCCAGGATTGCACTGCAAGGGAACACAGTTCTGCCTTGCTGAAGAGGAGAATAGCAATTTTCCAGAGCTATCTGGTCTATGTCCCATCCCAATCAGACTTTGAAGAAAACATGAAGTCAGAGGTGGGATAACGTTAGACCTCCATAAAGCCTGTGAGATCAAGACAAGGAGCCATGAAAACTAAGTACACATGGCTTCTATCCTGGTCTCTTGGGATCAGAGAATCATTAGGAAAAGTTTCCTTTCTGTTTATTTCAGTTGGCCCAGGCAGAAATCACCTGCTTAGTAGTTGGAATGACATGATGAAAATGTTCCTGATGACCAGATATAGAGAGAACTATAAATATCTCTACTGTGGAGTCCCTAAGCTTGTACAACTTTGGTAGACAGGACATGGTTGTGGCTTTTGATTCCAAAGCTGGCTCAGGAACTGATGCTTCACTCCTTCCTGCTGTCTCATGTGGGGACAGAGCTTTAGTCTCCATCATCAACCATCCACGGAGGAGTTCCACACGGAGACCTTCCTCTCAGAGACCCATCCAGGTGAGCCTGGGAGGCCAGTAGGTACATCAGGAAAGGGTGAGAGAGGATGGAACCTGAGAACATTGCCTGAGTCACTGTGACCCTAATCAGCCTAGCCCAGAGATGAGACAACTCTGTTTGTACTCTAGATTAAGGAACTAATGTATAATTAATTTAGTTAATACATTAAAAAGTATGTGTTTGTTTGAATCTGCACTACAATCACCATAGTTTACAATTAAGTTATGGGAATAGATGTTCAGTTGGATGACACTATAGAATGAGTGAGATCCATAAAATGATTGCAGTAAAATGAGAACATATCTGAGAATTTTTGTTATTAGGCAGAAGGAAATAAAATATTAAGTATGGATGACAGTGCAGTGGAGTGAGAGTGTTTATATTACATTTCAAAGATGGGGTGTATTTTTGAAAGTTTTGTATTTACTGAAAAGAGCTGACCAGTCAGAGAGATGGTACCTTACAGAGCAGTTCGTGAGACAGTCATTGCAGTATCTCCTCTCACATGGGGTATTCACATGAAAAAAATATTATTTAATAAGGCTAAAGAGGAATACTAAATAGTGATACTTTTGAGTTATTTTATTCCTGGCAAGGTTGCATATGTCTTTGAATTTGTTGCCCATTTACTTTTCCTGTTAGAACAAGTGGCAGGAATTCTTACCCTACTCTCAGCCTTTACCCCAGCAGTCATGTTCTGTCTACTTTTAATGAGAAATTCTGGCATGCACTCAGGGAATATAAATTGAGGACTCACCAACTTCTAGGCAAAGATACAGGGTACTGAGAAAAAAGTCAATCTAATTATAAAGATGGAGAAATAGAGGTCACCCATTATTCCTTAAATCTTAATGCCTCGGAGTCAGCACAGTCAGTTTACATTTTAAGCAATGAGGACTTCACTGTACCAGCTAAGGGGAAAGATGGGGGAGGGCAATATCACCAAATATAGTTAAAATTTTACTTCCACTTCATGTGTGTTTGTAGCATGTAATACCCTAACCCAAGGAAAGTTAATGAGTGAAGACTCTTAAACTCAGTTCTGTCAAACAAGTTTTATTGAATAAATGTCAACATTAGAATCCCATAGTTGCTGTAAATTATTACCACACTAGTTGCTTAAAAACACACACATGCTCTTATAGTCTGAATGTCACAAGCTTGAATGAGTCTCAATAGCTAATATCAACATGTGTGCAGGGTTGGGATCCTTCTAGAGCAGGTGTGGATAATGTCCATCCTGCAGGCCTTAGGAGGCTATCAAAATCATTTGATCTTGCTCTGCTAAGGCATTAGGGATGAGTTAATAAATGTTTGACCAAATATAGCAAGCTAATTATTAAGATGATAATTTTATATGGCCATGATATGATGTTATAAATATTCAAATGGCCCTTGACAGAAAAAGGTTCCCCACCCCTATTTAGAGGCTCGGGGGAAGATCTGTTTCTTTCTAATGACTTAGTGTGTCTGGCCACCTGCATCCCTTGGCATATGTTCCTTCCTCCATCATCAAGCCACCTGTATCGCATTTTCAAAATCTCTCTGAGACCAACTCCTTTGTCTCTCTCTTCATCATTTAGAGAACCACTGTGCTTACCTTAGTCCCACCTGGATGAGCCAGACTCTTCCTCTATCTTAATGTCAGCCCATTCCGAAGCCTGTTCCATCTGCTACCCTAATCCTCCTCTTGCTATAAAATATATCATATTCGTGAGCTTGGAGGTGGGAGTAAAAAGAGGGAAATGTGCTTGAGGACCAGGTACAGGAATTTCTAAAAATCTTCTCATGTGCAGTCTCCCATCATGTGTAACCTTAGGCTGGGAGGGCATGGTTATGTTTATTTGGCACTATTATCTGTTTGTTTGGAGCTCTAACTCTGGCTGGGGACTGATGCTGCACACCTTCCTGCTGTCTTGCCTGTGAACAGAACATTAGTCTCTATCATCATCTATTCAGGGAGGAGTTCAGATGTCCCCACAATGACTTTCCTCTCATAGATCTTATCCGGGTGAGTCCAACAACAAAGCTGAACCTGCAAGGAGAGACAGGGTCTCAGAGAATGGAAACACGAACATTTACCTGTTGTCACCTGAGAGCCCATTTCACTTACCGCAGCGGCAAGAGATTGCTGTTTGTTTTCTTTATTAATTAATGTATTTATTTCAATGCCTACATAAGAATTAACAGTATGACAGCTACTCACATCTTTGATGGTATTTCATACTCTTTATCATAAAATTGCTATCACACCAGGCTGGCATGGCTCAGTGGTTGTGTCGAACTATAAACCAAGAGGTCACAGTTGATTTCCTGGTCAGGGCACATGCCCAGGTTATAGCTTCAATCCCCAGTAGGTGGCGTGCAGGAGGAGGAAGCCCATCGGTGATTCTCTGTCATCACTGATGTTTCTATTTCTTTCTCCCTCTCCCTTCCTAAATATATTTCCTATAACTAACAAATATTTCATAGTGAGGGACTAATTGACAGTTCATAACTTGTGATGTAAGGTTGAAATGCCAAATTGTTTTGGCTAATGAGTCATGAAGCCCAGAGTATAACACCCAAAGTTTATTTCAAAGGAATTTAGTTCTGCCTCTTATTGAAAAGAAAAAATAGCAATTTTATGAAGACATAAGGGCCTGTGTCCTAAACACAAGTCAATATTTATAGATTTGTGTTTTCTAACCAACACTAGAAATACCTTAAATCAGGGTTGGGATAAGGTGCTGGGAGGGTAGTCCTCTGAAAGCAAACAGAGTTCATGAGGAAGAACTAGTAGATATTGGATTAACTTGACTTCTAAGCTGGTCTTTTGGGAATACAGAATCTCCAGGAAAATATTCCCTTCAGTCCAGACCCACAGGGAAATCAGGTGATTAGGAGTTGGAGTAACAAGACAGAAATGTACCTAATGAGCAGACATAGGGAGCTGTAATATCACCTCCTCTCTAGTCTCTCAGCATGTGGGAGCTTGGGCTGGATGAAACCTGGTTGTTGCTTTTGGAATCCTAAGTTTGTCTAGCCTGTGCTTGCCTCCTTCCTGCTGTCTTGTCTGGGCAGAGAGCTTCAGTCTCCATCAGCACCCATCCAGGAGGTTGGACTTTCCCATGGAGACCTTCCCCTCAGAGTTTCCAACAGGTGAGTCCAGAGGTGCAGTAGGTACTACAGGAAAGGGTCAGAGAGAGTCAAAGCCAAGCACATGTACCTGAGGTCTCTTGACAGGCATCAACCTGTGGTTGTTTGTTTGCTTGATTAATAACTAATGATTAGTTTATGATGCTAAAAGGAGAAGTGAGCATTGATCTCAGCAACATATGGGTAATTGTTGACAATTAACTGATGGAAGCCCAATTAGAGCTGGCAATGGGAGGCATAGAATATTTCAAGTAAAAGTAGAACATGTACAGTGAGTTTTGCAACCAAAGGAAGTAGGAACATACAGTGCTAGGTATGGAAGCATGTTCAATAAAGTGAGGGCAGCTCTTCTTTGTTTTTATCATGGGATCTCTTCAACTCTGTTTCCATACTTCCTCTGGAGGAGGAAGATCCAGATCCAATCTATTTCTTGTAAATATTACCTTGGAACAATATTTCATAAGACATGCATTTCACAGTATATCCTTTCACTCTGTTTATTCAATTCACATGAAAAAATTTATTTGATAAGTAAAAGGAGGTATGCTAAATAGCTTAACTTTGCAATTTCTTCATTACCTGTGACCTGAATATATTTGTGGGTTAGTTACTCATTTGCTTTCTCTCTTGTAAATTGTCTGTACAAGTGTTGACATTTGTGTAGTGGGGTCAGAGTGTTTTTACTCCTGTTTTTCATTGCATTCTCCTGAACAAGAAATTGGAGGGTTTTCCTCATTCACTTTGTTGTCACTGAGTACCTTTATGTATGTGTATGTGGGGAATTGTGAGTGTTTATTAATAGTGTGGGCTTAAATCTATCACTCAGTCATACTGTAATCTCTTCATTGCTTTTTTATTTTTCACTTTTCTTATTGAGAAAAAGTCATCTAACAATTTTATATTCTTCACTTTGGAATCCTTACTATAAAACAAGAATGAAAGTGAATGTTCTGAGTAGTTGGTACTAACGTATCACTCCACACACATATGGCCAAGTTGTTATTCCTTATTGTGAGTGGTTTTTTTTGGCCCTTGTCATTAGCTGTATTTCCCAAAATTTGCATCATCTTCTACTGTCCTCTGGAAGGCATTCTTTTTTATATTTGTCTACAGATTACCTTTACCTTCCATTAGCATATTTGAATTCATACATCTTTATATCAGAGGGAAGATCAACCAATAAACTTGTATGCATATATGCATAACCCATGGACACAGACAATGGGGTGGTGAGGGCCTGGTCGTGGTGGGAGGGAGGATCGGAATGAGCTGTAAGAGTTTAATGGGGGAAAAAGGAGGACCTATGTAATACTTTCAACCATAAAGATTAAAGGAAAAAAAAAGAAGACATTATAACTTAGACACTGCTTTGAAATCACCTTGTTTAACCAGGTTTCATTCTCCCTGTCATTCCTTTCATTTAGTAACTTCACATTTACTTAAATGTGTTCCTATATAGGTGCATGTATATTCACAAACAGTTGTGAAAAGACAAAGGTGAATAAAACAGGTGAAGCCTGTTTGGATCTGGCACTGTGATGTTGAAGACACAGTACAATGAAACAAATGTTTGCAGGACAACGTGCTCAGGCTTAAATTGTATGAACAAAGTTACTCACTGTAGAAGGAGGGCTCCTTATGGCATGTGCAGCATGTATTGCTCATGTCCTGGGAGGCCTTTGCGGGCACAACCTAATCAGAATTAGATTGTGCCCCTTGGTTTGTCAAAAATGAGATAAAAACTCAAAGTCCAAGGAAAACAATGATGCCATCAACCGATTAAAAACTAACTGGTCAAGTAAATATAGAAGAGGCACAGGAAAAACTTGTCTTCTTCTGCTTGATGTTATGCCACCTGTGTTGTTTTTGTATATTTCCTTTTGTGAGTATTGGTTTGTTTATTGGTAATTTTTTACTTTGAATAGTCAATCTGTAAGATGTTTCTTACCATATATTTATAACTACTTCTGTCTTTTGGAGAAATTTATTTTTTCTCCTTTTCTATTTTTGCTTGGCCTCAAGGGGGTGCTATTAGTGTTGGAAAGCTGCTAGAACCCAAAGAAGATTTTGCTTCCTCATCATCTCTCAGGGACCACTTGAGCTCTTTAGATCTCTTTTGTTCCTCATGTGCATTTTATTTCTGTCTCTCCCACTATGTTTATTTAACCTATTGTTCATGTTTCTTTAAATACAGGGCAGAAAATGGGAATAGCAATATGAAGTCTCAAGCGTATTTGTCCATGGGAGGCTTCTGATATGAATATCTAGGTACTATTTCTAAATTCTTTTAAGAAAAGATACTTGATGTAGACTTAATCTGGAACATGGTCTATAGTCAACATACAGGATGTCCCCCTCAAAATGTACACACACTGTACAATCTGGTAGCTCAATGTATCTACTCGTAGCCTACATAGTGCAGGAGGGAGGGAGAAGGACAGGGACACAACAGATGAAGGGGCCCTGGTGTGTTTTGTGTTTGCCTTAAATACTGAGAGCAGTCCTCAGAGCAGAAGTACCTTGACTCATATATTCTAGAGGTGGAAGTCCCTCAGTGTGGCCTGTGGGAATCGGGCTGAAACCAGCAGTCCAACACTGCGTGCTGCTCTTGCCTGCTGCTCCTGCTCATCCTGGCTTTGCTGTGCCTGCCACTGCCACT
This sequence comes from Eptesicus fuscus, assembly GCF_027574615.1. Taxonomy (NCBI): domain Eukaryota; kingdom Metazoa; phylum Chordata; class Mammalia; order Chiroptera; family Vespertilionidae; genus Eptesicus; species Eptesicus fuscus. Next base: position 21,426,960 of record NC_072478.1, read on the forward strand.
TGGTAGGCTCGCTGCGGCTCCGCTGCAGTCTCCGGGCTGTGGTGGCCAGCAGTAAGCCCTGCATCTGGCACCCATTGGTCAGCTGAGCAGTGCTGCCACTGTGGGAACGCACTGACCACCAGGGGGCAGCTCCTGCATTGAGCGTCTGCTCCCTGGTGGTCAGTGCACATCATCGCGACCAGTCGAATGATCAAATGGTCACTTAGACTTTTATACATATAGATGTGACTCTAAAATTAAGAGAAGGTAACAAGGAGGAGATCCTTTTCATTTCACTGGATGCTTTTGCAACCAGATTAATAAAGTGCAACATTTACCTAGTGTGCACAAGGCACCCCCTATGACTTGAAGTTTCAACAGCAACATGCAGGCTACCTTGTTTTTTACTATTTTCTGACACCATCTCTCACCCTGCTCTGCCTTGCTCATTCCCCCAGATACACTGGGTCATTTTGGGCATTGATTTTCTAAAACAAGCATCTTCCTCAGGGCCTTTGCACTGGCTGATCCTTTTGTCTGCCAAGAACACCCCTCTTAGTCTCCTGCTTATTCTTCACTGAGGTGTCTGTTTAACTGTCATCTGTTGGCAGGTCTTGGCTAAACTCTGTAAAATGGAACACTGTCTGTGCATTATCTTCATTTAATGTGATTTACTTTTCTTTATAGCATCTTCACCATTGGATATGTGATATTATCATTTTTATTTGATTATTTTTTTTGTCATTAGTTTATAGAGACTTTTCTTTTTCAGCATTGCATATTGTGAACAGTGCCTGGAACATGGTCTATAGTCAAGATACTGGATGTCGCCCTCACCCTCAAAAATGTATACACACTGTACAATATGATAGCTGAATTTTATAAATTAAATGCATTTTAATAAATATTACCTTTATTATTATTCAAAGTGTGAGTTACATTTTTGGGGACACCTTATAGATACCTCAAGTGAATGAAACATACCCTCAATAAAACAGCAATACGTATTATGTTTGAAGAATTGGTTGATGGTAAAAAAGGAAATTCTAATGAGAAATGGCAATAGAGATGACTTAATGGGAACTAGATCATATGCCAAATATAGAAATCATTTTCCTGATTGTAAAATTCAAATGTGTCGTTTATTCTCATTTACTAATGCTTGCTAATGTGAAAATTAGTTATTCCATTTTTTCTTTTCTTTTTTTTTTTTTTTTTTTTTTGGCAGTCACCTTTAACACATGGAACAAGGCAATGGTACAGAAGTTTCAGAATTTCTTCTTCTGGGACTTTCACAGGCACTGGAACTGCAGCCACTCATATTTGGACTTTTCCTCTCCATGTACCTGATCACTGTGTTTGGAAACCTGCTCATCATCCTGGCCATCAGCTCAGACTCCCACCTCCACACACCTATGTACTTCTTTCTCTCCAACTTGTCCTTGGTAGACATCTGTTTCTCCTCCACCACTGTCCCAAAGATGCTATGGAACATCCAGACACAGAGCAAAGCCATCACCTATGAAGGCTGCATCACTCAGATATATTTTTATATCCTCTTTGCAGTGTTGGACAACTTTATCCTGACCGTGATGGCCTATGACAGGTATGTGGCCATCTGCCACCCCCTGCACTACTTGGTGATCATGAACCGCCAGCTCTGTGGACTGCTAATTCTGGTGTGCTGGATCTTGAGTGCCCTACATTCCTTGTTACATAACTTAATGGTGTTGCGTCTGTGCTTCTGCTCAGACTTGGAAATCCACCACTTTTTCTGTGAACTCAATCGGGTGCTCCAACTTGCCTGTTCTGACACTTTTCTTAACAACGTTATGATTTATTTTTTAACTCTGTTGCTGGGCTTTGGACCCCTTGCTGGAATCTTTTACTCATACTCTAGGATCGTTTCCTCCATACGTGCAATCTCATCAGCTCAGGGAAAGTATAAAGCATTTTCTACCTGTGCATCTCACCTCTCAGTTGTCTCCTTATTTTATTGTACTTGCCTAGGAGTGTACCTCAGCTCTGCTTCTTCCCAGAGCTCATACTCAAGTGCAACAGCCTCGGTGATGTACACCGTGGTCACACCCATGCTGAACCCCTTCATCTACAGTCTGAAGAACAATGACATAAAGAGGGCCCTAGAAAGATTCTTTGGCAGGTAAGGTAACTATAGCAGTCTGAAGAAGTGCCCATAAAAGCAGGGTTCAAAGCCTCAGAGCCTGATGTTCTGACACAAATAAAGCCAATCTTTGGCTCATACATAATTCTCACTTAACTGATGAGTTAACATAAATTACTTTAGCATAATTTATTCTTTTATGACATATATCATTCCAAGTAATTTTCCATTATTTTCCTCAAATAATAGTCATGTATTATCCTATTCCTATGGACAAAATGCACTTGGATACTAAGGGCATTTGCATAATTTTATTGTACAGGAAAATCTGAGACCCCAGTTTTCACTTATATGCTCATCACCATTTTCTATAGCACTATCATTATTGTTATCCTTGATAATGTAGACTTTAACATGCTAGTATGTTTTATAGCTCATCTCCTGGTTTTATAGTCTTCATTCAGCTGTATGTCCCCATGCTTATCATAGCCACTGGCAAAAATTGACTATCTAACTCATGTTTCCAAGAAGCGTCTACATGGAAATGTAAATAGACTGATCTAATATGGTTAGAGTCTTAAGTGTTCTTAAATATGATGAAGCAAAAATAAACATACAACTTATTACTACTCAAATGTTTTTTTCATGGCATACATCTACTCATTAAAGTGTGTATATGATCTATGTGAAGGGTCCTTATATATTGGGGTGAAAAACTACCTGAAGTGTTTTATGTGCTTTTTCTGAACTATTTTCCTGTTTCTGATGAAAACCATTCAATGTGCTCCTACAAATGTGCCTCCTCCTAGTGCCCTAAGCTAATATCCCCCCTTTTCTAAACATTTTCAAATCCACCAAAAGGAGCGAACAATCTCAGAATCATACAATGTATATATCTTGTTTATACTCAGGAATATCTTCAATCTTTATTACCAAAGGATGCATCACACAGGGGTTAAAGTCATGCCCAGTCATGTGAATAAGCATCACAAATTTCCTGCACAAACATGCATGTCCTTCCATTCTGTCCTGACTACCTGGAAGGGAGCTTCCGTGGAGGCACTTATATACAGTTATCTGAAATGCATTTAAATAACAGAATGATTGTGAGTGCTGTCTTCAAATACCAGTACAAATGCCAAAAGTAAGAAGTAGCAAAGCACTATCATTTCCCTCAGTTCTGTTCTCTTTGATTATAGGATCAATTCATTATTGCTATATACAAGCCATCATAAAGGCAAATGGTTTAATATAATTCCTTTATTTTCTAATGGGTTTGTATAGTGGGGTGGGTGTTCTATTCTCCACTGGTCTCTTCACGAGTCTGTAGTCAGTTGGGGTGTATCTGCTGAGCTGGGCTAGGCTTTCTAATATATTAGGGGCTCAGCTATGGTGACTGACCTAGGGAGGCTTGGCTGGAATAAATGAGCTCTGTCTGATGTTCTCTCCTTCTCTGGAAGGCACCAGGATTTGTTCACATGGCTCAGCCAGGATTCTGAGTGACAGCAGTGGCAATGCACCAAGACCTGGTAAAATGCACTGTCACTTCTACCATATTTTATTGGCCAAAACAACTAAAATATCCCAAGTCCACCCAAGATTGAACGGTGGAAAAGAAGAGTACAGCTCTGGCAGGGATGAGCTCATGGTCCCATTGGCCAAGATATGGAAACAGACAAAGAATTGGGGCCATATCTACAAAGAGACCACCATTTGTTTAAATTTTAATTCAGTAAAGTTTTATTTCTGCATCCACCCTCAACAGCTCAATGATCTTAGGGAGGAAAGTGAGAGTACAAATATGTTTAATGAACAGATGTGGAAATTCTACACTAGATGATTAGGCCCTTACAAATATAAACATCACCCTTCTGTCACTTGTCTCCAGCTTACCTTTTCTCGGGTCAAAAAGTAAAACTTTCTCCTTCCAGATATCTCCTGTCCAGGGACTTAACTCATTGACTAACAGAGCTAGAGAGCTGTTGCTTTCCTGATACCATCTTTTTTGACATCCTCATGTAGACATGGCTTCTCTTTGTATTGACCTGCTCTTAATATATCCGTAATGACTTCCAATCTGACACTTGTATTTGTTGGGTGTGGGGTCCTGATGGAAGGAGGTGGCATTGGAAATGCACAACAACAGAGAAATAAGTATTTGAGAGAGTAGAGTTGCTGACATTATGCTGAGTAAAAGAAGCCAGTCACAAGAGGACAAATAGTGCATGATTTCACTTATATGACATATCTGAAGTAAATTCATAGAAACAGAAAATACAACGGTGGTTGTCAGGCGTGGGAGGAGGGGGCATGAGGAGCTAAAGTTCAATGGGCGTAGAGTTTAGGTTTTGCAAAATGAAAAAGTTTTGGAGGTTGGTTGCACAACAATGTGAATGTACTTAACAGTACTGAACTGCACACTTCAAAATTGTTAAAATGATAAATCTTATGTGTTTTTTGAAAGACTGCTTAAAATTTTTCAAAAAAAGTAAAGAATTTTGACACATGCTACAATATGGACGACCCTTAAAGATACTATGTGGAGTGAAATAAACTAGTCAGAAAAAGACAAAAAATGTATGACTCCACTTTTTTAAGGTCCCAACAGAAATCAGAGACCAGAGGTATAATGGTAGGTGCCTCAGGCTAGTGGAGGTGGAAGAGTAATGAATGTTTCAAGGGGACCGAGTTCCAGTTTGTGAAGATGAGAAAGTCTAGAGCTGAATGGTGTTGATAGATGCATGGGAATGTACTTAATGTCATTGAACTGTCCACTTTAATAATGGTTAAGATGGTAACTTTTATGTTACATGTATTTCACCACATTAAAAAAATCCTGGGCAGAAGGCTAAGAGTGGCCACACATAACATTCTTTACTTTTGTGCTCAGATAGTAGCCAGGTAAGAAAAAAAACCTCTGATTATTTCAACCCCTGAGCTTTGGGGTTTGTTTGTTACTAGAGCACAACTGAGCCTGCCCTGACTCAGATGTGTCATCTCACACCCATGTCCTCTCCAGTGTATGCTGATGCCCTCAGCCATGAAACTCAGTTCTGGGACAATGGTGAGAAATGAGGCACTTGCCTTAGAAGCAAAATTTAAGGGGATACCAAAAACTCAATAGTCAAAAGATTACTATTATTTGAATGCAGTCTTTCAAAAATCAAAATTAATACAAAACATGCATAATGATTTAAATAGCAAAATGTTAAATTAAGACAGGATCTGTCAAGCAATTTGCCAAGACATTTTAAAAAGAAGACAAGGGAATAATTAATCTTTGCTCTTCATTTGTCTCACCATAGTTCCTGCTCTGGTGAACACCTGAGATACTATGCCTGGGGATTTCTATGGCCCATGTAGCCCCACGTCAGAATTGATAGGGAGTTAGCATCCCTGGGAATGACCCTCCATCACTTTTGGTGGATCAATACCCCAGATCCTTCATTCCTCATGGGTGTGTCCTACACTCTCTCAGAGGTCCCTAGAGGGACAGAGCCCCAGGTACTCACTGCAGAAATTGTTCATTCAAAGTCTCACTATTTGCTGATTACACCACCCTATCTCACAACCCTTCTTCTCTACTCATGCTTTCTAGATCCATTTCTAAAAATGTACCTGCAATCAATCTTTATCTCAGGCTCTGCAGTTCAGGGAGCCAGGCCAAGGCAGACATCTATTACAATTTTATTTCAACTGGGCAAACACTGTAACTCCTGATTCACCTCTTAATCTCTGGCCAAATCTGTTGTGTTAGCAATTTACTACTGGGCAAGAAATTGCTCCAAATATAAGGGCCTAAAATAACAGCAAATAGTTATGATCTCAGAGATTTTGTGGGTCAGGAATGAAGTATGGCTTCCCTGGATTCTTTGCTTCAGGTCTCTAATGGGCCACAGTGTCAACTGAGGGCTTGATGAGGGAAGGGTCTATTCCCAAGTCCACTCAGGTGTTGTTGGCAGGATTCAGTTCCTCGCTGGTTGTTCAGTAGGCAGCTCTCAGCTCCTCACCACATGCTTCTCTCGACGGGGCAGCTCACAATGTGGCAGGTGGTTTCACCAGATCAAGAGATAGAGGGAGAGAGAGGGAGATGGACAAGATGAGAAAGAAAGAAAGGAAGAAAGAAAGAAAGAAAGAAAGAAAGAAAGAAAGAAAGAAAGAAAGAGGAGAGAAAGAAAGAAAGAAGGAAAGAAAGGAAAGAAAGAGAGAAAAGAAAGAAAGAAAGAAAGAAAGAAAGAAAGAAAGAAAGAAAGAAAGAAAGAAAGAAAGAAAAAGAAAGAAAAGAAAGAGAGAACGCATGCCACGGGAGCAAGATGGAAAACTCAATGTTCTGTAAACAAATCTTGAAAGTGACACTCACCACCTTGATCTTACTCTACTGTTAGAAGTGAGTCATGAGGCCTTGCCCACACTCAAGAAGAGGGCATTATACAAGGATACCAGGAGACAGGGATCATGAGGGCTGTTTTGTAGTCTGTCCACTGATTTTCCCCTTCTTAGTATATGGTTCCACCAGCAGCTCAGTTGTCCAGGCCCCAGGTGTGGGTTTCATTCTGTCCATAAGCATTCTAACCTTGCTCCAAATGGCCCTTCTGATATCATCTCCTTCCTTCATCCTGTCTTGGCCTTTCTTCTCTTCTTGGAAGCTCAATCCCACCTCAGAACATTTGCACCTGCTTTCCCTCTGCCTGGAACTCTCTCACCCCAGACATCTGCATGTCTCCTCCTTCAGGGTGTTTCATAGGCAGCTGTCCAGGTGTCAGCTGGGACTACAGTCTCATCTGAAGGCTGGATCATATAAGCACCTACTGCTTTCCAGCTCTAGCTTTAACATGAACTCTTTCAATATGCATTCTTGATTTGCTATTTAATCCTGTGCAGTAAAGAGTTAACTTAGAGGGCTTGGGTGCTTTAATACTGCACCTTCCAAAGGAAGGCCTGTTTGCAGGATGCCCTTGTATTGTTCCTGGGAGGTCATCTTTAAGGACCTGGAGTGTCCTGCCTGATAAAAGTGTCTGGATACCTTAGACCTTAGACCATGCCAGAGAGTCATTCTCACAATGTGACTCATGGTAGAGGCCTTGGACCACCATGAACCATTAGCTTGTCCTCTGAATAGGCTGAAGTCAGCCACATGAGTGGTCAGCCAAACCCATGTGAACATCTCCCAGTAAAAACCCTGGATATCAAGGCTCAGGTGGGTTTCCCTGGTTGGAAATACTCAGTGTAGGTTGTCACACATCATTGCTTGGGGTGTTCACAGCTGGGACTGTACTGGGAGAAGATACCTGCAAGCTCATGCCTAGTATCCCCTGAGTCTCACCCATGTGCCTTTTTTTTTTTTTTTTTTTTGCTGATTTTAATCTGTATCCTTTCCCTGTAATAAATTGTGACCAGGAGTATAACTGCTTTTCTAGGTTATGAGTCTGAGTGATTCATTCACCCCCAACGAAAGCCGGCATTCCCCCAGCCCACCTCTTTTGAGATCTTTATCGCCCTTTTCACTGAATGTATATCCTTACTCATTTGTTATTTCCTGTATCTCTCCTGAACAGAATGGGAAGCTGGAACCTTGTCGACAACTCTCATGAGAGCAGAAGACCGGAGTGGTCAGTGGTCAGGTCCTAACTCTGCCACTGTCTGGCAGTGTGGTCCTGGGTGAGCAACCTCGCCTATCTGTGCTCTAGTTCCCCTATCTGTAAAACAGGAACACAAGCACGAGATCCTCTTTCATAGACCATCGGGAGAGGGATGGGCTGGTTTATTAAAGCCCAGAAAGTACAAGCTTCTAAGTGTTGATCGCTCCCCAGTAGCCAGAGCTCAGTTCAGGACAACGAAGTTCAGACGACCCTTCTGAGGCCTTTGACATGGAGAGGCAGGAGGGAACCAGAGATGCCCAGATGGTGGACAGCAGGACAGGAGAATTTCCAGGAAGGGCTGGAAGTCTGCCCTGTGGCTCTGGTTCCACACAGAGCCTGCCAAGGCTATTTGGAACTCTCCTGGGAGCCAGGCCCCTGGTCACCACAGCAGAGGAGGTCCTGGGAAGTGGCAGAGCTCAGTAGGAAGAAAAGGGCAGGGAAAACCAAATTCTACAGTCTGGGCTCCTAGGGAGACATGTGTGGGGAGAACTGGGATGTGGAGGGTCAGAATAGCTGGAACTGTGGCAATGGGTGGGTGCTGGAAGGCTTTTCTGGGAAGCAGCCATTCTGGCCTGGCTTGGGAGGATGCCGCCCTTCTTCTGGATCCCCTGGAAATCCCTCTGGGCTTCTGGACACAGCCCTACACATCCCTATGGGGACTGTCCCCCTCCCCACCCCTGCTTCTAGCCTCTTTACCATAAGGCTTTCAGGGTTGCTCATGCCATATATTTTCAGGACAAAGGAATCAGAAGCACATATTCTGAGTCTAAGGAGCAGTATTTCTGGAAACAAGACTGAAAGGAAGAGAACAGAGCCAGAGGGGAGTACTGGGGTGTGAACTTGAGAGGCAACGGGAGGAGGTGCCTGGCTCTGAGCAGGCTCTGCCCCTCAGAATATCCCCACCACCAAAGCTCTCACATCAGGGCCAGGCCTTGGCTGGGGATGAAGCCACTGTGGACTCATATGCAACCTGGGCACCTCACTCTGCCTCTCTGGGCCTCAGTGTTCTTCCTAGTGACTCAGGTGCTCAGATCAAAATACTACAGTCATGTGTTTCTCTATCTCTGTCCCTCTCTAGCCACTCCCCCTTTCCTCACCCCAGTGCCAACTTCAGAAAACTCTGAGGGCTCTGCTTTCAAAATCCATCCAGAATTCACCCACTTTTCACCTCCTTCATAGCCCCACCCTGGAACAGTCTCATTATTTCCCACTTGGAACAGTGCAGTAACCTCTGCCCTGGTCTTTCAGCCCCCAGTCCACACCCGCTACAGGCTGTTACCCCAACAGTGGCCAGAGGGCAACCTCTTCTCAAGAACCCTTGGTGACTCCAATCTCACTCAATACCAAATTCGAAGACCTCCTCGTGACCCACAAGGCTCTACATGTCTTGCCCTGTTCCTCCCTGACATTATCTCCTCCCACTGTCCCCTCGCTATTTCCTCCAGCCCCACTGGCTTCCTACTGACCCTGTCTTTCTTGCTTATGTTGAGTGGTGGATATACACAAGCATCTGAGATTGTGTGTGTGTGTGTGTGTGTGTGTGTGTGTGTGTGTGTGTGTGTGCCTTCATTTAATTGTTCCTCATAATTCACAGATTCCATATTTGAGAACTCATCTACTTGCACAGTGAAGTTGGTCTGGAATAGGTGCTCTCACCTTTTAATGTGCACAATTGAGGCAGGATAATTACTTGTGTTGGGTATTGTCAGTGTTCAGCAGCATCCTTCAGATGGGTGATAAAATAGTGATACTTTTGAGTTATTTTATTCCTGGCAAGGTTGCATATGTCTTTGGATTTGTTGCCCATTTACTTTTTTTGTTTGAATCTGTACTACAAAGACCCATCTCTTATCAGTTTGAGCTTTGAGCAGATCAGCAAACTCCTTCAGGCCCCATTTCTGCAATGGGAAGAAAATTCATAATAATACTACCTCATAGAATGAATGTTTCTAAAAATTAGATCAGACAATTCTTACAAAATGATAAGCTCATGACATGTGTCATAACAATATCTAAATGTATCTCTTATAATTTATAGACATTTTATTAGGCACAAATTTCATCTCTTAACTTGTGATATAAGGATAACAGCCCTAATTTTTGACAAATATGTTAGGAAGCCAAAGAGTATGGTTCCCAGGATTGCACCTCAAAGGAACACAGTTCTGCCTTGTTGAAGAAGAGAATAGCAATTTTCCAGAGATATCTGGTCTATGTCCCACCCCAAATCAGACTTTGAAGAAAACATGAAGTCAGAGGTGGGATAACGTTAGACCTCCAGAAAGCCTGTGAGATCAAGACAAGGAGCCATAAAATCTAAGTACACTTGGCTTCTATCCTGGTCTCTTGGGATCAGAGAATCATTAGGAAAAATTTCCTTTCTGTTTATTCCAAGTGACCCAGGGGGAAATCACCTGCTTAGTAGTTGGAATGACATGATGAAAATGTGCCTGATGATCAGATATAGAGAGAGCTGTAAATATCTCTCCTGTGGAGTCCCTAAGCTTGTATAACTTTGGTAGACAGGACATGGTTGTTGCTTTTTATTCCAAAGCTGGCTCAGGAACTGATGCTTCACTCCTTCCTGCTATCTCGTGTGGTGATAGAGCTTTAGTCTCCATCATCAACCATCCAGGGAGGAGTTCCACACGGAGACCTTCCTCTCAGAGACCCATCCAGGTGAGTCTGGGAGGCCAGTATGTACATCAGGAAAGGGTCAGAGAGGATGGAACCTGAGAACTTTGCCTGAGTCACTGTGACCCTAATCATCCTAGCCCAGAGACGAGATATCTCTGTTTGTACTCTAGATTAAGTAACTAATGTGTAATTAATTTAGTTAATACACTAAGAAATATGTGTTTGTTTGAATCTGTACTACAAAGACCTTAGTTTACAATTAAGTTATGGGAATGGATGTTCAGTTGGATGACATTATAGAATGAGTGAGATGCATAAAATGATTGCTGTAAAATGAGAACACATCTGAGAAGTTTTGTTGTTCGGGAGAAGAAAATAGAATATTAGGTGTGGATGACAGTGCAGTGGAGGGAGAGTGTTTATATTACATTTCAAAGATGGGGTGTGTTTGCGCATGTTTTGTATTTACTGAAAAGACCTGACCAGTCAGAGAGATGGAACCTTATAGAACAGTTCATGAGACAGTCATTGCAGTATCTCCTCTCACACGGGGTATTCACATGAAAAAATATGATTTAATAAGGCTAAAGAGGAATGCTAAATAGTGATACTTTTGAGTTATTTTATTCCTGGCAAGGTTGCATATGTCTTTGGATTTGTTGCCCATTTACTTTTTCTGTTAGAACAAGTGGCAGGAATTCTTACCCTACTCTCAGCCTTTACCCCAGCGGTCATGTTCTGTCTACTTTTAATGAGAAATTCTGGCATGCACTCAGGGAATATAAATTGAGGACTCACCAACTTCTAGGCAAAGATACAGGGTACTGAGAAAAAAGTCATTATAGTTATAAAGATGGAGAAATAGAGGTCACCCATTATTCCTTAAATCTTAATGCCACAGAGGCAGCACAGTCAGTTTACATTTTAAGCAGTGAGGACTTCACTGTAACAGCTAACGGGGAAGATGGGGGAAGGTGATATCACCAAATATAGTTAAAATTTTACTTCCACTTCATGTGTGTTTTTAGCATGAAATACCCTTACCCAAACAAAGTTAATGAGTAAAGAATCTTAAACTCAGTTCTGTCTAACAAGTTTTATTGAACAAACGTCTACATTAGAATCCTATAGTTGCTGTAAAGTATTCTCACACTAGTTGCTTAAAACAAACATATGCTCATACAGACTGAATGTCATAAGCTTGAAATGAGTCTCAGTAGTTAATATCAACATGTGTATAGGGCTGGGGTCCTTCTAGAGCAGGTGTGGATAATGTCCATCCTGCAGGCCTTAGGAGGCTATTGAAATCATTTGATCTTGCTCTGCCAAGGCATTAGGGATGAGTTAATTAAATGTTTGACCAAATATAGCAAGCTAATTATTAAGTTGATAATTTTATATGGCCATGATATGATGTTATAAATATTCAAATGGCCCTTGACAGAAAAAGGTTCCCCACCCCTATTTAGAGGCTCAGGGGAAGATCTGTTTCTTTCTAATGACTAGTGTGGCTGGCCACCTGCATTCCTTGGCACATGTTCCTTCCTCCATCTTTAAGCCAGCTTGGTAGCATTTTCAAAATCTCTCTGAGATCAACTCCTTTGTCTCTTTATCATTTCCAGAACCACTGTAGTTACCTTAGTCCTACCTGGATGAGCCAGACTCTTCCTCCATCTTAAAGTAGCCCATTCCGAAGCCTGTTCCATCTGCTACCCTAATCCTCCTCTTGCTATAAAATATATCATATTCGTGTGCTTGGCGGTGGGAGTAACAAGAGGGAAATGTGCTTGAGGACCAGGTACAGGAATTTCTAAAAATCTTCTCATCTCCTGTCTCCCATCATGTGTAAACTTAGGTTGGGAGGGCATGGTTATTTGTCACTATTATTGGTTTGTTTGGAGCCCAAACTCTGGCTGGGGACTGATGCTGCACACCTTCCTGCTGTCTTGCCTGTGAACAGAACTTTAGTCTCTATCATTATCTATTCAGGGAGGAGTTCAGACGTCCCAACAATGACTTTCCTCTCATAGATCTTATCCAGGTGAGTTCAATAACACAGCTGAACCTGCAAGATAGAGAGGGTCATAGAGAATGGAAAACAGGAACATTTACCTGTTGTCACCTGAGAGTCCATTCTACTTAACCCAGAGGCAAGAGATTGATGTTTGTTTGCTTGATTAATTAACGTATTTATTTCAATGCCTACATAAGAATTCACAGTGTGACTGCTACTCACATCTTTGATAGTATTATCTTTGATAGTATTGTCTTTGATAGTATTGTCTTTATCATTAAATTAGTGGCCCAGTGCATGAAATTCATGCATGGGGCAGTGGTGGGGGGGGGGGCGTCCCTCAGTCTGGCCTGCACCCTCTCCAATCTGGGACCCCTCAGGGATTGAGCCTAAACCAGCAGTTGGACATCCCTCTCGAAATCTGGGACTGCTGGCTCCTAATTGCTCACCTGCCTGCCTGCCTGATTGCCCCTAACCACTCTGCCTGCCAGTCTGCTCGCCCCCAACTTCCCCCCTCTGCCAGCCTGCTCACCCCCAACTGCCCCCCTGCCAGCCTGCTTGCCCCCAACTGCCCCCCATGCTAGCCTGCTCACTCCCAATGGCCCCCCCACAGCCTGATCACCCCCAATGCCCCCCCAATGGCCTGATCATCCACAACTGCCCTCCCTTCTTGGCCTCTAACTATCTCTACCTCGGCCCTGCTACCATGGTTTTGTCCAGAGAATGTCTGGAAGGTCTCCCAGTCTAATTAGCATATTACCCTTTTATTAGTATAGATAGAGGCCTGGTGCACAGGTGGGGGCTGGCTGGTTTGCCCTGAAGGGTGTCCTGGATTAGGGTGGGGGTTCCCTTGGGGGGTGGGGCAGCCTGGGCGAGTGGTCTGTGATGGTTTGCAGGCTGGCCATGCCCTCATTGAGGTGGGGGTCCCCACTGGGGACAGTGCTGGCCTGGGCAAGGGGCTGGGGCAGTTTGGAGGCCAGCCATGCCACCATGGGGTGAGGGTCCCAGCTAGTGGGAGATGGCCAGTCTGGGTGAGGGCTATTTTCAGGCTGGCCACATCCCTTTCAGGGTGGTACTCCCCGCTGGGTTGCCTGGCCAGCCTGAGAGAGGGGCTGAGGGCTGTTTTCAGGCTGGCCATGTCCCCCAGTGGGAACCCTCACCCTGATGGTGGCGTGGCCAGCCTGAGTGAAGGGCTGAGGGCCGTTTGCAGGCCCTTCCCTTGGCAGCCAGCCCCGGCAACCCAAGCCTCCTGCATGCTCAGGCTGGCTCCTTGGCCTCTGCCCATAGGCCCCTCCTTCAGCAGCTGGCTAGGGCAGGCAGGAAGCTTGTGTCACCCCTGGCCAAGCTTCCTCCATTGCTGAGGCCAACCCAAGCTTCCCGCTTGCTCAGGCCTGCTCCATGGCTGCCACCCACAGGCCCCTCCTTTGGCAGCTGGCCCAGTCTGGTGGGAAGCTTGGCTTCTTCCATCACCAGGGGTAACCCAAGCCTCCTGCCCTCTCGGGCTGGCTCCGTGGCAGCCATCATCTTTGTCCCGCTAATTTGCATATTCCCCCTGATTGGCTGTGGGTGTCACAGAGTGATGGTCAATTACCATATTTCTCTCTTATTAGTATAGATTGCTATCACACCCGGCTGGCATGCCTCAGTGGTTGAGTGTCCAACTATAAACCAAGAGGTCACAGTTAATTTCCTGGTCAGGGCACATGCCCAGGTTGTAGTTTCAATCCCAAGTAAGTGGCATGCAGGAGGAGGAAGCCCATTAATGTTTCTCTGTCATCACTGATGTTTCTATTTCTTTCTCTCTCTCCCTTCCTGAATATATTTCCTATAATTAACAAATATTTCATAGTGAGGGACTAAATGACAGTTCATAAATTGTGATGTAAGGTTGAAATGCCAATTGTTTTGACTAATGTGTCATGAAGCCCAGTGTGTAACACCCAAAGTTTACATCAAAGGAATTTAGTTCTGCCCCTTATTGAAAAGAAAAAATAGCAATTTTATGAAGACATCAGAGCCTTTGTCCTTAACACAAGTCAATATTTATAGAGTTGAGTTTTCTAACCAACACTAGAAATACCTTAAATCAGGGTTGGGAGAAGTTGCTGAAAGCAAACAGATTTCATGAGGAAGAACTAGTAGACACTGGATTAACTTGACTTCTAAGCTGGCCTTTTGGGAACAGAATCTGCAGGAAAATATTCCCTTCACTCCAGACCCACAGGGAAATCAGATGATTAGGAGTTGGAGTAACAAAATAGAAATGTACCTAATGAGCAGACATAGAGAGCTGTAAATATCACCTCCGCTCTAGTCTCTCAGCAGGTGGGAGCTTGAGATGGATGGGATCTGGTTGTTGCTTTTGGAATCCTAAGTTTGTCTAGGAGACCTGTGCTTGCCTCCTTCCTGCTGTCTTGTCTGGGCAGAGAGCTTCAGTCTCCATCATCAACCATCCAGGAGGTTGGACTTTCCCATGGAGACCTTCCCCTCAGAGTTCCCAAACAGGTGAGTCCAGAGGTGCAGTAGGTACTACAGGAAAGGGTCAGAGAGAGTCAAAGCCAAGCACATGTACCTGAGGTCTCTTGACAGGCATCAGCCTGTGCTTGTTTGCTTGATTAGTTTGTGTGCTAAAAGGAGAAGTGAGCATCGATCTCAGCAACACATGGGTAATTGTTGACAATTAACTGATGGAAACCCAATTAGAGGTGGCAATGGGAGGCATAGAATATTTCAAGTAAAATTAGAACATATACAATGAGTTTTGCAACCAAAGGAAGTAGGAACATACAGTGCTAGGTATGGAAGCATGTTCCGTAAAGTGAGGGCAGTTCTTCTTTGTTTTTATCATGGGATCTATTCAACTTTGTTTCCATACTTCCTCTGGAGGAGGAAGATCCAGATCCAATCTATTTCTTGTAAATATTACCTTGGAACAATATTTCATAAGACATGCATTTCACAGTATATCCTTTCACTCTGGTTATTTAATTCACACGAAAAAGAATTTATTTGATAAGTAAAAGGAGGTATGCTAAATAGCTTAACTTTGCAATTTCTTCATTACCTGTGACCTGAATATATTTGTGGGTTAGTTATTCATTTGCTTTCTCTCTTGTAAATTGTCTGTACAAGTTTTGACATTTGTGTTGTGGGGTCAGAGTGTTTTTATTCCTGTTTTTCATTGCATTCCTTTAAACAAGAAAGTGGAGGTTTGTTTTTCCCCCCACTCACTTTGCTGTTTGTTATTGAGTACCTTCATGTATGTAAATGTGGGGAATTGTGAGTGTTTATTAATAGTGTGGGATCAAATCTGTCACTCAGTCATATTGTATTCTCACCATTTCTTTTTTGTTTTTCACTTTTCTTACTGAAAAAAAAATTTAGCTGCTAATTTTATATTCTTCACTTTGGAATCCTTGCTATAAAACAAAAGTGAAAAGTGAATGTTCTGAGTATAGTTGGTACTAATATATCACCCTACACACATATTGCCAACTTGTTTCACATCTCCTTATTGTTCCTTTGGCCTTTGTTGTTAGCTCTATTTCCAAAATTTGCATCATCTTCTACTGTCCTCTGGAAGGCATTCTTTTTTATATTTGACTATAGACAACCTTTACCTTCCATTTGCATACTTGAATTCATTTATTTTTATATAAGAAGAAATTATAACTTAGACACTGCTTTCTTCCTGATTTTAAAAGCCCTTCTATAATATTCTTTTGTTTGCAAGTCTGTGGAATTTTAATCTGGAATTAGTGGACTATGTTGATATTATTGACTTATTATTATCTTCTGTCTTTATATAGATCATTTTGATTCTAACTTCATTTTGTTTCATACAATTGTTTTGTAACCACTACACTTAACCTAATATTATTCTTACTGATAATCTTTATTCCATACATTCTTAAGTTTTTTTTAAAAAATGTGTCTTCCTATGTTATGCACATATACACAGTCATATGCTTTTTTACAAATGCACAAATAGCATCTGTGCCCATCAGAAATTCTCTTTATGTGTTGACAGTCTTTTTTCCATGTGCCCACTCTTCCTTATTACTCAGCAATACTTTATGGTCTTCCCTCCAATCAACTAGTGTGATGCCAATTCATTATTACCATGTGCACATAATATTTTAAGAAGTGGCTGCACTATTCACACTTTGAAAGCCTTCCATATATTTTCTCAACACATTGCTATTAGAATAATTATACAAAAACATTCTGAGATTGTTACATTAAAACTCTGCTTCTCCACCAGAGGTAGTATTGTTTTCCAGGGGACATTGAGCAAAGTCCAGAGACATTTTGTCTGTCACTTGGGAGGTGTAGATAGAATCCAGTGATGCGCTGGAGAGACCACACCACAGACAATGATCTGGCTCAGAATGTCAATGGTGCAGAGATTGAGAAACCACGACTTAAAGAATATATGTACTTGTAATAGCCGTCTTCAGATTGGTTTCCCAATGTTGTAACACGTTATAGTTCTTCCAGAAAAGAAAAAAAGAGTACCCCTTTGCTACTTGTTTGAAAGTTCCAATCCCAGTCAATGTGACACCTTTTTAAGTTTTTACCCAGGTTTGCAGGTCTGAAAAAAATTCTTTGTTGTTTCCCAAACTTTTTCTGAGTTTGATCAGTCGTATATTTGCTGGTCTTTTAAATTTGAAAATTATTGTTATGTGCTCTTATTGTTCCATTATTAGCATTTAAAATATTTTTAAAAATTATTATGGTTGGGGAGGTAGAAGAGGGTAAAGGGGAGATAAATGGTGATGAAAGGAGGCTTGACTTTGGGCCCTGAGCACACAATACAAAATACAGATGATCTAATATAGAATTCTAAACCTGAAACCTATATACTTTTATTGATTGTCACCCCAATAAATTCAATAAAATTTTAAAAATAAAAAATATTATTTTTCAATTGACTTTCTTTGATCATAAAATGTTTACATTTTATTTAGTTAAATATGTCAGTTTTATTACTTTTGAGGGTCCTAACTTAATTACAATGATTTGGCCCATCCAATAAACATTAATATGCAGTTTTCTCTATGTTCACCTAAAAGTGATTGGATACTCTTACAGTGAGTAGGCAATCCCTTTGATTTTTTGTAACATGACTGGTATAGGGGATCAACTTCATTTTTTCCCAAGAAAATATTTATTCTTCCAGGTTTATTCAACAACTTAATTTTTTCAAAAATATTGAATTGCAACCTTACCTTATGTTAATATATACTGAGCCCCAAATTCTTGATTTATTCAACAAATAATAACAGAGCATCTGTTACTTGCCTCTATTTCTAGGAACATTATAGATTATCTTCTACTAGAGGCATGGTGCATGGATTCATGCACTGGTGGGATCCCTCAGCCTGGCCTGTGCCCTCTCACAATCTGGGACCTTATGGGGGATGTTGCACTGACAGTTTCAGCTCGATCCCTGCAGGCCAGGCAGAGGGACCCCACCAGTGCATGAATCGATGCACTGGGCCTCTAGATCTTTGGTGAATCTCTTCCCACTCTCCCCCCCACCCCTTTTCCCTCTGAGATTCATCAGTCTGTTCCATATTTCCATGCCTATGCATTAGCATGTGCCCCCATAGCTGCAGTGCGCATCATAGCTGCTGGTTAAATAGTCGAATGTTTGGTCAAATGGTCGCTTAGACTTTTATAGATATAGATGTCTATGTCTTTGCCAATTAATTACTAATCTATATTGGTGTCACTAAATTATTGCTATTTTACACCTTGTTTCTGTTACTTTTTGATGCTCAGCTCAATTTTCTTTAATTGATTTCAGTTGCTTTGAAATCACTGTTTAACCAGGTTTCATTCTCCCTGTCATTCCTTTAATTTCATAACTTCACATTTACTTAAACATGTTCCTAGTTAAATGCACATATATTCACAGAAATTTGTGTAAAAACAAAGGCAAACAAAGGTGAATTCTTGCTTGTTTGGATTTGGCACAGTGAAGTCAGAGTACAATGAAATAAATGTTTGCATGACAAGGTGCTCAGGCTACATTATATGAAGAAAGTAACTCAGTGTAGAAGGATGGTCCTTAGGGCATGTGCAGGATTGATTGATTATGTCCTGGAGGCCTTTGCATGTTACATGAAGATTGGAACCAGAATTAGACTGTGCCAATTGATTTGTCAAAAATGAGGTCAAAACCCGAACTCCAAGAAAAACAATGATGCCACATAAAAAAAAATGAGAAAGGGACTTATCTCATCTGCCATCAACTACATAAAAACCTACTGTAACTGGATAAACAACGGATCCATGCTTCCTGACACTACTTGAGCCAATTAAGCAGAGACAGGGTTGAATCATATATGAGCATTTATTCCAGGACTGCAGATAGTATGGGAGAGCAGCAGGTCATCCACAAAAATCTGCTCTGCACCCCACTATAAACCAGTTGCTTATATTGTGTAAAAGTACAAAGATTACATGTGGAAGTAGCCAAAGGTTATGCCCAATGGGAGTTAACAGGTAAGCAGGCTGGAGATTTGAAAGGCCTGCAGGTATGCAAAAGAGCTGGGGATCTTCAAAGGGCTTAGTGATATTCAAGGGCTGGGGTCTTCAAAGGGCTGGTGGCTCTGGTTTCTGCAACAAAGTTGTTGATCTTTCCATAATAATAGGCAGCACAAAATGGGAGGATGGGCTGCATCTCCAGGTGAGTTCTCAGGTCCCCTGTGTGTAACTGCCAGCCAGGTTACAATGTGCCTTCTTTAATCAGAACAAAACAGTCATGGTTAACAGTTCATGATTAATATTTCTTACAATTCTAGCTGGTCCCCCAACCTTCTATTTCTGCCCCTATCACTACTGGTCAAATAAATACAGAAGAGGCACAGGAAAAACCGGTTTTCTGCTTAATGTTAAAAATATTCAACCTGTGTTGTTTTTGTACATTTCCTTTTGTGAGCTATTGGTTTATTTTTTGGTAATTTTTCACTTGGGGTAGTCAATCTGTAAGTTGTTTCATACCATATATTTATAACTACCTCTGTCTTTTGGAGAAATTTATTTTTTTCTTCTTTATTATTTTTGCTTGGCCTCAAGGGGGTGTTATTAGGGTTGGAAAGCTGCTAGAATCCAAAGAAGACTTTGCTTCCTCATCATCTCTCAGGGACCAGCTGAGCTCATTACTCCTCTTTTCTTCCTCATGTGCATTTTATTTCTGTCTCTCCCACTATGTTTATTTAACATATTGTTTATGTTTCTTTAAATACAGGGCAGAGAAGGGACATAGCCATATGAAACTTCAAGCGTATTTGTCCATGGGAGGCTTATGAAATGAATATCTAAGTACTGTTCCTAAGTTCTTTTTGGAAAAGACACTTGATCTGGATAGCTTGACTGTATTTGCTCCTAGACTACACAGTGTGGGATGGAGTGAGAAAGACATGGAAATAACACAGATGAAGAGGCCAGTGTGTGTGTGTGTGTGTGTGTGTGTGTGTGTGTTTGCCTTATAAACTGAGAGAAGTACACAGAACAGAGGTACCTGGACTCTATTCCAATGTGACTTTAGTAGCAAAAGAAGGTACTAAGGAGGATATTCTTTTTTATTCATTGGATGCTTTTGCAACCAGATGAATAAAGTGCAACATTTACACAGTGGGCACAAGACATCCTGTACGACTTGAAGTTTCAACAACAACATGCAGGCTACCGTGTTCTTACTGTTCTCTGACACAATCTCTCACTTTCTCTGTCTTGCTCATTCCCCTGGATACACTGAGTCATTGTGAGCATTGGTTTTTCTAAATCAACCATCTTCTCAGGGTCTTTGCACTGGCCGTTCCATTTTGTCTGCCAAGAACTTCCCCCTTAGTCCTCAGCTTATTATTCTTTGATGTATCTATTAAACTGTTGCCTGTTGGCAAGTCTTGGCTAAACTCTGTAAAAACAGCAACAACAAACAAACACCCTCTACCCACTCTCTCCATTTAATGTGATTTTCTCTTCTTTATAACATCTGTACCATTGGCTATGTTATATTATCATTTTTATTTGATTAAATTCTTTCTTCATACTTAATTTGTAGAGTCTTTTATTTTAAAGCATTCCCATACTCTGAACAGTGCCATGGACATAGTCTATAGTCAACATACAGAGTGACCCAAAAAATATATACACACTGTACAAGCTGATAGGTCAATTTTGAAAATAAAATGTATTTTGATAAATCCTGCCTTTATAATTATTCAAAGTGTGGGTTACATTTTTGGGAAACCCTATATATTCCTCAAATGAATGAAAGATATCATCAATAAAACAGCAATATACATTATGTTTGAAGAATTGATTAATGGAAAAAGAAAATTCTAATGAGAAATGGCAACAAGGTTGACTTAATGGGAACCAGATCATACACCAAATAGGGAAATTATTTTCTTGATTCTAAAATGTAAATGTGTCATTTATTCTCAGTTGCTAATGTTTGCTAATGTGAAAATTTGTTTTTCATTTTTCTATTTTCTGCTAGTCACCTCTGACACATGGAACCAGGCAATGATACGCAGATTTCAGAATTCCTTCTTATGGGACTTTCACAGGCACCGGAACAACAGTCCCTCATATTTGGGCTTTTCCTCTCCATGTACCTGGTCACTGTGTTTGGAAACCTGCTCATCATCCTGGCCGTCAGCTCAGACTCCCACCTCCACACACCCATGTACTTCTTCCTCTCCAACCTGTCCTTGGTAGACATCTGTTTCACCTCCACCACCGTCCCAAAGATGCTGGTGAACATCCAGACACAGAGCAGAGTCATCACCTATGAAGGCTGCATCACCCAGATTTATTTTTATACACTTTTTATAGTGTTGGACAACTTTATCCTGACTGTAATGGCCTATGACCGGTTTGTAGCCATCTGCCACCCCCTGCACTACATGATCATCATGAACCCCCGGCTCTGTGGACTGCTGGTACTGGTGTCCTGGATCACGAGTTTCCTAAATTCCTTGCTACATAGCTTAATGGTGTTGAAGCTGTCCTTCTGCTCAGATTTAGAAATCCCCCACTTTTTCTGTGAACTTAATCAGGTGGTTCAACTTGCCTGTTCTGACACCTTTCTTAACAACATTATGATATATTTTTTAATTGTGCTACTCGGTGGTGGTCCCTTTGCTGGGATCCTTTACTCATACTCTAAGATAGTGTCCTGTATTGGTGGAATCCCATCAGCTCAGGGGAAGTATAAAGCATTTTCTACTTGTGTGTCTCACCTCTCAGTTGTCTCCTTATTTTATGGTACAAGCCTAGGAGTTTATCTCACCTCTGCTGCTACCCATAATGCACACTCAAGTGCAATAGCCTCGGTGATGTACACGGTGGTCACACCCATGCTGAACCCCTTCATCTACAGTCTGAGGAACAATGACATAAAGAGGGCCCTGGAAAGACTCTTTGGCAGGTAAGCTTTTCAAGGGCCAACTGTACTAGGCTGAAGAAGTGACCATGAATGAAGGGTTCAAAGCCTCAGAGCCCTATTATTTTCTGAAACAAATTAAAAAACATTATTGATTTTTTACAGAGAGGAAGGGAGAGGGATAGAGAGTTAGAAATATCAATGAGAGAGAAACATCGATCTGCTGCCTCTTGCACACCCCCTACTGGGGATTTGCCCACAACCAAAGTACATGCCCTTGACCGGAATCAAACCTGGGACCTTTCAGTCTGCAGGCTGACGCTCTATCCACTGAGCCAAACTAGTTAGGGTTTCTGAAACAAATTAATCCAATGCTTTGACCATACATAATTGGAAAGTCTCATGAGTTAACATGAATTACTTTAGAATAATTTATTCTCTTATGGCATATATCATTCAAAGTAATATTTCTATCATTTCCTTGAAAGGATAGTCACGAATTATACTCTCTTATGGACATAAGTACATTTGGGTATTAAGGGTATTTACATAATTTTGTAGAGGAAAATCTGAGATCACAGTTTTCATGATGCACATCTAATCATTAAAGTGTGGATAGGATGTCTATGTGTATGGGTTCTTATTCACTGGGTGAAAAATTACCTGGAGAGTTTTATGTGTGTGTTTTTTTTAACTATTTTTCTGCTTCTGCTCAAAGCCTTTCAATATGTCCCCTACAAATGTGCTTTTTTCTAGTGCTCTGAGTTAAATATCTCCCCTTTTCTAAACCTTTCCAAATCCACCAAAGGGACAGTGAGTGAACAATCTCCATGTCATACAATATATGTGTGAATGAAGCTTATGTAATACACGTTTTCTCCACAAGTCACATCACAGCCTTCCTGCACTTAGAAACACTAAAAGTGGGTACCAATTTCAACAGTGAAATCACCAACAGAAAGCACAAAACTGTTTAGCATGTGACACTACATAGACTATGAAAACTACACATTTATAGTATCAGAGCTGAAACAAGAAGGCAGAGTCTTGCCTTGTTGGACCTCAGATTAGAAGTGGCCAGTAAGCAATCCAGATTGTTCTCTTCTCTGTGCATGTCTGAGAATGACCACTGAGTTCTCACCAGTATTGATTTTGGGTTACAAATACGTGTTTGCAAGTACCAATAGGTGAGTTCTCAAATATGGAATCTCTGAATAATGAGGAATGACAGAAGAAATGCACACACAAACATACAGAATCTCAAGTGTGTGTGTGTGTGTGTGTGTGTGTGTGTGTGTGTGTGTGTCTACCACTCAACATAAGCAACAATGACAGGAATAGTAGGAAGACAGTGGGGTTGGAGGAAATAGTGAGGGGACAGTGGGAGGAGATGATGGCAGGGAGGAACATAGCAGGACATGTAGAGCCTTGTGGGTCACAAGCAGGTCTTTGATTTTTGTTTTGGGACCAGAGTTTGTCCTCTGGCCACTGTTGGGGGAAGAGCCTGTGTGTATGTGTGTGTGTGTGGGGCGGGGTAGGGGGTAGTGGAGTGGAGCTAAAAGGTCAGGGAAGAAGTGACTAAACTGTTCCAAGTAGAAGATAACGGGGATGATCCAGGGTAAGGTCATGGAGGAGGTTAAAAGTGGGTGGATTCTGGATGGATTTTGAAAGTAGAACCCCCAGGGTTTGCTGATGCTGGGGTTTTGGTGGGGGGTGGGTGTGGGATTAAAGAGCAACAGAGATAGAGAGAGATACAGATGACTCTAGGATTTTGACTTGAGCACCTGGGCCACTAGAAAAGCACTGAACACCACAGAGGCAGAGAGAGGTGCCCAGGTTCCACATGGGTCCACAGTGGCTTCATCCCCAGCCAAGGCCTGGCCCTGATGTGAGAGCTCTGGTGGTGTGGATATCACGAGGCGCAGAGCCTGCTCAAAACCAGGCACCTTCTTTCGTTGCCTCTCAAGTCCACATCCCAGTACTTCCCCTCTGGTTCTGTTCTCTTCCTTTCAGTCTTGTTTCCAGAACTCCTGCTCCCTGGAGACTCAGACCATGTGCTTCTGAACATGTTGTCCTGAACTCATATGGCATGAGCACCCACGAAAGCCTTATGTGGAAGAGGCTGGAAGCAGGGGTGGGGAGAAGGACTTTCCTCCCTGCAGGGGGGTGGGGGGGGGTGGGGGTGGGTAGGGCTGTGTCTAGAAGCCCAGGAATATCTCCAGGGCATCCAGGAGAGCGGAAGCATCCTCATAGGCCAGGCCAGAAT
The DNA here is from genome assembly GCF_027574615.1 of Eptesicus fuscus. Classification (NCBI taxonomy): domain Eukaryota; kingdom Metazoa; phylum Chordata; class Mammalia; order Chiroptera; family Vespertilionidae; genus Eptesicus; species Eptesicus fuscus. The sequence goes on from NC_072478.1 coordinate 21,451,020, forward strand.
GGCTGCTTCCCAGGGCAGCCTTCCTTTGGGGTCCTGTGGTGCCCAATCCCAGCCTTGGCTCCAGCTACTCTGACACTCCATTTCCCAGTTCTTCCCACACATTTCTCCTAGAAGTCATGATTGTAGCATTTGGTTTTCCTCACCCACTCCTCCCTACCCAACTCTGCCACTCCCCGGGACCTCCTTCCCAGTGGCTCCATGGGCCTGGATACCCAGGGAGTCTCAAATAGCCCCAGCAGGCTCTGTGTGGGACCAGAGCCACAGGGCAGATGTACAGCCCTTCCTGTAACTTTTCCTGTCCTCCTTTCCACCATCTGTGCATCTCTGGGTCCCTCCTGTCTCTCGATGTCAAAGGCCTCAGAGGGGTCGTCTTAACTCATTTGTCCTTACAAATATGTGTTCAATACCTGAGTACTGAAACCTGCTCTAGTTACTGCTTTTCTAGGTTATATGTCCAGACAAAGACCAATATCTGGAAGCTAGTGCTTATAGAGGCCTTTTTGGGCCTTAATAAATCAGCCCATCCATCTCCCGATGGTCTATGAAGGAGGGACTTATGTTCCTGTTCCTGTAAAAAGATAGGGAGACTGGAGCAAAGACAGGTGAGGTTGTTCATCCAGGGCCACACCGCCAGACAGTGGACTACAAATAAGTGTTTGCAAGTACCAGTAGGTGAGTTCTCAAATATGGAATCTGTGAATAATGAGGAATGACAGAACAAATGAAAAACTTAGGACCTGACCCCTGATTACTCTGATCTTCCGCTATCATGAAAGCTGTAGACAAGGTTCCAGCTTTCAATTCTGCCCTGATGAGGGATACAAGAAATAGCAAATGACCAAGAATATACCATTCAGTGACAAGGGCAATGAAGATCTCAAAAGAGGAGGACTAGGGGAATGCCAGCATTGGTTGGGGGTGAATGAATCACTCAGACTCCTAACCTAGAAAAGCTGTTATACTCCTGGTCACAATTTATTACAGGGAAAGGATACAGATTAAAATCGCAAAGAAAAAGTCATATGGGTGGGACTCAGGGGATACCAGGAATGTGCATCCAGGTGTCTTTTCTGAGTGCAGTCACAACTGTCAACTCTCCCAGCGATTATGTGTGGCAACCTGCACTGAATATTTCAGGGAAACTCACCTGAGCCTTGATGTCTGGGGTTTTTACTTGGAGTTGTTCACATGGGCTTGGCTGACCACTCATGTGGCTGAACTCAGCCTATTCAGAGGACAAGCTAATAGTGCATGGTGACCCAAGGCCTTCATCATGAGTCACACTGTAAGCATGCTTCTCTGGTGTGGTCTAAAGTCTAAGGCATACAGATACTCTTATCAGACAAGACCCTCCAGGTCCTTAAGATGACCTCCCAGGAGCAAGGCAAGAGCATCATGTAGGCCTTCCTTTGGAAGGTGCAGGATCAAAGTACTCCAAACCCTCTAAGTTAGTTCTTTATGGCACAGGAGTAAATAGTGCAACAGGAATGCACATTGAAAGAGTTCATGTTAAAGCTAGAGCTGGAATGAAGTGGGTGCTTCCCTGATACAGCCTTCAGATGAGACTTCAGCCTATGGCAATACCTGTACAGCAGCCCATGAAAGACCATGAAGGAGCAGCCATGCAGATGTCTGGGGTGAAAGAGTTCCAGGCAGAGGGATCAGAGAGTGTCAAGATGGGACTGAGATCCCAAGAAGAGAAGAAAGGCCAAGAGGGGGTGGAGGAAGGTGATATCAGAAAGGCCATTTGGAACAAGGTTAGAATGCCTTATGGACAGGATGACAACCCCATTTGGGGCCTGAACAACTGAGCTGCTGGTGGAACCATATTCAAAGAATGGAAAAAATCAGAGGAAAGACTCCAAGACAGCCCCCATGGCCCCTGGTATCCATGTGTAATGCCCTCTTCTTGAGTGTGGGCAGGCCTCACGACTCACTTCTAACAATAGATTAAGACAAAGGTGGTGAGATGTCACTTTCAATATTTGGTTAGAAAGATTGAGATTTCCATCTTGCACCCATGGTGTGCACTCTCTCTCGGTGTCTCTCTCTTCCCCCGTTCCCTCTCTCTATTTCTTGCTCTGGTAAAACCACCTGCCAGATTTTGAACCTCCCTGAGGAAAGATCCTTGTGGTGAGGAGCTGAGAGCTGCCTACTAAACAGTCAGCAAGGAACTGAATCCTGCCAACAACACCTGAGTGAACTTGGGAATGACCCTTCCCTCATCAAGCCCTCAGCTGACAATCTGGCCCATTAGTGACCCTGAAGCAAAGAAAGCAGAGAAACCATACCTCATTCCTTACTCTCAAAAACTTTGAGATCATAAGTATTTGCTGTTATTTTAAGCCCTTATATTTGGGGGCAATTTGTTGCCCATCGGTAAATTGCTAATTCCACAGATTTGGCCAGAGATTCAGTGGTGAATCAGGAGTTATAGTATTTGCCAGGTTGAAATAAAATTGTAATAGACATCTGCTTTGGGCTGTCTTCTCCAAACTGCAGAGCCTCAGATAAGGATTAAGTGCAGGTCCATCATTAGAAGTGTATCTTACAAAGCATGAGTAGAGGAGGAGAAGGGAAGTGAGATGTAGGCAGTATATACTGATTTTGAATGAGCACATTTCTGTGGTGGGCACCTGGGGCTCAGTCCCTCCAGGGGCCTCTGGCAGTGCAGAGGACACACGCTTGAGGAGTGAGGGAGCTGGGGTACTGATCCACCAAAAGTGATGGACGTCATTCCCAGGGATGCAAACCCCTTATCAACTCTGACCATGCATGTTTATCTTTTATTAGGTAGGATACTAGAGGCCTGGTGCACAAAATTTGGGACCCCTCCCGCAATCTGGGACCACTGGCTCTTAACCACTCACCTGCCTGCCTGCCTGCCTGATCACCCCTAACCACTTCTGCCTGCCTGCCTGATGCCCCTAACTGCCTCTGCCTGCCAGCCTGATCACCACCCCTAACCACTCTGCCTGCCTGCATGATCGCCCCTAACCACCTCTGCCTCGGCCCCTGCCATCGTGGCTTTGTCCAGAAGGATGTCTGGAAGATGTCCAGTCTACCCAGTCTAGTTAGCATATTACCTTTTTATTAGTATAGATAGTAAATTGATCCTATAATCAAAGAGAACAGAACTGAGGAAAGTAATAATAATCTGGTACTTCTTACTTTTGGCATCTGAAATTTGCAGACAGCATTCACAGTGATTTTGTTATTCAAATATATTCAAATGTATTCCAGATAAATGTATAAAAGTGACTCCACTGAGGTTCCTTCCAGGTAGTCAGGACAGGGTGTAAGGGCATGTATGTTAGTGCAGGAAAATCTATGATTCTTATTCACATGACAGAAAAATTTTAACTCCTGGGTGATTAACCCTCTTTGTCTTCATTTTTTATTTTTCACTTTGGTTATTTTGACAGGTTTCTCTTTTTCAGATTCTCTACTCACATTAACATTTCCAGGAAATAAAAACTCCCCCACACCAAAACACCATTGCAGATCTGCTACACTTAAATATATGACTCCATTGGAAGTGCTATCAACATAGTCTTGGCAAATAGCCCAAAGCATATATTTCAGAGGTTTTTATAGCTTGCAATGTTCATGTTTACTTCTTAGGCCAAACTGCTTTCTAATGAAGACAGCATTGTGCTTTGTGCAAGGATGGAAATCTCAAAATAATCACCATAAAGCTTCTGAGATAATAAACTAGGATGGTCCACAGATGTAAGATGAAATCTATATTGTTGGAATTATAAATGGTTAGAGAGGCCCAGGCTAGAAGACAAGCCCAAATCATCTTTAGAAGAATGAAATATGATATGGTCCTAGATGTATCCTTAAAGGTTTGTTTGAGCCCTCAGCCTAAATTGTGAGGATTGATCTGAATTCAGTACAGTCTAGCGAACAGAAAGTGATTTGCAATTTTTAAATTGTATTTATTATACAGACCATGTACAGTCTAGAAATTTCCTTTAGTGCTACACTGTTGTACTTTTTGTCCTGGCAATTTGAGGGTGTGCAATTACCTCAAAGGCATCAATAAGAAGTGGCTGTGCTCCCTCTTCATCATAATTAGACATGTCATCTGTAATCATTGTACTGAAGTCTAAAAGAAAATTCCAGGTATCGTTTGCTATTGATTGCTTATTATGTCCCAACAAAAACTAAAAATTTAAAGCTTCCATTAAGCACTAAATTCCAGTAGGCAATGCCATTCCTAGATGTATTTTTTTGTGTCCTGGATTCTTTGAAAAAGTAAAAGTAAACTGGTAAAAATCCTTAAATTGTGCTACTCATTTCAATCCCTGTTCCAGCTTGGGTATCTGAGTCGCTATGCTGTCACTTCCTAATTCTGTCATGCCCCGCATGACTTCTTGTTTAGAGAACTTGAACTGTTGCTGCTCTAAACTTCCACACAATGATCAACACACTAATGCTGGCTGGCTGGAATGCCAGGTCATCACAGAACTACTGTATACCATCTATTTCTATTTTATTTTTACCTCGAGGATCTTTGTGTCTAGTGCATAGTTGTTCTAACTTCTTCCTGTCCAATGATCTTTTTACACTGTCTCGAATATACAGTTCAGGATTTTGGAAAAAATAGGCCTGTTAGAATATCTAACTTCCAGTCATTTTGAGACAGGCAACTTACTGCTGGTTTTTCACTAGGTTGTATGAAGATCATAAAGTATCCATGGGTATCCTTCTGCAATGACGTAAACTTGATCATGTTGTGTCCTCCAGGCCCCTTCCCTCCTCCTCCAGCCCCAGGGTGAATGGAGGATAGATGGCTCTTTTCCCAGGCTCCTGGGCTCCAGTTCATGCACATGGCAGAGCAGCCCTTGGCAAGGCCAAGGGAGCAGCCCTGGGCCTGTGAGAGGCAGAGGGTTGGGGTTGGGGGCAGGTGTTAGGAGCCCCTAATGACTTTTCTCCTGGGGGCGAGATCCTCTCAGGCATGTGTGATTCATTCTTTGATTATAAAGATTGAAGATATTCCTGAGTTCAGGTAATACACACACACACACACACACACACACACACACACACACACACACACGTAATATATATATCCTACCTAATAATAGACAAATATGCAAATTGACCGTACCTTTGCTATGCTCATGATTGGCCAGGAGGCGCGGGGGGGGGGGACTCGGGGTGGCTGGGGTGGCTGATTGGGCCGGTGGGATGCTGAGCTGCGTCGCCAGCAGCAGCACGAGCTCAGCATCTGCGCCATGGCTGTGTTGTGGCACAGAAGGGGCCTCTGGGGCAGCGAGCTGACAACCCGCAGCGCGGACCATCAAAAGCGGGGGAGCTGAGTGCCTGAGCGGACAGGCACTCAGCTCCCCCACAATCGAAAGCAAAAGTGTGGGAGCTGGGTGCCTGTCCGCTCAGGCAGCAGGCCTTTCAGAAGCCTCCGCCACGCCGGAGGCTTCTGAAAGGCCTGGTGCACCAGTGATCGAAAGGAAAGCGTGGGAGCTGGATGCCTTTCTGCTCAGGCACCAGGCCTTTCAGAAGCCTCCGGCGCCTGGTGCACCAGCGGACAGGCACCCAGCTCCCCGTGATTGAAAGGGAAAGCGTGTAGGGGACCCTACACGTGCATGATTCAATCATGCTCTGGGCATCTAGTATATATATATATATAAATTTAGAAAAGGGGAGATATTTAATTTAGAAGAAGTCACATTTGTAGGGAGCACAATAAAAATTTTCAAACAGTAACAGAAAAATAGTTCAGAATGAAACGCAAAGAACACTCCACATAATCCTTCACCCAAATGAATAAGGGATGTTACACATGGATTCCATATTTCACACTTTGTTTTTTTATTATTTTATTATTGATTTTTTAGAGAGAGAGGAAGGGAGATAGAGATACAGAGAGAGAGTTAGAGATAGATATAGGTAGATAGATTATAGGTAGATAGATAGATAGATAGATAGATAGATAGATAGATAGATGATAGATAAGTAGATAGGTACAGAAGCATCAATATGGGAGCCAAACATCAATTGACTGCCTCTTGTAGGTGCCCCAATGGGATGAAACCTAGGTATATGCTTTGACTTGGTATTAAACACACAGGATTCTTGGTGCACAAGAGGATGCTCAACCAATTGAGCAACTGGGCCAGGACCATATTCCACACTTTAATGAGTAAATGTGCAGCATGAAAAATATTTTTAAAAAGTAATAAATTGTATGGCTATTTTTTGCTTCATCATATTTAAGGTCATCTCTGACTCTAACCATATTAGATCATTCTATTTATTAAAATGTATGTATCCAGCCCTGGCTGGTCTGGCTCAGTGGATAGAGCGTCGGCCTGCGGACTGAAGGGTCCCGGGTTCGATTCCGGTCAAGGGCACATGCCCAGGTCGCGGGCTTGGTCCCTGGTGTGGGGCGTGCAGGAGGCAGCTGATCCATGATTCTCTCATCACTGATGTTTCTCTCTCTCTCTCTCCCTCTCCCTTCCTCTCTGAAATCAATAAAAAAATAAAAATAAATAAAAAAAAATAAAATGTATGTATCCATTAGACTCTTCTTGGAAACATGTATTGAATAGTCACTTGTTGCCAGTGGCTAAGACAGGCATGTGGACACAGCAGAATAACAGAATGAAGACTGTAAAACCAGGAGGCCAGCTATAAAACCTACTACATGTAAAAGTCTACATTATCAAGAAGAGCAGTACAGGTGATGCTATAGAAAATAATGATGACCACATAAGTGAAAACTGTGGTCTCAGATTTTCCTCCAAAATAAAATTATGCAAATGACCTGAGTAGCCAAGTATAGTTTTGTCCCTAAGGGTAGTATAATTTATGACAATTCTTTCAGGAAAACAATAGGAAAATTACTTAGAATGATATATGTCATAAGAGAATAAATTATGCTAAAGTAATTCATGTTAACCCATAAGATAAATGAATATTTCCAATTTCTTATAGTCCAAAAATTGGATTAATTTATATCAGACTTTTGACTCTGAGGCTTTGCGCCCTGAATTCATTGGCATTTCTTCAAACGAGAACAGTTGGCCCTTGAAAAGCTTACCTGCCAAGGAATCTTTCCAGGGCCCTCTTTATGTCATTGTTCCTCAGACTATAGATAAAGGGGTTCAGCATGGGTGTGACCACGGTGTACATCACCGAGGCTGTTACACTTGAGTGTGCATTTTCGGGAGCAGTGGAGCTGAGGTAAACTCCTAGGCCCGTACCATAAAATAGGGAGACAACTGAGAGGTGAGACGCACAGGTAGAAAATGCTTTATACTTCCCCTGAGCTGAAGGGATTCCATATATGGAGGAAAGTATCTTAGTGTAAGAGTAAAGGATCCCAGCAAGAGGACCAACACCTACCAGCCCAGCTGAAAAATACATTATAATGTTGTTAAGAAAGGTGTCAGAACAGGCAACTTGGATCACCTGATTGAATTCACAGAAAAAGTGATGGATTTCCAAGTCTGAGCAGAAGTGCGGACCTGACACCATTAAGCTTTCTAACAAGGAAGCCATGGCAGTCATGATCCAGGACACCAGAACCAGCAGTCCACAGAGCCGGGGATTCATGATGACCAAATAGTGCAGGGGGTGGCAGATGGCCACAAACCGGTCATAGGCCATCATGGTCAGGATAAAGCTGTCCAACTGTGCAAAGAGGATATAAAAATACATCTGGGTGATGCAGCCTTCATAGGTGATGGCTTTGCTCTGTGTCTGGATGTTCCATAGCATCTTTGGGATGGTGGTGGAGGTGAAACAGATGTCTACCAAGGACAGGTTGGAGAGGAAGAAGTACATGGGCGTGTGGAGGTGGGAGTCAGAGCTGACAGCCAGGATGATGAGCAGGTTTCCAAACACAGTGACCAGGTACATGGAGAGGAAAAGCCCAAATATGAGGGACTGTAGTTCCAGTGACTGTGAAAGTCCCGCAAGAAGAAATTCTGAAATGTGTGTTCCATTGCCTGGTTCCATATGTCAGACGTGACTACCAAAAGAAAAAAACAAAAAGGAAAAAATGAATAACTAATTTTCACATTAGCAAGCATTAGTAACTGAGAATAAATGACACATTTATATTTTAGAGTAAAGAAAATAATTTCCAGTTCTTTTTTTGTGATCTGGTCCCCTTATGCGTATATCTATAGGCATTTCTCATTAGAATTTCCTTTTCTAAAATCTACTTGTTCTTCTAACAAGTTTATTACTGTGTTATTGAGGATAGTTTTCATGAATTTGAAGAATATATACTTACTACAGCCCACAGGACACTTCCTTTGAAAGACCACCTCATGAAGACTGGAAGTCATAGCAGTTCTATCTAATACACAGAAACAACCACAAAGAGACAGCTTTGGGAGAAAATATAAAATCCCCAAATCAAAGAAAAGGAGGAATCTCCATAAAAAGAGCTAAATAAAATGGAGGCAAGTAATTTATGACATAGAGTTCAAAGTAATGGTTATAGGGATGCTCAAAGTACTTAGTGAGAACTACAAGGAACATAATGGGAACTACAAGGAACTTAGTGAAAAAGGACATAAGAACCATGAATAAGAACAACTCAGAAATGAAGAATACTACCTGGTGAACAAAATAGGCTTACAAGTCCAGAGAGCACAAAGAGTCCCAAACAAGCAGTACGCAAAGAGGCCCACACCAAGACACATCATAATTAAAATGCCAAGAGCAAAAGACAAAGAGAGAATCTTAAAAGCAGCAAAAGAAAAGCTGTTAGTTACCTACAAGGGAGCACCCATACGACTGTCAGCTGATTTCTCAACAGAAACTTTGCCGGCCATAAGGGAGTGGCAAGAAATATTCAAAGTGATGAATAGCAAGGACCTACAACCAAGATTACTCTACCCAGCAAAACTACCATTTAGAATTGAAGGTCAGGTAAAGAGCTTCACAGACAAGAAAAAGCTAAAAAACTTCATCACCATCAAACCAGTATTATATAAAATGTTGAAGGGTATTTTTTTTTAAGAGGAGGAGGAAGAAGAAGATGAAGAAGAGAAAAGCAATAAAAATATGAAAAATAAAATGGCAATAAATACATATCATTAATAATTGAATCTAAAAATCAAAATAAATGAACAAGGAAACTAATGAACAGAATAAACCAATGAATAAGGTAGAAACAGAGGTGGATGGGGACATGGAACAGACTGATGAATCTCAGAGGGAAGGGGGGATGGGGAAGCGGGGTGCAGGAAGAGATTAACCAAAGAATTTATGTGCATATATGCGTTACCTATGGACACAGACAATAGGATGGTGAAGAAACCAGGTGGAGAGGAGTAGGGGGATGGGGCAGAAACCAGGTGGAGAGGAGTAGTGGAGGGCAAAAATAAAAGACATCTGTAATACTCTCAACAATAATGATAAAGAAATGAAAAATAACATATGTGACAATAACACATTGCAGACGGATCATGAGAATTATTGGTTTTTCTCTTCTAAGCATTGTGGCCAATCATGAGAATTCTCAGCTTTTCATTGTCATTTAAAGAGAAACAATATAAGGGAAAAAGCATTTGCTGAAGTTAAAAATTACAAAAGGAATTAAAAGTGATTAGTTTCTTGTTGTTAGTAATAAAAATAACTGTTTTTAATATCAATTTGATATTTTTAAAGTGCTCAGTAGCCATGGATAGTGACAAAAAACATGATAAAATTCTGGATATATTTGCTGACAATATATCAGATATTCCAAGTGAAAGTGATGAAAGCTTTGACAGTTGCAGTGATATAGTTATTCCTTCAAAAAGGCAAAAAAAATAGTAATTTCAAGTGATTCACTGCAGAAACTTTATATAAAAAGAATTATACTACTAAAGTTTATAAAGTATGCAAAAGTAACGGTAAGAGAAGAGAAACGCGTCACATTTGCCAGCTTTGTTTAGTTCCACCTCATATTACACAGTGTTTTACAAAGTATCATACTTTAAAAAGATATTAGCTTGTAAGAACATGTAATATATAACTTCAAAATGCAATGGGTATTTAATTTTAAAGTGTGCCTATAACATTTATGTAAAACGTTTTTTGTACTTGTTCAATAGAACTTATCTGGCCACTGGGTAAAGCTAGCAATAAAACTACTGGTACACAATGTGTTAAGAATACACAGGAAAGAATACAAATAAAGCTGGATGAAACAGAAACAGAATGAAAAATAATTAAAAATAATGAGGATAGAGAAACCAAGATGGCGGCATAGGTGAAACACCTAACCTGCAGCCGGGCACAACAATTTCAAAGGCACAACTAGAGGTCAGAACGGACATCGTCCAGAACCACAGGAGAGCTGGCGGACTGAAATGCCCACAGCTGGGGGGAAGGAGAAGGCCACGGGGACAATCGGGGGAGCCGTAAAAGCCTGAGGTATGGAGAAACTGGCGGAGACACGAGCACGCGCGCCTGCGGGGAGGATGGAGCCGGAGAGGAAGGGGCGGCTGACGGCCTGGCCGGCGTTCACTGGCAGGAAGGAGATAAAGGCTCCGGAGTGCGCTAAGCGCCGGCTCCGACTGCACTGAGCGCCAGTTCCGGGCGAAACCCTGGGAAGCCAGGCGCAGGCTGGGGGAATGAATCTGGGCTGTGGGGCGCAGGCACAGAGGAGCGGGGGAAGGCAGAGCTCCAGAGGCGCGCACGGGAAGGGGCGCAAAGGACGGACTGTTGCCTGTGCCACTGAACTGCCCTAGCGGGAAGGAGACATAAGCTCAGGACCGTGCTGAACCCCAGTTCCGACTGCACTGAACCCCAGTTCCGGGCGAAACCCTGGGAAGCCAGGCGCACGCTGGGGGAATGAATTTGGGCTGTGGTGGCGGAGGCACAGAGAAGCGGCGGCTCCAGACGCGCGCACTGGAAGGTGCGCAGAGGACGGACTTTTGCCTGCGCCATTGGGTGGCCCTGCTGGGAAAGAGACAGGGACGCCAGACTGCGCTGAGACCCAGTTCCAACTGCACTGAAACCCAGTTCCAGGCGAGAATCTGGGAGTCCAGATTCATTAGGGGAGAGACTGGACTGTTTGGCAGTGGGCGAAACTCCAGGGCGCGTTTCTCTCAGAGATGTTTGCAAGGAATACAGAGGGACACAGACACAGGAGCCTCATAGGGCGGGGCTGACAGGAAGCCAAGGTTGTAGGCTCCACCCTGTAGCTCCGCCCCAGCCAAGCTGAGCAGAAGCTTTTTCCTGCTGAGTGCCTCAGGTAGTGGCTGACCCACACTGCAATGGAGACCCAGAAACGAGGGCATCTAGTGGTTGGTGTGAGATGACACCAGATTTCAATCACTTGCATAAGGGAGGCATTCTAGAGGCAGACTCAGTGAGCGCCAAGGCATTGCTGCATCAAGACCCGGCCCACAAACATGTCTCCTGCACAGCAACTCTTCCTATATGGACAAAGAGGGTCCTCACGGCCAATTGGCCTGGAGGACAATTCCTCCCAGTGACACCAACAACAATCAAGACTTAACTGTACAAAGGAGGACCAAGATGGAGACATAGGGCGGCAGCCTGATCGTTGCCTACCACAACAATATTGAGACTACGACGAGAGAGCAGAGCAGACACCAGCCAGAAAGACCGGGGGGCTGGCTGAGCAGATGCTCTACAACTAGAATAAAAGAGAGGGGTACGCAGGATGATGCTGATGCCGGTGACCCAAAGTCCACACTTTAAGAACTATGGCTCAGGCGACACAATGGTGGCCAGGAACGTGCTCGGCGCAGTTCCCCCGGCGGTCTCCGGCTGAGGGGACGGCTCCACTCGCTGCCGAGCACGGACAGACGAGCCCCTGGGAGACATGGGGTGGGAGACTCCGTGCTTGCTGACCTCCGAGTCCTTCAAGAATCTCAATGCCCCGAAGTGGCCAGGTGCGCACGCTCAGCGACTGGCCACCGTTGCAGACCCAAGGGCCGACGCAGCGACACCGGACCAGCCCACCGCCGGGCACCGGGCACACCGGAGCCTTGCCGAGCCCGCCGCCCAACGAGTTCTGCGGCAGCCGCCCTGGAGCTCTGAGAAAATGACCGAAGGAATTGCTGAGAGGGAATTGACCAACAGGAATTGGGATCAAGAAGACGAAACCCCGCTGAGACCCGAGTCCAGGCGAGCCTGCGAGCCTCTGGGCTCAGATGTGGTCACACGCCTCTGGGTCTAGGTGAGGGCTCACGCCCCTGGGTTTGGGTGAGGCCACGCGCCCCTGGGTCCAGGTGAAGCTGGATTCCGGGTTCGGGTGAGGCCATGTGCCCCTGGGTCCGGGCGAATCTGAACCCTGGGTCCGGGTGAGGCCGTGGGCCCCTGGATCCGGGTAAGGCTGGGTCCCGAGTCCGGGTGAGGCCGTGCGCCCCTGGATCCGGGTGAGACCACGCGACCAGGGGTCTGAGAGAGGTAACGCGCCCCTGGGTCCGGGTGGCTTCGTGCACCTAGGTCCAGGTGAGGCCACGTGCCCCTGGGTCTGAGAGAGGCCACGCACCCCTAGGTCCGGGAGAGACCATGTATCCCTGGATCCGGGTGGGGCCTCGTGCACCTAGGCCTGGGTGGGGCCGCGTGCCCCTGGGTCTGGGGGAGGCCAGGCGTCCCTGGGTCCGGGTGCGACCATGTGTCCCTGGAGCCGGATGAGGCCACGTGCACCTAGACCCGGGTGAGCCCAAGTGGCCCTGGGTCTGGGAGAGGCCAAGCGTCCCTGGGTCCGGGTGCGACCATGTGTCCCTGGAGCCGGATGAGGCCTCGTGCACCTAGGCCCGGGTGAGCCCAAGTGGCCCTGGGTCTGGAAGAGGCCAAGCGTCCCTGGGTCCGGGTGAGACCATGTGTCCCTGGATCCGGGTGAGGCCTCGTGCACCTAGGCCCGGGTGAGCCCAAGTGGCCCTGGGTCTGGGAGAGGCCAAGCGTCCCTGGGTCCGGGTGAGACCATGTGTCCCAGGATCCGGGTGAGGCCTCGTGCACCTAGGCCTGGGTGAGCCCAAGTGGCCCTGGGTCTGGGAGAGGCCAAGCGTCCCTGGGTCCGGGTGAGACCATGTGTCCCTGGATCCGGGTGAGGCCTCGTGCACCTAGGCCCGGGTGAGCCCAAGTGGCCCTGGGTCTGGGAGAGGACAAGCATCCCTGGGTCCGGGTGAGACCATGTGTCCCTGGATCCGGGTGAGGCCGCGTGCACCTAGGCCCGGGTGAGCCCAAGTGGCCCTGGGTCTGGGAGAGGCCAAGCGTCCCTGGGTCCGGGTGCGACCATGTGTCCCTGGATCCGGATGAGGCCTCGTGCACCTAGGCCCGGGTGAGCCCAAGTGGCCCTGGGTCTGGGAGAGGCCAAGCATCCCTGGGTCTGGGTGAGACCATGTGTCCCTGGATCCGGGTGAGGCCGCGTGCACCTAGGCCCGGGTGAGCCCAAGTGGCCCTGGGTCTTGGAGAGGCCAAGCGTCCCTGGGTCCGGGTGCGACCATGTGTCCCTGGATCCGGGTGAGGCCGCGTGCACCTAGGCCCAGGTGAGCCCAAGTGGCCCTGGGTCTGGGAGAGGCCAAGCGTCCCTCGGTCCGGGTGAGACCATGTGTCCCTGGATCCGGGTGAGGCCTCGTGCACCTAGGCCCGGGTGAGCCCAAGTGGCCCTGGGTCTGGGAGAGGCCAAGCATCCCTGGGTCCGGGTGAGACCATGTGTCCCTGGATCCGGGTGAGGCCGCGTGCACCTAGGCCCGGGTGAGCCCAAGTGGCCCTGGGTCTGGGAGAGGCCAAGCGTCCCTGGGTCCGGGTGAGACCATGTGTCCCTGGATCCGGGTGAGGCCACGTGCACCTAGGCCCGGGTGAGCCCAAGTGGCCCTGGGTCTGGGAGAGGCCAAGCGTCCCCGGGTCCGGGTGCGACCATGTGTCCCTGGATCCGGATGAGGCCTCGTGCACCTAGGCCCGGGTGAGGCCACGTGCCCCTGGGTCTGGGAGAGGCCAAGCGTCCCTGGGTACGGGTGAAGCCAGATCCTGGGTCCGGGTGAGGCCGTGCGCCCCTGGATCCACCCGGGTGAGGCTGGGTCCCAGGCCCGGGTGAGACCACGCGCCCCTTGGGTATGGGTGAGGCCACGTGCCCCTTAGTCCGGGTGACGCCGTGCCCCTGGGTTCGGCCGAGACCAAACCAGAGGGAGTCGGACCTCCATTACCACCATTTGTCCACCATCCAGAGCTGAGGGGTCAGTGCTGACATGTACACATAAGGAACTACTGGACATTGAAATTGGGTCTCAAAAGAACTGTTGGTCCAGGGGGAAGCTCGCTACAGATTGATTCATTTGCCTGTCAGCATAACTATTATTGCTCGTCTCACATTCAGTTCTTATTAGTATATATCTAGTGACATATGATCTCGCTCATCTAGGGGAAATGATGAACAACATAGACTGAGGAACAAGAACAGAACCAGAAGCAAGGAGGCATCGATCGGACTATCGGGCCTCAGAGGGAGGATAGGGGAGGGTAGGGGGAGGGTAGGGGGAGGGGGAGAGTTCAACCAAAGGACCTGTATGCATGCATATAAGCCTATCCAACGGTTAAGTTCAACAGGGGATTGGGGCATGCGTGGGGAGAGGGGTGGGATGGGAATGGGGGGATGAGGACAAATATGTGACACCTTAATCAATAAAGAAATTTAAAAAAAAAAATAATAATGAGGATAGTTTAAGGGAATTTTGGGACAACTTGAAATGTAACAATATATACATCATAGAGGTAGAGAAGGAAAAGAAAGTGAAAAAAAAAATAGAAAACTAGTTTGAAGAAATAATGATAGAAAATTTCCCTAACCTGGTCAAGGAAAAAGTCATACAAGTTCAGGAAGCACAAAATCCCAATCAAGAGGAATTCAAAGAGACCCACCAAAGACACATTTTAATTAAAATGGCAATGGTTCAAGACAGAGTAATAATCTTAAAGACAGCAAGACCTAAACAGTAAGTGACCTACAAAGGCGTTTTCATAAGGCTGTCAGCTGATTTCTCAACAGAAACACTGTGGTAAGAAGTGAATGGCATGAAGTACTCAAGGTAATAAAAAGTGAAGATATAAAATCAAGACTACTGTATAAAGGCTATCATTCAAAATAGATGGTGAAATCAAGAACTTCCCAGACAAAAAAAAAAAAAAAAAAAAAAGGGTAAAGGAGTTTAACATCACCAAACCAGTATTGCAAGAAATGTTAAAGGGACTGCAGTAATAATAAGAAGAAATAGAGAAACATAGGCATAAAGAATTAAAATGGCAATAAATAAGTACCTATCAATAATAACCTTAAATGTAAATGGATTAAATGCTCCAATCAAAACACACAGGGTAGCTGAATGGATACAAAAACATGACCCCCAAAATGACTCATACAGGATGAGAGTGAAGGGATGGAAAAAAAATTTCCATGCAAATAGAAAAAAAGAAAAGCCTGAGAAGCAATATTTATATCTGACAAAACAGGCTTCAAAATGAAAGTCATAACAAGAGACAATGAAGGTCACTACATAATATTAAAGGGATTGATATAACATGAGGATATAATGCCGGTAAACATATATGCATTCCTGATCAGAACCACAGTTTGTTTTTTAATAATTTAAACATACCATTCTAGCATTGATGAGATACTAATTTAATGATAAAAGTATGAAAGACCATAAAAAATGTGAGTAGCAGTCACACTATGAACTCTTATGTAGCCAGTGAAATAAATCCATTGATTTATCAAGCAAACAGCAATCTCTTGCCTCTGGGCTAAGGTGAATCATCTCTCAGGTGACAATAGGTAAATGTTCTTGGCTTCCATTCTCTGTGACCCTGTCATGCAGGGTCAGCTGTGTTACTGACTCACCAGGATTAGATCTCTGAGAGGAAGGTCATTGTGGGGATGCCTGAATTCCTCCCTGAAGGGTTGATGATAGAGACTAAAGTTCTGTTCACAGGTAAGACAGCAGGAAGGTGTGCAGCATCAGTCCCCAGCCAGAGTTAGGCCTCCAAACAAAGAACAATGACAAATAAAATAACCATGCTCCTCCCAGCCTAAGTTTACACAAGCTGAGACTGGAGCGGAGAAGATATTTATAAATCCCTGGACCTGCTCCTCAGGCACATTTCCCTCTGGTTACTCCCTCCTCTAAGCACACGATTCCCCCAGGAAATAATGTTCCGGACAGAAAGGAGAATTTTTCCAGACTCACTGTTTCCAACAGACCAGGTTACAAGTCATGTGAATTCAGTTTTTTTCCCTTTACTCCTTCTCCATGAATTCTCCTTTCATCCTGATCTCTAAATCTCCTAGCGCCCCATCTCTATTCTGAATTAAGTGTGCTTCAAGTCTAAGACAGAGTAACCTGTCTGGAGTAGGTCTCTTCTGTCTTCAGCACCGATTGTGGTGAGGACACAGTCCTGGTATCTCTAGAAAATTTCTGTTCTCGTTTTCAACAAGGGAGAGCTGATTCTTTAGACAATAAACCTTGGGCACTACACTTGTTGGCTTCCTGACATTTCTGTTATAACAAAGAGGAATTTTGTACTTCCATCACAAGTTAAGACTGTCATTTGGTCCCTCTTTATAAAAGTAATTGTTAATTCTAAGAGAATATTTAGATCTTTTTATGCACTATAAACTTAGTGATCTGCCCAAAATTAATAATCGAGTAAGTGATGGGCCTTCATTATAATTAGGTCAGATGCTTCTAGGGCAGCAGTTCTCAATCAGAAATGATTTCTCCCTGGGGCTGTTTGGCAATGTCTGAAGGGATGACACTAAACATCTATAATCTACAGGAAAGCATCTACCTCCCCCCACCCCCCAAATTATTATCCTGGCCCCAATGTTAGTAGTGACCAGGTGAGAATACCTGTTCTAGGCCAGCACCTCTCCACTTCATTGTACATACAAATCACCAAGGTTGTCATTCAAATGGAGATTCTGATGGATAAGGTTTCCACAGGCCCAGGGACTGCATTTCTGACAAGTTCCCAGGTGGTGTTGATGCTGCAGGTCCTCCTGGTCTGTGTGAGTAACTAGGCTGTGGCTCTGTGTCAGAGTCAGGTGTAAGTGCTTTCAGGTCTTTTGAACCAAAAAATCATCTTTGCATATAATTTGGAGGGAATATTATATTCACTTATTCCAGAAGTTATGATAATTTATGTGTTTGCTTCTGATATATAAGGGCCCTTCAGTGACACAAAACAATGCACTTCTGAAAAAGACTTTGTAGCAGGCAGAATATGGGTCTGCAAAAGATGTCCACATCCGTACCCCAGTACCTTTGAATATAATATATTTTATAGCAAGGGAAGGATTAGGGTAGCAGATGGAAGAGGTTTGTTAATCGACTGACTTTAAGATAGAAGATCAGCCAGGCTTATCCAGGTGGGACTAAAGTAAACACAGTGTTTCTGTTAATGTTGAAGAGAGAGAAAACAGAGTTGCTCTCAGAGACCTTTTGAAAATGCTGCATGTCTGGCTTGAAGATGGAGGAAGGAACATGAGCCAAGCAATGCAGACGGCCAGCACTGCTAACAGGCATCCGAGAGAAACAGATCCGCCCCTGAGCCTTTAGGATCTCACCCCTGCACACATTTTGATATTAGCCACTGGGACTCATTGCAAGCCTCTGACATCCAGACTGTAAGAGCATATATTTGTTTGTTTTAAACAATAACTATGGGAATACATTACAGCAGCTTTAGGTTTTTAATATAGACATTTATTCAATAAAACTTGTTTGACAGAACTGAGTTTAAGCCTCTTTGTCATTAGCTTCCCTTGAGTAAGGGCATTGTCTGTTAAAAATACACATGAAGTAGAAAAGGAATTTTAACTAGATTTGGAGATATTCCCCCTCAGCTGGTACAGTGAAGGTCTCACTGCATAAATATAAACTGACTGTGCTGCCTCTGTGGCATTAAGATTTAAGGAACAATGGGTGACTTCTATTTCTCCATCTATATAACTCCAAGAGGCCCGGTGCACAGATTTGGCCTGTGCCCTCTCAGCCTGGCCTGACTCACTGTTTCCAGACTCACTGTTTCCCACAGACCAGGTTACAAGTCATGTGAATTCAGTTTTTTGTTTTTTTTTTCCTTTACTCCTTCTCCATGAACTCTCTTTTCATCCAGATCTCTAAATCTCCTAGCATCCCATCTCTACTCTGAATTAAGTGGGACCCCTCGAGAGGTGTTGTAGAGCCAGTTTTGGCCCAATCCCCACAGGCCAGGCTAAGGGACCCCACTGATGCAAAAGTCAATGCACCGGGTCTCTAGTATGAATAGAAGATCTTTGGTTAACCTCTTCCCACCCTCCCCCTTCCCCTTTCCCTTTGAGATTCATCGTTCTGTTCCATGTTTCCATGCCTATGTGTTGAGCTTCTGTTCCCTTGTGGTCAGTGCACATCATAGCTACTGGTCTAATGGTCAAGTGGTCCAAAAGTCGCTTAGGCTTTTGTATGTATAGATAGTAACTTTTTAACTTAGCATCCTATATCTTTGCCTAGAAGTTGGTCAGTCCTTAATTTATATTCCCTGAATTCATGCCAGAATTCCTCATTAAAAGTGGAGAGCTCATGACCTCTGAAGGAAAAGGCTGAGTGTGGGATAGGAATTCCTGCCAATTGTTCCAATAGAGAAAGTAAATGGGCAACAAATCCAAGAATATATGCAGCCCTGCCAGGAATAAAATAATTCAAAGTAACACTATTTAGTATTCCCATTTAGCCTTATCAATTTTTTTTATGTGAATACCCAGCATGAGAGAAGATACTGCAATTTATGTCTCACGAACGGCTTTTGCAAAGTACCATCTACCTCCATTGGTCAGGATCTTTTCAATAAATACAAAACATGCTCAAATATACCACATCTTAGAAACTTGATGCAAATACTCTTACTTCACTGCACGGTCCTCCACACCTAATACCTTATTTCCATCTCCCTGAACATTAAAACTTCTCAGATATGTGTTCATTTTACTGCAAACATTTTATGCATCTCACTTATTCTATGGTGTCATCCAACTTTATAGGCATACCTATCACTTAAGTGTCAACTATGGTCCTTGTAATGCAGATTCAAACAAACACATCCTTCTTATTGTACTAACTAAGTTAATTACACATTAGTTACTAAGCAAGAATATAGATACAGTGATCTCTTGTCTCTGGACTAGGCTGATTAGGGTCACAGTGACTCAGGTAAAAGTTCCAGGTTCCATCCTCCCTGACCCTTTCCTGATGTACCTACTGGCCTCCCAGACTCACCTGGATGGGTCTCTGAGAGGAAGGTCTCCGTGTGGAAGTCTGAATGCTCCCTGGATGGTTGATGATGGAGACCGAAGCTCTGTCCGGCACGAGACATCAGGAAGGAGTGAAGTGCCAGTTCCCGAGCCAGCTTAGGAATCAAAAGCAGCAGCCATACCCTGTCCCCCAACATTGTATAAGCCGAGAATGGCACAGGGGAGATAGTTACAGCTCTCTCCATATCTGCCCATCAGGTCCATTTCCCTTGTGTTATTCCAACTTCCAGGCACATGATTTCCCTCTGGGCCTCTGGAATAAACAGAAAGATATTTTTCTTAATGATTATCTGATCACAAATGGCCAGGTTGTAAGTCTAGTTAACTCAATTTTTATGACTCCTTTTCTTGACCTCACATCTTTTCTGGAAGTCTAATCTCCTAGCTATCCTCTGCCTAATTTCCCATTCTCTACAAACGCTGTTTTGGGTTGGGAAACAGACCTGATATCTTTGGAAAATAGCGCTTCTTCTCTTCAGCAAGGCAGAACTGCATTCCTTTGAGATGCAGTCCTGGCCTCCACACTCTCAGGCTTCCTGATACATTTGTCAAAATAATCAGGGATTTTATATTTTTATCACAAGTTAAGAGCTGTCACTTAATGCTTCATAAAATATTTATTAATTAGGAGTGGTACATTTGGATATTTTTATGCTACATGACCTGAGGTTATCATTTTGTAAGAATTGTCTGATTTAATTTCTAGAAAAATCCATTCCATGAGGTAGTATTATTATGAACTCTGTTCCTCATTGCAGAAATGGGCCTCCAAGGAGTTCACTAATCTGCTCAAAGCTCAAACTGATAAGACCTGGGGTTTTGATTAGAATTCTGTCAGGATGCTTGTAGTTTTCACTGTAGGGTAGAGGTTCTCAAACATTTGCCTGAGGGGCCATTTGTTAATGTCTGTGGGATGCTGATATTACCAATAATACCCGACACAAGTAATTGTCCTGCCTCAATTGTCACTATGAAAAGGTAAGAACAAGTAATCTAGACCAGTACTTCTCCAATTTTACTGTGCATATGAGTCATTCAGGAGTCTAGTTTGAATGTAGAATCTGAAATACCAGGTCCTGGTGGGCTTGAGATTCTGAGAATCAAACAATCTCTTGTGTGATGTTGATGCTACAGGTCCTTGCTATCCATTCTTTGAATAGCAAGACTGTAGTTCTGTTTTAGAGTCAGGTGCATGTAGTTTTAGATTTTCTGAATAAAAAATTGTAGTTGCATGTAATTTTGAAGATATATGGTATTCACTCATTCTGGAGGCTGTTATAAATTTCCTGTTCACTTATTTCATATAAAGATTCATGAATGACATCATATGCCATACTTCTGAAAAATGTCTTCTTCAATTCTTTTATATGTGTCCTTGAAAAATCAAATAATGTATACACATTTAAAATTTATCTTTATTGCTGAAAGTATTTCAGATGTCCCTCCTTTCCCCCCCCATTAACCACTTCCACCCGTCTCTCCCAGCCCTTCACAACACTATTGTCTGTGTCCATGTGCTATGCATATATGCATATAAGTTTCCTGGTTAATGTCTCCACCCACCCCCCCAAACCCTCACCCTTATCTTCCCTCTGAGATTTGTAAGTCTGTTCCATGCTTCTATGTCTCTTTATCTTTTTGTTCATCTCTTTATTTTGTTAATTAGAGTCCACATATGAGTGAGATCATGTGACACTTGTCTTTTTTCTGACTGACTTATTTTGCTTAGCGTAATACTCTTCAGGTCCCTCCATGCTGTCTCAAAGGGTAAGAGATCTTACTTTTTTACTGCCTTGCCCTGGCTGGGAATAAAATCATGACCTCCTGGTTCATAGATCAATGCTCAACCACTGAGCCACACTAGCCCATTCAGAACAAGATTTTAAAAGTCTACACTGCTGGCTTTAAATATGGAGAAAGGACCATAAGTCCAAAGAAGAGAATCTTGCCACTTGTGTTGTAACACATGGCTAGACCTTGAGGGCATTATTCTGAGTGAAGTAAGCCACATAAAGAAAGACGAGTACTATATGATCTCACTTATATGTGGACACTAAGTAGGATGGTGGTTACCAGGGGATGGGGGCTGCAGTAAATGGGGAGATGTTGGTCAAAGTGTACAAACTTTTAGTTATAAGATGAATATATTCCAGAGATAAAATGTATAGAATGGTGATTATAGTTAACTAGAGGCCTGGTGCACAAAATTCATGCATGGAGGGGAGTCCCCCTCAGCCCAGCCTGCACCCTCTCCAATCCAGGAACTCTTGAGGGATGTCTGACTGCTGGTTTAGGCCTGATACCAGGGATCAGGCCTAAACTGGCAGTCGGACATCCCTTTCACAGTCTGGGACTGCTGGCTCCTAACTGCTTACCTGCTTGCCTGCCTGATTATTCCTAACTGCCCCCCGCCAGCCTGATCACCCCTAACCACCTCTGTCTTCAGACCTGATCATCCCTAACTCCCCTCCCCCTGCAGTTGCCCCCAACTGCCCCCCTCTGATAGCCTGGTCACCCCTAACTGGCCCTCCCTGATGGCCTGGTCACCCCATACTGCCCCCCTCTGCTGGCCTGGTTTTCTCTAATTGCTCCCCCCACCAGCCTGGTCACCCCTTACTTACCCCCTGCTGGCCAGGTTGCCCCAAACTTGGCCCCCTGCGGGCCTGGTTGCCCCAAACTGGCCCCCTCTGCTAACCTGGTTGCCCCAACTGCCCCCCCCCTGTCAGCTGGTCACCCCCAACTGCCCCCCTGCAGGCCTGGTCACCCCCAGGCCTGGTCACTCCCAATTGCTCCCCCCTGCCAGCATGGTTGCCCCATGCAGCCTGCTGTTCAGTCATTTGGCTGTCCCTCACTAACACCCTGCCAGCCTGGTCACCCCACACAGCCTGCTGTTCAGTTGTTTGGTCGTCCCTCATTAACCACCCCTGCTGGCCTTGTCGCCCCATGCAGCCTGCTGTTTGGTCATTACTGTTACTGTGATGGCATCCCAGACACTTTGCATATTTTTCTATTATTAGTATAGATAATACTGTACTACATACTTAAAAATTTCTATGAGAATAGATGTTAAATGTTGTTACTGTAAAAGAAACACTAATTATGTGAGGTGTTAGCTAATGCTGTGGTGGTAATCATATTGCAATATATAATTTTATCCAATAACATTGTTACACATGTTATAGATCAATTATATGTCAACTAGAGGCTCAGTGCATGAATTCATGCATGAGTGGGGTCTGGATGGCCTATCCCCAATCAGGGAAGATTGAGGCTGGGCCTATTGGGAGGAGGAGATGGTGGGAGGTTGGCCAGCCGGCCTGCCTGATTGTGGCCAGATCAGGGCCTGGCTGGCTGGGGGAAGGGGCCAGGAGCAATTGGCTGGCAGGGGTTGGGGATTGGGGGACATGATTGGGGGAAGGGGGACATGATTGGGGGAAGAGCCAGTCATGGGGAGGGGCTATGGGCAGTGGGCCAGCTGGCCCCTCCCATAAATGGGGTGGGGATGACCATTGGGAGCCAGCGGCCTGGGGGAGGGATCATAGCTGGTTGGCCTGCCAGCCCTGCCCCTAATGGGGTATTGGGGTGTGATCAGGTGTGGGGTGGCCAGGGGGAGGGGCTGCAGAAGGCTGGCTGCCCAGCCCACCCCCTATTGGGGTGGGGGTGCAATCAGGGGTGGAGCAGCCAGGGGGAGGGGCTGCAGGAATTGGGCTGCCAGCCTGCCCCCTATTGGTGTAGGGGGTTTGGCCAGGGGCAGGCTGCCTGGGGGCGGGCCTGCGGGCCTATCATGGTGGGGCAGGTTGATTGGGAATAGGGCTGGCTGGGGGGAATGGAGTGGGTGTTTGGTCGACCAGGTCTGATCAGGGTAGAAGAGTCTGATCAGGGGCAGGCCAGCAGGGGAGAGGGGCTGTGATATTTGAGGACAGCATTCACAATCACTCAAATGCACTTCAGATAATTGTATAGAAGAGCCTCCACTGAGACTCCCTTCCAGGTAGTCAGGACACGGTGGAAGGACATGCATGTTTGTGCAGGAAAATTTGTGATGCTTATTCATATGACTGGGCAGGATTTCAACTCCTGTGTGATTGATCCTTTGATCATAAAGATAGGATATATTCCTGAGCATAAAGCAGATATCTGTATTGTATGATATTGAGATTATTCACTCAATGTCCCTTCAGTGGGTTTGAAAAAAGGTTTAGAAAAGGGTAGATATTTCATTTAAAGCACTAGAAGGAGGCACGTTTGTAGGGATCACATTGAAAATTTTCAAACAGAAATATAAAAATAACTCAGAAAAAAAACAAACATAAAACAATTCACACTATTCTTCACTCAAATAAATGACCCTTACACATGGACCTCATATTTTATACTTTATTTTTTAATTGATGTTTTAAAGAGAAAGAAACAAAGAGAGAGAGAAAAACACTGATGCAAAAGAAAAACATTGGTTGATTGCCTTCAGTATGCACCATGCCTGGGGATGTAACCTGCAACCCAGATATATGCCCTGACAAGGTATCGAGCCCACAGCATTTTTGGTGCATGGTTAGACAATCCAACCGAAGAAGCCACTGGGTAAAGACCATATTGCAAAGTTTAGAATTGATGTCTAGCATTTTTGTATAGTAATAAATTATCTGGCTTTTTGTTTCATTATATTTAAGGTCATCTCTAACTCTAACCATATAAGATCAGTCTATTTATTAAAATATATATTTCCATGTACATTCTTCTTGGACACATGTATTTGATAATCGGTTTTTGACAGTGGATGTGGTAGGCATGTGGACACACAGCTGAACAAAAGAATGAAGTATATAAAACCAGGAGACCAGCTATAAAACATACTAGCATGTTGACATCTACATTATCAAGAAGAGCAGTAAAGGTAGTGCTATAGAAAATAATAATGAACATGTAAGTGAAAACTTTGGTCTCAGATTTTTCTCTAAAATAAAATTATGCAAATGACCTAAGTACCCAAGTGTAGTTTCTTTCCATAGGGGTAATATAATTAATGACCATATTTTCTGTGAAAAAATAGAAAACTTACTAGGAATATGGCATAAGAGAATAAATTATACTAAAGTAATTCATGTTACTCTATGAGATAAATGAGAATTTCCAATTACATATGGTCCAAAGATTGGATTAATTTTTATCAGACTTCAGGCTCTGAGGCTTTGAACCCTGCATTCCTGGGCAATTATTGAGCTCAGTACAGTTGGCACTTGAAAACCTTACCTGCCAAGGAATCTTTGCAGGGCCCTTTTTATGTCCTTGTTCCTCAGACTATAGATGAAGGGGTTCAGCATGGGTGTGACCACAGTGTACATCACCGAGGCTGCTGCACTTGAGTGTACATTGTGGGTAGCAGCAGAGCTGAGGTAAACTCCAAGGCTTGTACCATAAAACAAGGAGACAACTGAGAGGTGAGACGCACAGGTAGAAAATGCTTTATACTTCCCCTCAGCTGATTGGATTCCACGTATGGAGGAAAGAATCTTAGAGTAAGAGTAAAGGATCCCAGCAAGGGGACCACCACCTAACAGTCCAGCTGAGAAATACATTATCATGTTATTAAGAAAGGTGTGAGAGCAGGCAAGTTGGATCACCTGATTGAGTTCACAGAAAAACTGAGGGATTTCCAAGTCTGAGCAGAAGGGCAAACCCAGCACCATTAAGCTTTCTAACAAGGAATTCAGGAAACTCGTGATCCAGGACACCAGAACCAGCAGTCCACAGAGCCGGGGGTTCATGATGACTGTGTAGCGCAAAGGGTGGCAGATGGCTACAAACCGGTCATAGGCCATCACAGTCAGGATGAAGTCATCCAACCCTGCAAAAAGTATGAAAAAATACATCTGTGTGATGCAGCCTTCATAGGTTATGACGTTGCTCTGTGTCTGGATGTTCCACAGCATCTTAGGGACGGTGGTGGAGGTGAAACCGATGTCTACCAAGGACAGGTTGGAGAGGAAGAAGTACATGGGCGTGTGGAGGTGGGAGTCTGAGCTGACAGCCAGGATGATGAGCAGGTTTCCAAACACAGTGACCAGGTACATGGAGAGGAAAAGCCCAAAAATGAGGGGCTGTAGTTCCCGTGCTTGTGAAAGTCCCAGAAGAAAAAATTCTGAAATTTGTGTACCATTGCCTGGTTCCATGTGTCAGAGGTGACTACCAAAGGGAAAAAAGGAAGAATGAAAGAAAAAATGAATAACCAATTTTCACATTAGCAAGCATTAGTACCTGAGAAAAAATGACACGTTCATGTTTTATAATCAGGAAATAATGATCATATTTGGTGTGTGATCCGGTCTCCATTATGGTATCTCTATTGTCATTTCTCATTAGAATTTACTTTTCTACCATCAACCTGCTCTTCAAGAATAATATATATGACTATGTTATTGAGGATATCTTTCATGCATTTGTGGAATATATATTGACTATAAATCATGTTCCAGGCTCTGCTTTAGTATGGGATTCTTAAAAACAAATGTCTACAAACTAATGATGGAGCAATAATACAATTAAATGAAAAAAATGTGTAACATATTCAATGGTGCAGCTGATATAAATAAAAGTAAATCACATTAAATGGAAAGAGTAGATAGTGTTATTTTTTACTAGAGGCCCAGTGCAAGAGATTTGTGCACTAGGGGGAGGGTCCCTCAGCCAGGACCCCTCAGGGTATGTCTGCCTGCCGACTTAGGCCTGATCTCAGGTATAAGGCAGCAGTCAGACATCCTTCTCGCAGTCCGGGGCTCTTGCAGTCTAGGACCCCTCTCTCCTTACCACCCACCTGCAGTGGAGGCCAGAGAGGCTCCCACCACTGCTGCTGCACTCGCCAATAGTGAGCCCGACTTCTGGCTGAGCAGTGCTCCCCCTGTGAGAGTGCACTGACCACCAGGGTGCAACTCCTGGTGGTCAGTGTGTGTCATAGAGACAAGTTCTTTCACTGTTCAGTTGATTTGCATATTAGGCTTTTATTATATAGGATGGTGTTTAGCCAAGACTTGCCACAGCCAGTCTTTAACAGACACTTCAAAGAAGACTAGCCTGGAGACTGAGGGGGAAGTGTTTGCTAGGCAGAAGGATCAGCCAGTGTAAGGGCCCTGAGGAATATGATTGTTTCAGAAAAATCAAGACTCAACATAAACCCGTGTGTCAAGGGGAATAAGCAAGTCATAGCAGGAGGAGAGATGGTGTGAGAGCATATTAAGAAACAAGGTGGCTGTGTGTTTCTGTTGAAACTTCAAATCACAGAGAGTGCCTTGTGCACACTATGTAAATCTTGCACTAAGTGATATGGTTGCAAAAGCATCCTGTTGATTGCAAAGGATCTCCTCCTTAGGACCTTCTCTTGATATTATAAGTCACCTTGGAATATATCAGTCCAGGCACCCCTGCTCTGAGGACTGCTCTCAGTTTACAAAGCAAACACACACACACACACACACACACACACACACACACACACACACACACGGCTTCCTCATGTCTGTTATTTCCATGTCCTTCTCACTCCTTCCCACACTATGTAGGCTATGAGTAAACATAAGTCAAGCTGGCCAGATCAAGGATCTTTTTCAAAAAGAACTTAGAAAAGTACCCAGATATTCCTATTGTAAGCCTCCCATGGACACATAAGCTTGGGGTTTCATATTGCTATGTCCATTTTCCTGCCTTATATTTAAAGAAACATAAAAATAGTTTAAATAAACATTAGAAGCGAGAGAGCAATAAAATGTACATGAGGAAGAAAAGAGATCCAATTAGCTCAGTTGGTCCCTGAGAGACAATGAGGAAGAAAAATCTTCTTTGGATTCTGGCTGCTTTCCAATTATACCCCCTTGCGGCTAAGCAAACTTAACAGAGAAGAATAAATAAAATTGTCCCCGAAACTAAGGTAGTTATAAATATATGGTGTGAAACACCTTACAGATCGACTACCCCAAGTGAAAACTGACCAAAAAATAAACTGGTAACTCACTAACGGAAATATACAAAACCAACACAGTTTGAATATTTTTAACATCAAGCATTAGAAGACCATTTTTTTCCTGTGCCTGTTCTGTATTATTTTGACCAATTGGTTTTTATATGGTTTATGGCAAATGAGACAAGCCCTTTCTCACTTTTCTTTTCTTTCTTTCTTTTTTTAATATATTTTATTGATTTTAGAGAGGTAGGGAGAGGGAGAGAGAGAGATAGAAACATCAATGATGAGAGAGAATCACGGATCGGCCGCCTCCTGCACGCCCCCCACTGGGGATCGAGCCCGCAACCCAGGCATGTGCCCTTGGCTGGAATCGAACCCGGGACCCTCCAGTCTGCAGGCCGACGCTCTATCCATTGAGCCAAACCAGCTAGAGCTTTCTCACTTTTCTTATCCAGCATCTTTGTTTTTCTTCGACTTTAAGTTTTGATCTCCTTTTGACAAATCAATGGGCTCAGTCTAATTTTGGTTCTGGTCTTCATCCAACATGCAAAGGCCTCCCAGGACATGATCAACAAATCCTGCTCACGCCACAACAGTCCATCCTTCTATACTGAGTGACTTTCTTCATATGATTTAAGCCTGAGCTTAATATTGTCATGCAAACATTCATTTCATTGTACTCTGTTTTCGCCATCACAGTGCCAGATCCAAACAAGCAGGGATTCACCTGTTTTGTTCACCTTTGACCTTTCACAAAAGTGAATATATATGCACTTACATAGGAACACATTGACGTAAATGTGAAGTTATGAAATGAAAGGAATGACAGGGAGAATGAAACCTGGTCACACAGAAGTGATTTCCAAGCAACTGATTTCAATAAAAAATGAACAGAATGCCCCCTCTGCAGGATGGACCACAGAGGCTGCAGTTGGCGTGGTGGTGGGGGAGGCAGCAGGCTTAAATAAGGTGCTCCATTCACTTACTTGCAGCTGTCTGCAAAGGAAAAATCACTAGCACTGTGCTCTTGCCATAATGTCAAACATTTATTTTTAAAAACTGGTTTATTTTAAAAATTGTGGAGTGCTTCACAAGTTTGCATGTCCTCCTTACATAGGGGCCATGCCAATTCTCCCTGTATCCTTCCAATTGCAGTATATGTGCTGCCAAAGTGAGTACTCTTGATTTTTTTTAATCTTGAAATTTCTTCATTTTCTTTCCTTAGGTTCTTAAGTCATTGCCTGAATTAGAACCTGGCTTTTATTTATTTTTAATATTGAATATGCAGACATACTTTAAGCACCTTTCTGGCTGACTAGCTCTATAGTGGGGGAAAAATGGAAATCTTTCCATTGAAGTTAAGTCCTTATTTAAAAAATATTGCATTCTCTATTTGCTTTTGTGTTTAATATGCTCATTTCCTCCCTTCTGCCTTTGTCTTCTATAATGAGTGTAGAAAATTTTTGGAATGAAGTAGAAAAGTATCTCAAAACACAATTTTCTTCCTGTTTTTTGGATGTAATTTCTAAAGAATGCTATCCTATATAATAAAGAGGGAATATGCAAAATGACTGTCACTCCATCACAAAAGGTGACGGCGCCCATAGCCACAAGAAGGTGGCACACAGACCCCTCAGCCCTGCTGGAGTCATCCTTTTAGCCCTCGTGAGGTGAGGGGCAATCAGGCCCCCACAGCGAGCAGACACTAGGGCCCTGCTTACTCCTTGCCATGGCAGTGAGGGGCGAGCAGGCCCCCGCAGAGAGCAGACACCAGGGCCTGCGGTGGCAATAGCAGGCAGGTCTACAGAGAGCAGAGAACCATGGGGAGCAGGCCTAAGCCATCAATAAGACATCCCCTGAGGGCTTCCAGATTGGAGAGGGTGCAGGTCCAGGTGAGGGACCCACCTTACTCCCCCCACCCCCAAACCCCATGCACAAATTTGTGCACCGGACCTCTAGTTTTAAATATTTATATACATTTTCTGAATACCAGGTAGCCAAACCAATAAGGAAAGTTAATTGTCTGTTTATGGTTTTTGCATCTTTAGTGTTACTCCCATAGTCTCCTCTGATTCCAAGGATCTACACCTTTATGTAGACATTAGAGGCCCGATATATGAGATTCGTGCACTTGACGGGGAGGAGGGTCCCTCAGCCCTTCCTGTGCCCTGCACAGTCTGGGAGCCCTTGGGGGATATCCAACTGACAGCTTAGGCCCACTCCCGGTAGTGCTGCTGCAGAGGATGGAGAGGTTCCCGCCACCACCGCTGTGCTCACGAGCCCTGAACTGTGAGCCTAGTTTCTGGCTGAGTGGTGCTCCCCCTGTGGGAGTGCACTGACCACCAGGGGGCAGCTCCTGCACTGAGCATCTGCCCACTGATGGTCAGTGCACATCATAGCAACCAGTCATTCTGCTGTTCTGTCAATTTGCATATTACCTTTTTATTATATAAAATGTCATTATCCCATCGTCAACCCTATGAATTTAAAGATGTAAATTACAGCTTATTTATTGGTCATGCCTTATCTTGTTCTAAATAAATTTACAGGATAGGGCAGCAATTCTGAATTCTAGACTTGAGACCACTGAAGCAACCACTTGATGAGGTGTACTATAATCATACACTGAAAAATTCAGGGAGTCGTCTTTGGTTTCTTTATTCAAGTGAATACAGCCATAAGAAAGTATCTACTACATAAGAAAACCAGTGTTAGGGAAATAATCACCACCACCCTTAACTGAAGAGGAGGGGGGAGGAATAAAAAAAAATCAGCATTGCCATACAGTACAGTTCTTAATGAAATGTATTGTGAAGCAATCTGGAATCTTCAAGTGTTTTTCCTTATATAAGAATACCTTTTCTGACTTGGGGGTTGTGGTGTTCAGGAAAATAATTGCCCAGAACATAGTGACTCCTCATCAGTGTCATATAGAATAATGAAATGCATTAAGAATAGTCACAATGTTAATGCTTCTGAATGTAAGAACTACATATATGTACATCAGGTTTAACATGCTTGAGACTCAAACTCAGGGTTGAAAATGTGATTGGGGTCTTTTACTAAGATAAAAGTTGCAGTTCCTGGTGTGTTCTCTCTCACATATAGTACAACACCCCATGACTTCTTTAAGACTTACCCCTAAATGCTCCCTGCTTATGGACAAAGAACTATGGAGGAGTTTGAGTCATCAGCCATTATCTGTACTTAAATAAAACACTGGCCACATCTTAGCATTATACAGATATCAAATTGAGATTGTTTCTCATTACTTAATTTATTGTCTTCGAAGGCTTGGTATCCTTGCTAGAGTTAACACTTACTTGAGGAAAATGACCAAAGACTTTCTTGAGTTAATACTTTTTTTTTTTCATTTTTCTATTCTTTTCTCATAGGTTTATCATTGAAATATAAACTCTTTCTTAAACTTAAAAAAAAAGCTGCTTGCTGCTTTCTGAAATTAAGTCAGATAAGTTCATACCAAGTTAGATTTTTTTCCATTTGAATGAAGTATATACTATGAACAAGTTAAAGGCATGTGGCTTCATTGCCACAAAAATTTGTGATTTTGTTCTTATTTTTAGCAAGCAGGGAGGTTGCCACATAAAACTTTATGTAGTTCAGAGAAACTTTTGCAAATCAGTTACATATACTTTTCCAACCTACCATTTACATGAACTGTTCTGTATTAATGACTGAGCATGGGCATTACCACAGTTGTACCATCTGTTTTAAACTACATTTTTTAGGACCACCTTTTCATTGTGGTGAGATCCTCCCTATAATTTGATTGTCCTTAAAGTACTAATTGAAGGCAAAATACTCTGAAGAGATGCTTGTGAAGTTTGGATTTTCTACTTCTTGAATATTTTTCAGGTTTGATATTTGCTGAGTGGATATGCACATTTCGTTTATTTTTGCTTTCACTGGAAGTTTTAAATTTTTGAGAAGATCAAGCAGAAATAGAAATCCATTGCAGATGTATATATATTTACCCCATCTTGCAGATTTTGTTTAGTGAAACACAGATGGGAGTGGGGTTTTATTGTAAGAAGAAGAGGAATGAAAGAAAACTAAAGTTAGAAAAAGCTTTCTGTTTGAGCTACTGTATAGAAGAGCCAGCTTTTATTACATTGCTGACCTACATGATGAACATTTTGATGCTGTTCCTGACTAAGTTGGGAGTATTTAATGAAAAAAGGTTTACCATAGGTTACATTTAAGAATTTTATCAGCTATGCACCATTAAAAAATAAACTCACTTGGATTTATTAAAAAAACTAATAGAAATAAGGTGTAAAATAGCAATAGTTTAGTGATACCAACATGGATTAGTAATTACATTGGCAAAGGCATAGATAGAAGATAGTCTTTAATGTTCCTAGAAATTGTGGTAAACAGCAGATGCTCAGTTATTATTTGTTGAATGAATCAGGAGTTATGTCTGTACTTATTAGTTTATCAGTACATTGAACACATGAGAAGGCTGCATTTCAATATATTTGGAAACAATGAATTGCTGAACAAAAGCTGGAAAAATAAATATAGACTTGGAAGAAAAATGAAGATGATCTACTACCTTAGTCACCATACAAAAAAAGCAGAGAAATTGCCTACTCACTGTAAGTATAACCAATCCTTTTTAGCTGAATATATAGAAAACTACATATTAATATTTATGGATAGGCCATATCATCATAATTACACCAGGAGACTCGGAAGTAATAAGGTGGACATATTTAACTAAATAAAATGTAAAATATTCTTATGGCTAAAGCACCACCCAAAGTCAATTGAGAGCTAATAATTTATATTAATGTTTATGTTATTTAAAATTTTTGTTGCATTTATTGGGGTGACATTGATTAACAAAATTAAATAGGTTTCAGGTATACAATTTTATAATACATCTTATGTATATTGTATTCTGTGCAAGTCAAGTCTCCTTCTATCACCATTTAAATACCTTGACCCTCTTTTACCTCAAATACCATAATATTGTTTAAACATCATTTAAAAGGCTGATAATGAAAGAATAATAGGCAAGAAAATAAAATTTTAAGTAACAAGACCGTCAAGTATATTAATCTTTGATCAAACTCAGAAAAAGTTCAGAAAACAACAAAAAAATTCTTTCACATCTGTCAGCCTGGGGTAAGCTTAAAAATGTGTCACATTGACCAGGATTGGAACTTATAAGCAGGTAGCTAAGGGGTACTCTATTTTATTTTCTGGCAGAACTGTAAAGTGTTACAACATTGGGAAACATATCTGTAGACAGCTATGAACATTACAAGTACTTATGTTCTCAATCTCTGCACTATTGACAGTCTGGGCCAGATTATAGCCTGTGGTGTGGTCTCTCTTGTGCATTGCAGGATGTTTAGGACATCTCTGGGCTCTACCTACCCCTTCAGGTGACAGGGAAACATCTCTGGATATTGCTCAATGTGCCCTGGGAGGACAATATTGCCTCTAGTGGAGAACCAGAATTTTAATGTAACAACCTCAAAACATTTTTGTATAATTTTATAGTAGTAATATATTAAGAAAATATATGGTAGCTTTCAATGTCTGAATAGCACAGCCATATCCTAAATATTATGTGCACATGGTAATAAATAGTTGGCATCACACTAGTTGTTTGGGGGGAAGACCATGAGGTATTTTTGAGTAATAAAGAAGAGTGGACACAGAAAGAAAAGACTGTACAACACTTGAAGAGAATTTCTGATGAGCACAGGTTGGTATTTATACATTTGTACAAAAGGATATGAGTGTGTATGTGTGCCTAATTTAGGAAAAGAAGTGTTTTAACAAACTAAGAACTTATGGAATAAAGATTATCAGTAGGAATGAAATTAGGTTACGTAGAGTGGTTACAAAACAATTGTAGGAAATACTAATAACTTAATAATATCAACATGAGCCAATAATTCCAGATTAAATTTCCAAAAACTTGGAAATAAAATAATATTAAAGAAGAGCTTTTAATATCAGGGAGAAAGCAGAGTCTAAGTTATAATTTCTACTTATATAAAGATATATGGATCCAATTTGCTAATGTAAGGTAAAGGTAATCTTTACTCAAGTATAAAATAGATTATTTTCCAGAGGACAGTAGATGATGCAAATTTTGGAAATAGAGCTAACCACAAAAGGCTGAAAGGAACAATAAGGAATAATGAAGATGTGAAACAAGTTGGCAATATGTGTTGCTAGGGTGCTTTATTAGTATTATGTACACAGAAGAAAATTCACTTTCATTTTTGTTTTATAGCAAGGATTCACAAGTGAAGAATATAGAAGTAACAGCTTAATGTTATTTTTCATTAAGAAGAGTAAAAAATAAATAAAGCAATAGAGAAAATATAATATGTCTGAGTGATACACTTGAGCCCACACTATTAATAAACACTCACAATTCCCCACATTTACATACATGAAGGAACTCAATGACAACAAAGTTGGTGGAAAAAACTCCATTTCCCTGCTTAGAAGAATGCAATAAAAAACAGGAATAAAAACACTCTGACCCCCTATACAAATGTGAAGACTTATACAGACAATTTACAAGAGTGAAAACAAATGAATATTGTACAAATATATTTAGGTCACAGGTAAGGAAGCAATTACAAAGTTAAGCTATTTATTATACCAATTTTTACTTATGAAATAAAATCTGTTACATGTGAATTGAATTATCAGAGTGAAAGAAGATCATGCGAAATGTATGTCTTCATGAACTACTGTTGTAAGGAAATATTTGTAAGAAATATATTAGATTTGGATCTTTCCCATCAATATGGACATGTAGTTGAATAGACCCTATGATAAAAATAAAGAACTGTCTTTACTTTACTGGGCATTCTCCATACCTACTACTCTATGTTCCTACTTCCTTTAGTTGCAAAACTCATTGTATATATTCTGATTTTACTTGAAATACTTTATGTCTCCCATTGTCACCTTTAATTGAGCTTCCATCAGTTAATTGTCAACAATTACCAATGTGTTGCTGAGTTCAGTGTTCATTTCTCCTTTTAGCATCATAAATTACTCATTAATTAGTTAATCAGGCAATCAAACAACCATAGGCTGGTTCCTGTCAAGAGACCTCAGGTACATGTGCTTGGCTTTGACTCTCTCTGACCCTTTCCTGTAGTACCTACTGGACCTCTGGACTCACCTGTTTGGGAACTTTGAAGAGAAGGTCTTCATGGGAAAGTCCAACCTCCTGGATGGTTGATGATGGAGACTGAAGCTCTCTCCCCAGACAAGACAGCAGGAAGGAGGCAAACATTGGTCTCATAGACAAATTTAGGATTGCAAACTCAACAACCAGGTCCCATCCAGCCCAAGGTCACACACACTGAGAGACTGGAGATGAGGAGATATTTACAGCTCCCTATGTCTGTTCATTAGGTACATTTTTGTCTTGATAATCCAGCCTCTAATAATCTGATTTCCCTGTGGGTCTGGACAGAAGAGAATGTTTCCCTGAAGATACTGTGTTCCCAAAAGACCAGCTTAGAACTCAAGTGAATCTAGTTTTCTTGCTCATAAAACTTGTTGGCTTTAACAGGACTAATCTCCTAGTACCTACACCAGCCTGATTTAAATATTTTCCAAATTTAAGACTGAGGGTCTAGCCTGGATTAAAAAACTCAAATCTCCAAATACAGAATTGTGATATGAACATAGCTCCAATATCTCCAGAAAATTACTATTTTTCTTTTCATCAACTAAGTTCCTTTTATATAAATGTTGAGTGTTACACACTGGGCTTCATGACACATTAGCTAAAATAATTTGGCATTTCAATCTTACATCACAAGTTAAGAGCTGTCATTTAGTCCTTTACTATGAAATATTCATTAATTATAAAAAATATAATTAAAATATTTGCACTCTAATATAAGCTTGAAATAGGAAAGTAAATAAATACTTCCCTGTAGCCTCCAGAAGTAATCTAGCCCTGTAAATATCTTGTTTTTAGCTCACTGAGACCCCATTTCCTGTTTCTGACCTTAGGAATTATAAGAGTATAAATGTATTTGTTTTAAATCACTTTGTTGGTAATTTACATTAGGATTTAAAAGTGAATACAGACATTTATCCAATGAAATTTTGTTCAGGAAAGTGAGATTAAGTATCGCAATTCATTCATTTAGCCTCCTCTGAGTGAAAGCATTTTGCATTTTAATCCCTCCTTAAGTTGTAGAAATTTGTAATCTTTGGGATGGTGGTAGAGGTGAAACAGATGTCTGCTAAGGACAGGTTGGAGAGGAGTGGACCCTTCCCTCATCAAGCACTCAGCTAACAAGGTGGCCCATTAGAAACCCTGGAGCAAAGAACCCAGAGAAGCCATACCTCATTCCTGATCCACAAAAACTGTGAGATCGTAAGTATTTGCTGTTATTTTAGGTCCTTACATTTGAGGCAATTTGTTGCACAGCAATAAATCACTGTTAGAAATAAGGCGAGACTCCCAAGTCAGGGGTCCTGGTAGAACACAAAACATACTTGGGAGCCAGGCAGCAAGGCAAATATCTTTACTTCTATGTAGAAGGATGTGCACACATGGTCTGGAAGCACTTGAACACCGAGCAGGCAGTCTGCTCAGGATTTATAATCCCTGATGCACGTGACCTGTCCCTTGCTCTTGATTGGAGCTAAGGCTCACAGTCTTTTGTGATTGGCTAATTTAAAGGGAGGAGTTGGCCTTTGCTGTTTCAACATGGCGGCCTGCAGGGGAGCTGTACGCCATGCGGCCAACATGGTGGCTGCCAAGTCACACAGTCCAAAATGGTGGTTGTCTAAACTGTTCTTTGACAGAAAAGATGATTTGTTTATTCTCACATCACTAACATAACAGATTTGTTCAGAGATTAGGAGGTGAACCAGGGTTATAGTGTTTGCCCGGTTGAAATAAAATTGTAATAGACATCTGCCCTGGGCTGGCCTCCCTGAATGCAGAGTCTGAGACAAGGATTGAGTGCAGGTAATTCATTAGAAAGGGATCTTAGAAAGCATGCGTAGAAAAGAAGGGATGTGAGATAGGGAGGTGTAGATAGCAAACCCTGAGAGTTTGAATGAGCACATTTCTATGGTGGGCACCTGGGGCTCAGTCTCTTTAGGGACCTCTGAGAGAGTGTAGGACACACAGTTGAGAAGTGAGGGAGCTGGGGTACTGATCCACCAAAAGTGATAGAGGATTATTCCCGGTGATCCCATCTAAATTTAGAATTTTGCTATTTCAATCGTCATGAATGTTTTGCATTAATTTTGATTTTTTAAAACACTGCATTCAAATAATAGCCATTTTGACTCTTGTCTTCTTTGGTGCCCCCTTAAATTTTGTTCCTGAGGCAAGTGCCTCGCTTCTTTTTTTTTTTAAAAAATGTATTATATTGATTTTTTACAGAGAGGAAGAGAGAAGGATAGAGAGTCAGAAACATCGATGAGAGAGAAACATTGATCAGCTGCCTCCTGCACACCCCATACTAGGTATGTGCCTGCAACCAAGGAACATGCTTTTGACCAGAATCGAACCTGGGACCCTTGAGTCTGCAGGCCGACACTCTATCCACTGAGCCAAACTGGTTAGGGCGTGCCTTGCTTCTTGTCCTGGTACCAGCCCTGGGCTTCATTGATGAGGGCATCAGCACAAACTGGAGTAGATTCAAGTGTCAGTTGTCACATCTGAGACAGAGTGGTCTCAGTTATGCTCTAGTAACAAGCAAACCCCAAATATTAGGGCTTAAAGCATCAGATATTTTTTCTTATTAGCTGGCTGTTGTCTGGATAACAAGGAAAAGAAAACAGTGTGAAGCCCCTCCTGTCATCTTGCCTTAGATTATTTTTTCTAATGTGGTAAAATACACATAACATAAAAGTTACCATGTTAGCCACTTATAAAATTGACAATTTAGTGCCATTATGTACATTCATATGCAACCATCACCATCATTCATCTCCAGATCTTTCTTATCTTCACAAACTGGAACTTGGTCCCCATTAAACATTCATTCCTCATCCTCCTCCCTCAGCCCATGGCACCCACAATTCTACTTTTGGTCTCTATGAGTCTGACTCCTCTGAGGACCTTATAAAAGTGAACTCACATGGTATTTGTCCTTTTATGACTGGTTAATTTCACTCAGCATAATGTCCTTAAGGCTCATCCATGTTGTAGCATGTGTGAGAATTTCCTTCCTTTTATTAAAAAATAGAGGTCTGATGCACGAAATTCATGCATGGGGGGTGGTGTCCCTCAGCCCGGCCTGCACCCTCTCCAATCCAGGACCCCTTGGGGGATGTCCAGCTGCCTCTTGCAACCCAGGACCACTGGATCATAACCGCTTGCCTGCCTGCCTGCATGATTGCCCCTAACCACCTCTGCCTGCCTGCCTGATTGCCCCTAACTGCTCTCCTACTGGCCTGAT
Source organism: Eptesicus fuscus (assembly GCF_027574615.1). Taxonomy (NCBI): domain Eukaryota; kingdom Metazoa; phylum Chordata; class Mammalia; order Chiroptera; family Vespertilionidae; genus Eptesicus; species Eptesicus fuscus. Next base: position 21,488,710 of record NC_072478.1, read on the forward strand.
TGCTCCTAACTGCTCCCCTACTTGCCTGATTACCCCTAACCACCTCTGCCTCGCCCCACACCTGGGACCCAAGATTACCTCCTCCGGCCGGTCACAGGCACCCGGGACCCAGGCTTTCCTCCTTCTGGCCGGTCACAGGCACCCAGGACCCGGGCAGCCTTTGTACAGGCTGGCCGCAGCCACAGAAGACCATTGGTGGGCAGCTTGTCCCTCTCCCAGGCCGCAGGTGCAGGCACCCTCACTGGCGCCCAGGACTGGGGAGACCATGGGGCATGCGGCTTGTCTCTCTCCCAGACAGCAGTCTCCACCACTGGTGCCTGGGACCATGGGGCGGATGGCTAGTCCCTCTCCTGGGCCACAGCCTGGCTGGTCCCCATTCTTCTCTAGCAAGCTCATTCGTTCCTGGCTGGTCCCCATTCCTCCCTCCGCAGTCCTGGGCGCCAGTGCCTGTGGCTGCGCCTTGGGAGAGGGACAAGCTGCCCACCGATGGTCCCATGTGGCTGTGGCCAGCCTGAGTTGTTACGGCATGAGGGCATGATAACCATTTGCATATTAGCTCTTTATAATATAGGATTGGAAGTGGTAAAAAGCACATAACACAATTTAACATTGTAACCATTTTTAAGTATGCAAGTTTAGTAGTGTTAATTACATGCACATTGTTGTGCAATCAACCTCCAAAGCTTTTTCGTTTTCTTGCACATCTGAAACTCTCCACCCACTAAAATCTAACTAGCCAGTCCCCCTTCTCCCAGGTCTGGTAATAACCATTCTGTTTTCTGTTTCTATGAATTTGACTCCTTTAGTTATGTCATGAAAATTAAACCATGCAGTATTTGTCTTTTTGTGACTGGCTTCTCTCACTGAGCATAACATTGGCAACTCTCTCTCCTCTTTAAAATAACAATTTCTCTGTTGTGTGTGCACTTCAAATGCTACCTCCTTCCATCAGGACTTCAAATGTAGAGGTGCAAAAGGGCTGGTCTGGCTCCCACAGACAGCTGCTGAAGGTCCAGAGGAATATCTCAACCGTGGGGAGTTTCCACTGACAACTCTGGGGTCTAAATCCCAAGCTGGGCACCTCAATCCAGAGCACCAGAACTGAGAAAGGTGCCTACATAACATCTGGCTGTGAAAAGCAGCAGGGTTGCTGTTTGTAATGGAGAGATGGCTGGAAATGCAAGCACCCACTTACAGGGCCAACACACAAAATTTTGTGTGTTTCCACTCACCTTAGGTTCTGGCAGTAGGAGGGCAGAGCTGACTGGACTTGTGCAAGCAGAAACCAGGTTTAGGAACTCTTGGGCTTGACCTCCAAAGGCAGATACCCCTGTTTCCTATACTGAGTCATTCCCTCACACTGAGGAGGACATCTTTCTCAGGCAGACCTTTGCTCTTCAGGCAGTTTGGCCTGGGGAGGCAATTGTTGCACCCTATTGAAAAACCAACTTGCTCCACCTCGTGAAGCTTCTGAGTCCCAATAAGAGACTGAGAACACCAATCAGCCTGAAGGCAGAAGCAATTGTCCCACCCTGTAAGAAAACCTCTCACCCCCCCCCCCCCCTTTGGTGATAGCTTGAGGTTAATCAAGACAATACAATAAGACTGCAGAGAAAGGTGGGTCTCTGGAGGCTTTGAATCTTTGTCTGATCTAATTTGGGGCCAAGAGGTAGGAAAAGTAGACCTCGATGCACTTCTTTCCAAAGGCTCTAAGCCACAGAAAAGGGTACCACAAGTGGTGCATTGCTGATAGCTCCAAACAGGGTATGCAAGGACAGTCAGAAACAGTGTCTCACACTGTCCTGCACTAGAGATTGGGTGACATAGCAGATCTACCTAATAGAGTCACAAACCAAAACAGGCAGCCAAAATGGGCATACAAAATAAAATGAGCCCCAAATGAAAGAATAAGATAATTCTCCAGAAGAGCTACATGAAATGAAGATAAGAAATTTATCAGACATAGAGTCCAGAGTAAAGATGGCAAAGATTCTCAACAGCTTGAGAGAAGATGTAGTAACTATGAAGAATGACACAGCAATAATAAAGAACACAGTGGAAGGAATACAAAGAAGATTAGAGGAAGCTGAGTATGAGATCAGTGAATTAGAAGACAGCGTAGAATAAATCACTTAATCAGAGAACAACAACAACAACAAAAAAAAAACAAAAACACACACACACACACACAAAAAAAAACTGTTAAAAAACAGGAAGACAGCTTAAGGGAGCTGTGGGACAACATAAAATGTAACAATATTCACATAATAGGAATGACAGAAGAGGGAGAGAGTGAGCAAGGAATAGAGAACATGTTTGAAAAAATAATGGCAGAAAGCTTCCCTAAATTGGTGAAGGAAAAAGGCACATTTGTTAAGGATGCACAGAGAGTCCCAAGTAAGAAGAACCTAAAAGGCCAACATCCAGACACATCATAATGAAAATGCCAAAAATTACAGACAAAGAAAGAATTTCAAAGGCAGCAAGAGAAAAGCAATTTGATACCTACAAAGGAGCTCTCATAAGGCTGTCAGCTGATTTTTCATCAGAAACTCTACAGGCCAGAAGGGAATGGCATGAAGTATTTAAGCTAATGAAAACCAAGTATGTAAAACCAAGATTACTATATCCAGCAAGACTATCATTTGAAATATACAGTGAAATAACATCTTCCTAGACAAAATAAAGCTAAAGGAGCTTGTCACCACCAAATCAGCAAGAAATGCTAAAGGGACTGCTGTAATGAGCAGAAGAAATAGAGAGAAAGAGAAATATAGGCATAAATAATTAAAATGTCAATAAATAAGTGCCTATCAATAATAACCTTAAATGTAAATGGATTAAATGCTCCAACCAAATGACAAGGGGTAGATACAAAAACATGACACAAATATATGCTGTCTACAAGAGAGGAACATCAGAACCAAAGACTCACATAGAATGAGAGTGAAGGAATGAAAAAAAATTTTCCATGCCAATGGAAAAGAAAAAAAAATATGAAGTAGTCATACTCATCTCTGACAAAACAGACTTCAAAATGAAGGCCATCAGAAGAGACAACAAAGGTCACCACATAACACTAAATGGATCAACCCAACATTAGGATATAACCCTGGTAAACATATATTGACCCAATATAGGCACACCTAAATATATAAAAACTAGAGGCATGGTGCACGAAATTCATGCACGGGGGTGTGTCACTCAGCCCAGCCTGCACCCTCTCCAATATGGGACCCCTCAAGGGATGTTGACTGCCCATTTAGGCCCGATCCTACTAAACGGGCCTAAACGGGCAGTAGGACATCCCTCTCACAATCCAGGACTGCTGACACCCAACTGTTCACCTGCCTGCCTTCCTGATTGCCCCTAACCACTTCTGCCTGCCAGCCTGATCACCCCCTAACCACTCCCCTGACAGCCTGATTGATGCCTAACTGCTCCCGTGCCAGCTTGATTGCTCCTAACTGTCCTCCCTTGCAGGCCTGGTCACCCCTAACTGCCCTCCCCTGCAGGCCTGCTCCCCCCCCCCCAATTGCTCCTGAAGGCCTAGGTACCCCCCAACTGCCCTTCCCTGCAGGCCTGGTCCCCCCCAACTGCCCTCCCCTGCAGGCTTGATCACTGCCAACTGGCCTCCCTTGCAGGCCTGGTCCCTCCGAACTGCCCTCTCCTGCTGGCCTGATCACCCACAACTGCCCTCTCTTGCAGGCCTGGTCCTTCTTAATTGCCCTCCCCTGCTGGCCATCTTGTGGTGGCCATCTTGTGTCCACATGGGGGCAGCCATCTTTGACCTCATCAGGGCAGCCATCTGGTGTGTTGGAGTGATGGAAATTTGCATATTATTCTTTTATTAGATAGGATTAGATAGGATAGAGGCCTGGTGCACAGTGGGGGTCGGCTGGTTTGCCCTGAAGGTTGTCTCGGATCAGGGTGGGGGTTTCCTTGGGGCATGGGGCGGCCTGGGTGAGGGGCCTGTGGTGGTTTGCTGGCTGGTCACACCCCCCGGCAACCCAAGCAGAGGCCCTGGTATCTGGGATTTATTTATCTTCTATAATTGAAACTTTGTAGCCTTAAGTGGAGACCAAGGCAGGCCAGGGCTGCAGAAACTTGGCTTCCTCCATCACAGAGGGCAACTCAAGCCTTCTGCTCTCTCCAGCTCCATGGCTGCTGCCATTTTTATTGGGATTTATTTATCTTCTATAATTGAAATTTTGTAGCCTTGAGTGGAGGCCTGGGCCCACCAGGGTGTGCAGAAAGCTTGGCTTCCTCCATTGCCGGGGAAACCCAAGCCTCCTGCCTGCTCCATGGCCACAGCCATCTCGGTTGGGTTAATGTTCATATTCGCTCCAGATTGGCTGGTGGGCGTGTCTTGTGGGTGTAGTGGAGTGATGCTTAATTTGCATATTACTCTTTTATTAGATAGGATAAACTTCTAAAGAACTTCACAGGAGAGATCGACAACAGTCATAGTAGGAGACTTTAACACCCTGCTGAATTCACTGGATAGATCTTCAAGACAAAAAATTAACAAGGAAATAGTGACTCTAAAGGACACACTGGACCAGATGGACTTCATTGATATTTATAGGACATTTTCCCCCAAATCTTCAGAATATACATTTTTCTCAAGTGCACATGGATCATTCACAAATATAGGCCACATGTTAGGACACAAAACAAGTCTATAGAAGTTCAAGAAGATTGAAATCATATCTAGCATCTTCTCAGATCACAGTGGAATGAAATTAGAAATCCACTATAGTAAAAACACCCCAAAACATTCAAGCACTTGGAAGCTAAATAGCATGTTATTAATCAATGAACGCTTACCAGTGAGATCAAGAAAGAAATTAAAAACTTCCTGGAAAGAAATGAAAATGAACACACAATAACCCAAAATCTCTGGGACACAGCAAAAGTCCTAAGAGGGAAGTTCATAGCACTACAGGCCTACCTCAAAAACAAGAAACATTCACAATAAACTATTTAACCCTATAACTTAAAGAACTAGAAAGGGAACAATAAGAGAAGCTCAGAGTAAGTAGAATGAAGGAAATAATAGATTAGAGAAGAAATGAATGACATAGAGACTATCCTATATAATAAAGATAATAAAGAGGTAATATGCAAATAAACCCTCATGCCTACAACAAGGCTGGCAGGAGGGTTAGTGAGGGACAACCAAACGACTGAACAAGCAGGTTGTGTGGGGCAACCTGGCTGGCAGGGGGGTTAGTGAGGGATGACCAAATGACTGAACAGCAGGCTACGTGGGGCGACTAGGCCAGTTGGGGGGACAGTTGGGGGCAACCAGGCCAGCATGGGGGGGGGCAGTAAGAGGTGAAGAGGCAGGTGGCGTTGTGCAGTTGGGGGCAACCAGGCTGGCAGGTGGGGTAGTTGGGGGCTATTAGGCCAGCAGGGCGGGCAGTTAGGTGCAACCAGGCCTGCAGAGGGGCAACCAGGCCAGCAGGGGGAGAAGTAAGGGGTGACCAGGATGGTGAGGGAAGGGGACAGTTAGAAGCGACCAGCCGGCAGGGAGGGGACAGTTGGGGGTGACCTAGCCAGCAGTGGGGTGGCAGTTATGGGTGACCAGGCTGGCAGGGGGGCAGTGAGGGGTGATCAGGCTGGCATGCAGAGGCAGTGAGGGGCAATCATGCTGGCAGGGGCTGGGCAGTTAGGGGTGACCAGGCAGGCAGGCAGGTGAGCGATTAGGAGCCAGCGGTCCAGGATTGTGTGAAGGTTGTTCGACTGCCAGTTTAGGCCGGATCCCCAAGATAAGGCCTAAATCAGCAGCCGGACATCTCCCAAGGGGTCCCAGATTGGAGAGGGTGCAGGCTGGGCTAAGGTGACCCCCTTCCCATGCATGAATTTCATGCACTGGGCCTCTAGTATATATACAAAAGATCAATGAAACCAAAAGCTAGTTTTTTGAAAAGATAAACAAGATTGATGAACCATTAGCCAGACTCATCAAGAAAAAAAGACAGGACCCAAACCAATCCTATCTAATAAAAGAGTAATATGCAAATTGACTGTACCTCCACTACACCGACAAGCCACGCCCACTAGCCAATCAGGAGTGAATATGCAAATAAACCCAACCAAGATGGCTGCGTCCACGGAGAGCAGGAGAGAGTCTTGGGTTTCCCCAGCAATGGAGGAAGCCAAGCTTTCCACCAGCCCTTGCCAGCCTAGGCCTCCACTCAATGCTACAAAGTTTCAATGATAAAAGATAAATAAATCCCAACAAAAATGGCGGCAGCCACGGAGCTGGAGAGAGCAGGAGGCTAGGGTTGCTCCTGGCAATGGAGGAAGCCAAGCTTCTGCAGCCCTGGCCGGCCTAAGCCTCCAATCCAGGCTACAAAGTTTCAATTATAGAAGATAAATAAATCCCAACAGAAATGGCTGCTGCTACGGAGCGAGCAGAAGGCTTGGCTCCGCTCCAGGCTACAAAGTTTCAATTGTAGAAGATACATAAATCCCAGATACCAGGGCCTCCACTTGGGTCACTGGGGGATGTGGCCAGCCTGCAAACCACCACAGGCCCTTCACCCAGGCCGCCCCACACCCCAAGGGAACCCCCACCCTGATCCGGGACACCCTTCAGGGCATACCAACTGGTCCCCACTCATGCACCAGGACTCTATTCTATCTAATAAAAGAGTAATATGCAGATTGACCATCACTCCAACACACAAGATGGCTGCTCCCATGTAGTCAAAGATCCTGCCCCCATGTGGACACAAGATGGCCAGCAGGGGAGGGCAGTTGGCAGGGATCAGGCCTGCAAGGGAGGGCAGTTGTGGGCGATCAGGCCAGCAGGGGAGGGCAGTTGGGAGGGACCAGGCCTGCAAGGGAGGGCAGTTGGGGGTGATCAAGCCTGCAGGGGAGGACAGTTAGGGATGACCAGGCTGGCAGAGGAGGGAAGTTGGGGGGGACCCAATCCTACAGGGGAGAGCAGCTGGGGGGGGGGGGCAGGCCTGCAGGAGAGGGCAGTTAGGGGCAAACAGGCTGGCAGAGGAGCAATTAGGCATCAATCAGGTTGGCAGGGGAGTGGTTAGGTGCGATTCGGCTGGCAGGCAGGCGAGCAGTTGGGAGCCAGCAGTCCTGGATTGTGAGAGGGATCAGGCCTAAACAGGCAGTCGGACATCCCTCGAGGGGTCCCAGAAAGGAGAGGGTGAAGGCTGGGCTGAGGGACACCTACACACACACACCCCGTGCACGAATTTTGTGCACCGGGCCTCTAGTAAAATCAGAAAAGAAAGTGGTAAAGTAATGGTTGACACCACAGAATACAAAGGACTGTAAGAAAACATTATGAACAACTATATACCAATAAACTGGACAATGTGGACAAAATGAACAAATACCTACAAAAATACAATTTTCCAAAACTGAGTCAGGAAGACTCAGAAACCTTGAATAAGCCAATAATGACTAATGAAGTAGAAGTAGTAATAATAATAATAAAAACTCTCAGCAAACAAAAGCCATGGTCTGGACGACTTCACAGGAGAGTTTTACCAAACACATTCAAAGAAGAACTAACACCTATCTTCCTCAAACTATTACAAAAGTTCCAAGAGGAAGAAACACTTCCAAGTTCTTTTTATGAGGCCAGCATTACCCTAATTCCAAAACCAAATAATAAAGACACTACAATATCACCAATGAACATAGATGTTAAAATCCTTAACAAAATATTAGCAAATTGGATCCAGCAATATATCAAAAAGGTCATACACCATGACCAAGTGGGATTTATTCCAGGGATGCACATCTGGTACAATATTCACAAATCGATAAATGTGATACATACATCACATGAACAAATTTAAAGACAAAAGTCATATGATCATATCAATAGACAAAAGAAAAGCATTAGACAAAATCCAGGACCTTTTTTTTTTAATATAAAACCTCTCAGCAAAGTGGGAACAGAGGGACCATACCTCAGCATAATAAAGGCCACATATGAAAACTATATAGCCAACATCATACTCAATGGACAGAAACTAAAACCACTTCGCCTAAGAATAGGAACAAGACAGGGATTCCTGATTTAAGTAAATTAATTACCAATTGGTTACTAACCAAGAATACAGACACAAAGATATCTTGTCTCTGAACTAGGCTGTTTGGACTCCTATGTGACTCCAGTACAAGTTCTGAGGTTTCATCTTCTCTGACCCTCTCTTGATGTACCTCCCAGCCTCCTAGACTCACTTGGATGGGGTCTCTGAGAGGAAGTTCTCCGTGTGGAAGTTTGAATTGCTCCCTGGATGGTTGATGATGAGACTGAAGCTCTGTCCCACAGGAGACAGCAGGAAGGAGTGAAGCATCAGTTCCTGAGCCAGCTTAGGAATCAAAAGCAGCAACCATTTCCTGTCCCCCAGCGTTGTACAAGCTGAGGACTGCACAGGGGAGATAGTTACAGCTCTCTCTATACCTGATCATCAGGCACATTTCCTTTGTGTTATTCCAACTTCTAAGCATATGATTTCCCTCTGGGCCTCTGGAATAAGCAAAAGGGAAATTTATCCTAATGATTCTCTCATCCCAAGAGACTAGGTGGAAGTCAAGTGAGCTGTTTTTATGACTCCATCTCTTAAGCTCACCTGCTTTCCAGAGGTCTAACCTTACCCATTCTTGACTTCATGTTTTCTTCAAACTCTGATTTGGGGTGGGACACAGACCCTATGTCCCTGGAAAATTGCTATTCTCCTCTTAAACCAGGAAGAACCGCATTCCTTTGATATGCAATACTGTGTATCTCCCTGTTTGGCTTCCTGACACATTTGTCAAAATAACTGGGGATTTTATACTTACATCACAAGTTAAGAGCTATTATTTAGTGCCTCATAAAATATTTATGAACTACAGGCCTGGAGCATGAAAATTTGTGCACTCTGGGGGGTACCTCTACCCGACCTGCACCCTCTCACGGTCCGGGACCCCTCGGGGAGTGTCCATCTGATGGCTTAGGCCCGATTCCTAAGGATTGGGCCTCAGCTGGCAGTGAGACATCCCTCTGGCAGCCTGGGAGCCCTCAGGGAATGTCCGACTGACCGAGGGGAGTGGGCCTAAGCCTCAGAGATCCTTACTGCTGCTGAGGAGGAAGTAAAGGCTCCACCACCTCTGCTGCACTAGTAGCTGTCATCCAGGCTTATGGTTGAGTGGAGCTCCCCCTGTGGGAGCTCACTGACCACCAGGAGGCAGCTCCTGAATTGAGTGTCTGCCCCTGGTGGTCAGTGTGCATCATAGCAACCGGTCGTTCCGGTCATTCCGCCCTTAGGGTAAATTTGCATATTACTCTTTTATATATAGGATTATAAGTGTTACATTTAGATATTTTTATACTACATGACCTGAGCTTAGCATTTTATAGGAATTGTCTGGTTTAATTTTTAGAAAAGTCCATTCTATGAGGTAGTTTAATTATGAACTCCCTTCCCCATTGCAGAAATGGGGCCTAAAGGAGTTTACTGATCTGCTCAAAGCTCAAACTGATAAGAGATGAGGTTTGATTGGAATTTTGTCAAGATGCTCCCAAAAGCCTTCACTGTGGGGCAGTGGTTCTAAATCAGAGGTGACTGTGCCTCAGGGGCTATTTGGCAATGTCAGAAAGATGCTGCTGAACAATACCCAACACATGTAATTATCCTGCCTCAATTGCCAACATGAAAAGGTGAGAACCCTTAATCTAGAACAGCACTTTTCCAACTTCTCCAGCACTATCTCAAACACAATGAGATATCATCTCACACGTGTTAAATTGTCTGTGTGCATACGAGTCACCTAGGAGTCTAGTTTGAATTCAGAATCTGAATTATACGGTCCTGATGGTCTTGAGATTCTGAGAATCAATGTCCTGTGTGATGCTGATGCTGTAGGTCCTGATCTGAGGACTACTCTGAACAGCAATGCTGTAGTTCTGTGTTAGAGTCACACTAATAGTTGCATGTCATTTTGAACAAGTAGGGTTGTCACTCATTCTGGAGGCTATTATAAATTTATTGTTCACTTATCCTACTTAATAAAATTTTATCCTACATAATGAAATACTAATATGCAAATTGTCCCCTCAGGCGTGAGTTCAACTGACCGGGAGTTCAACCGACCTGGAGCTCAACCACTCGCTATGATGTGTGCTGACCACCAGGGGACAGCGTGGAATGAAGAAAGTCCTTGGCCAGTTGCCAGGGAAGGGAGGCCCTGGCTAGTAGGTGGAAGCTGCAAGGAACTCTACCCATGCACAAATTTCATGCACTGGTCCTCTAGTTTCTTATAAGGATTCATGAGTGATATTATTTAATAAATTCCTGAAAAATGTCTTCTTCAATTATTTTATACTAGAGGCCCAGTGCCTGAAATTTGTGCATGGGTGTGGTCCCTAGGCCTGACCTCTGGGCCCTTGGCAGCGCCTAGGCCCCCAGGCACCTGTGCACCCTTCTGTCTGAGTCACGGCACCAGAGTCCCCATGTGGAGATGTGGTGAGCATGGCCGGAGGCCGTGGGCCAGGACTAGAATGGGCCTCTGGGCCACCCAGCAGTGCTGCCGAAAGCCGGGTGAGCAGCGCACTCTCTCCCGACTGGTATCGCAGACTGGCTCCTGTGCAAGCCCACAGGGAGCCTGAATGGCCCCTGTGGTCCCAGTGGCTGCAGCCTGGCTCACCCAAAAGAGGCCACGTGGGTGCGGGACGGGCTACTTGCAGGAACCCAGCACCTGAGCCCAGGGGCTTCCCCTGCATTAGAGTTCTGGCATCCTGGGGGAGGGTAGCAGGGATAGTGAGAGCAAGCTTGGGAGATGCCCCACCTTCTTACTGCACCTCCATCCCCGTCACCCCCACCCCAGTAGCCGGTGAGAGTTTGCAGTGCTTCACCAATGCCTGCCATGTTCTGCACCACCCCCTGGTGGTCAGCGCATGTCATAGCAAGTGGTCGAACTCCCAGTCTCCTGGTCGAACTCCTAGTCGAATGACCGCCTAAGGGTACAATTTGCATAATAGGCTTTTATTATATAGGATAAGTGTTATTGAGAAGCCAAATAATATATTACTGAAAAAGATTTTATAGTATGCAGTGCTCACCTACAAAAGTTGCTAACATCTTAGCCCCAGAAAACTGTAATATGTCATTTTTTCATAGCAAAGGAAGATTAAGGTAGTAGATGGGATGTGTGTGCTAATCAGCTGACTGTAACAAATAATTGCCCAGGCATCAAAAGCAAAATAAGCAAATGGGAATACATCAAACAAAAGAGCTTTGCAGAGCACATCACAATGAAAGGCAATCTACTGAATGGGAGAGGCTGTTTGCAGATGATATATCTGATAAAGGGTTAGTATCCAAAATATATGGGTAACTCGTGCAACTCTGTGGGAAACTGTGAGAGGCAATCAGGTAAACAATCCAGTAACCTTGTTTTCCCCGCTTTGCTGGGGCCCTTTGCTTCACATATTTAGGTTTGATACTAAGCAGGCTTGAAGAGGAAGTAGCACTGTGGTAGAGTCAAGAGTGCAATAGGTTCTCAATAACAGGAAACAAGGATAGGGAAATTGACGGAGTGAGAAGTTTAAAGTGTATTTGGGATTCTGCTAAGGCGGAAAAAACATCCTGCCCGGGCAATGACCTTTATGCTTGCACAAGCTGTTTCTCCTTATAAAAAGGGCTGAGAAAATAAACTCGGGGCTGCAGTCTTGAACTGTCTGCCCTCCCGGTAACTACTGTGTCTGTGTTCTTTAATCCTCACCCCCCTCTTCAGGTACCGTTCAACTGCAGTGCCGGCAGGCTCCGGCAGGTGGCGCCCGAACAGGGACCTGAACACAGGGGATTCGGTGAAGGAGCACCGCGGTAATAAGGTAAGAGAACGTTCGCAGAGGTAGTGGGATGCGGTGACAGAGCAGACGGCGGGAGAAGCTAGTGAAAATGGGACAGACTAGCAGTAGCTTACTATATGTGCACATGCTTAAGGGAATGCTTAAGGCTCGGGGTATAGATACGAGTCAAAAGAAAATAGAGCGCTTCATTATATTTATTAAGGAAGTATGCCCATGGTTTCCTGAAGAGGGAACGGTGTGTTTAGAAACTTGGGAACAGGTAGGGAAGAGAATTCAAGGGCATTTCCAGGCTCACGGTCCCCGCCAAACGCCGGTAGATGCCTTCTCTTTATGGAGCCTGGTGAGGGACAGTCTAGCAGAGAAGCATGAAGGACAAAAATGGAGAGAAGTGGGTCAGGCGGCGACCCTCAAAGAAGAGGGAAAGGAGCAACCTGACTTACCTCCGCCGCCTTACCCTCCGCCAGAGCCCGGGTGGGATTTAGGAGAAGCTGCAGAGCCATGGGAAGACAAGGCTGGGTGGGAGGAAGGATGCAGTTGGGGAGATGATTGGTCTATATTATCTCTAGGAGAGGGAGATAAAGGGGATAGGTTGGCGAGAGGCCTTGGCCCCATAGGGAAGGCAGAAGAGAAAGAGCCCAAACAATGGCTTGAGGAGGATGAGGATAGGCAGTCCCGGTAAAAAAAAAAAAAAAATCTGTCTCTCAAAAGGAAATATTTTTACCTACTCTTGGTTTTATCACTGAAGGTCTAGTTATATTTTCTTGAAAAAGTACATTTAAAGTATGGTCATAAATGTTAATCTAAGAAATTCTGGCTGTTTAGTTTTTAGGATTCATTAAAGGATTGAAGTTTCAAAGAATAAGGAATACTAAGTAGAAGGTCTGAGGCATGGTTATGCATTTTTAAAGGACATAGAAAGAAGGTTTAAAGGCTAATTTAGAAGTGTCTCAATAGAAGGTTGTGTAGGTGTAAGAAGGAGAAGAGATATGTTGTAAAGAAAGCAAATAATACAGGCCAGTAAGCCAGGAAGAGTAAATAATTTGCATTCTGCCTCCCTAAACAGAGGGTAAATAGTTATGCCAAGGTACTTTGTGAGGGTCTAATAAGAGAAATCTAACAGTTACTGTTTTTTATACCACTGACATATCAGGCAAGGTAACCTCTTTCCAGACGTGTCATAACTCCGCTCAGGTAGTAGAGTTACAAGCCGTTCTGGTAGTTCTAGAACAGCTGCCTAATCAAGCTTTTAATCTGTATTCTGATAGCCATTATGTTGTAAAAGCTTTGGAATTGATAGAGACTGTACCAACCGTAGAAACCTCTAACCTTATAGTCCAGCAGTTGTTTGCAAGCATCCAGGGCCAGATACGGAGACGGCAAGTTTCTTGCTACTTTGGCCACCTCCGAGCTCACACAGGCCTCCCTGGTCCCCTTTCTAAAGGAAATGACCTAGCTGACATGGCCACCCGAGTGGCAATGCTAGTCCAAACACAGCCTACCCCAGAACAATTAGCTCGACAGTCACATGCCATTCATCATCAAAATAGTAACAGCCTGCGCTTACAGTTTAAAATCACTAGAGAAGCAGCGCGGCAGATAGTTAAACAATGCGGTACTTGCCCCACTACCACTACTGTACCCTCCTATGGCGTAAACCCCAGAGGGTTAATGCCCAATCAGCTATGGCAGCCACCATGGGGCAGCCCAAATGTATCAAGACAGACAATGGACCAGGATACACTGGTAAAAATTTCCAGGTATTTTGCACTCAACTAGGAATCAGTCTAAAAACAGGAATTCCCTATAACCCTCAAGGACAGGGGATAGTAGAGAGAGCCAATGGGACTCTTAAAACTCAATTGCAAAAAATAAAAGAGGGGGAGCTATACCCTAGGTCAGCACATAACTATTTACATCATGCTCTCTTTATCCTTAATTTTTTAACTTTTGATGCTCATGGACTATCTGCTGCTCAGAGATTGTGGGGAGCCAGTAGTTCCCGCACTTATGCTCAGGTGCGCTGGAAAGATCCCCTAACAGGACAGTGGTATGGGCCCGATCCTGTATTAATCTGGGGGCGAGGCCATGTCTGTGTTTTCCCACAGGACGCCGAGGGGCCGCGCTGGTTACCAGAGAGGCTGGTTCGCCACGCAACAGTCCAGACATCCGAGAGGGAGGACCAGGACCCAACGGGAGGGTCGCAACGTCCCGGTTTATGTTAACAATACCAAGCTTCTTGGGAGGCCTTCGAATGGTCACCTCCAGGCGCACAACCCAGTGCCATACAACTTTTCCGCTGTAGGAGAAGGCACTCCTATCTGTTTTTCCAAGAACGTGAGTGCAACGGGCTGTGTCACCCTCCAGGGGGTCACTTTTATGGTCCAAAGCTCCACCGTCGGATGGAATATCAATGTGATGAGCCTCGGGGGGCTGGGAACCGAACTGAATGCCTCTCTTCCCCGAGACGTCCTGCCATTTGAGAAACCATCCGATATACGAGAGCGTTCAGTACCTTGGGAGCGGTGCTGCGCCAATCAAGCTGTTGCCTTCCCGATCTTGGGCACCAACTCATCCATCATCAGCTGGTCCGTTTTTAATAATACCAGTTGGAATCAAGGACTCTATGAGGGACTCTGGAGCGTGGCTGGCGGTCCAATCCAGCTACTACTCTGGAAACTGGCTGCTGCCCAGAACGTGGTTTCGGCCGTAATGACTCCTGCCAATGGGACCGCTAGCAGCTGGACAGTTAATGTGACTGCCTGTGTGCCAGAGCCTTATGCCTTGCTAGTGGGGAAGGTGAATATTTCCCACCAAGGTCAGACCTTTAATGCTACTTGTGTGAATTGTCTGTTAACCAATTGTATTGCTAATGTACCTTGGGGAGAACAAGTGGTTGTTCTCCACCAGCCTGCCTTTGTAATGGTCCCGGTAAATCTCTCCGAGCCCTGGTATAATGATCATTCCCTCCAGGTGTGGAGGGAGGTGACCTCGGCCCTCAGCAGACCCCGGAGGTTCATTGGGTTGCTGATAGCCGGTGTCACGGCCTTGATAACCCTAATTGCCATGGCTGCAGCTGCTGCTGCGGCCCTTACCCAGGAGGTACAGACAGCCCATTTTGTCAATGACTTATCCAAAAATGTTAGCACAGCCTTAGGGACACAAGAGGCAATTGATAGAAAGATTGAGGAGAAGCTCAATGCTTTATATGACATGGTTATGTACCTAGGGGAAGAGATAGATGGGTTAAAGGTAAGGAACAAATTACAATGCCATGCTAACTGTCAATGGATATGTGTTACGCCTCAGCCATACAACCAGTCCGTACATGGCTGGAATAAGGTAAAGGCTCATTTGTCAGGAATCTGGCACAATGCTAACGAATCCATAGACCTACTGAAATTACATGAGGAGATCCTAGGTCTACAAGGTACAGACTCCCTTGAGGTAGATGCGGCAGAAACTGCCAAGGACTTTTTAAATCAGCTTATGCGCATGGTCCCCTCCACCTCTGACCTTCAACATGTGGCCCTTACCGTAGCCCTAGTAGGGGCCTTGGTGGTAGGGCTAGCGTGCTTTTTGCCTTTTCTGGTGCGCAGAGGAATCAGCGCTTTGACGCTTCTCCAAGCAGGCCTGCACGAGGTCAAGCTCAAGGCCGGCCCACAAGGGCCTCTACATGTTGTATAGAATCATATTTTTAAGCTTGATTGCCTCCATGGGAAGCAGACAGGTAGTCAGAGTGCTGCATCTCGCCGCAAGGCGAGACTGGGTACTGGCTAGGTGCAGAGCAAAGCATCTGCAAGGGAAGGCCTTATAGTAGCTGGCCGTCTCTGACTTCCTCTGAAGGTATGTCTGATTTGCATAGAGGTTGGTATCATCTAAAGTAGATATAGTAAAAAAAAGGGCTCTGCCTCTCCTCCCCAAAAGATACCAAGAGCCTGAGGAGTGGCTGATGAGCCACGGGAGGAATCAGACCTCTACTTCCCTAGCCAGTTAAGGCCCACCCCGGTTCTTTTATTATAAAGGAAAGGGGGAGATGTGGGAAACCGTGAGAGGCAATCAGGTAAACAATCCAGTAACCTTGTTTTCCCCGCTTTGCTGGGGCCCTTTGCTTCACATATTTAGGTTTGATACTAAGCAGGCTTGAAGAGGAAGTAGCACTGTGGTAGAGTCAAGAGTGCAGTAGGTTCTCAATAACAGGAAACAAGGATAGGGAAATTGATGGAGTGAGAAGTTTAAAGTGTATTTGGGATTCTGCTAAGGCGGAAAAAACATCCTGCCCGGGCAATGACCTTTATGCTTGCACAAGCTGTTTCTCCTTATAAAAAGGGCTGAGAAAATAAACTCGGGGCTGCAGTCTTGAACTGTCTGCCCTCCCGGTAACTACTGTGTCTGTGTTCTTTAATCCTCACCCCCCTCTTCAGGTACCGTTCAACTGCAGTGCCGGCAGGCTCTGGCACAACTCAACATAAACAACAAAAAATTCAATTAAAAATGGGCAGGACACCCAAGTAGACATCACTCCAAAGCAGACATATAGATAAAAAGATGTTCAACATTACTAATTATCGGACAAATGAAAACAAAAACACAATGAGATATCATCTCACACATGTCAGAATGTCTATTAGCAAAAGTCAACAAACAATCAGTGCTGGCGAGGATGTGGAGAAAGGGAAGCCTCATTTATTATTGGTGGGATTGCAAACTGGTGCAGTCAGTATGAAAAACAGTATGCAGATTCTTTAAAAAGTTAAAAATAGAAGTACTATATGACCCAGCAATCCCACTTCTGGGTATTTGTCTGAATAAAATGAAAATAATTATTTGAAGAGGTATATGCAACTCTATGGTCATTGCAACATTGTTTACAGTAGCCAAGATATGGAAGCAAGCTAAGTGTCTACTGATAAATGAATGGACAAAGAAGATGTGGTACATATATACAATGCAATATTACTTAGTCATAAAAATGATGAAATCTTGCCATTTGCAATAATATGGATGAACATACAGAGTATTATGGGAAGTGAAATAAGTCAAACAGAGAAAAAAATTCTATATGATTTCACTTATATATTAAATTTAAAAAAAGAATAGAAATAAAATTAAACAAAGAAATCATACATACAGAAAACAAACTGATGGTTGTTAGAGAGGAAGGAGTATGAAGTTGAGGACAAGGATAATGGTATTATGAAGTATAAACATCCAGTTATAAAATAAGTCATGGACTACAATGTATAGTGTAGGGAATCTATACTAATAAAAGGGTAATATGCTAATTAGACCAGGAGACCTTCCAGGAGACCTTTTGGACAAAGCCATGGTTGTGGGGCTGAGGCAAAGACAGTTAGGGGTGATCAGGCCAGAAGGGGTGGGCAGTTGGGGGTGAGCAGGCCAGCAGGGGGGCCAGTTGGAGGCAAGGAGGCTGGAAGGGAGGGAAATTGGGAGCGATCAGGCCAGCATTGGGGGACATTTGGGGGTGAGCAGGGTGGCAGGCGGAGTGGTTAGGGGTGATCAGGCAGGCAGGCAGGTGTGCCGTTAGGAGCCAGCAGTCCTGGATTGCAAGAGGGATGTCCAACTGCCGGTTTAGGCCCGATCCCTAAACCGGCAGTCGGATATCCCCCAAGGGGTCCCAGATTGGAGAGAGTGCAGGCCAGGCTGAGGGACCCCCCCTCCCCCGTGCTTGTATTTCATGCACCGGGCCACTAGTAGACTCAATAATCTATATATATAAAAAACCCTAATATGTAAATAGACCAAACAGCAGTACAACTGGTCACTATGACATATGTTGACCACCAGGGGGCACACGCAGAACATGGCAGGCGTTGGCCACAGCAGGATGGTGGAGCAGGTGAACAGAGGTGCCAGAACAAGGCGGGGCACCGGTTGCTGTCATCAGGGTGAGCCTCTGGTGGTTACTGAAAATCCTTTGCTCTCGTGCGTCATGGTCCTGTCCAGCGCTTGCACCTGTTGCCGACGCTGGCCCCACTCGCACCTGCTACTGGTGCCCAGCGCTGGCCCTGATCACTAGGTGTCATCAGTGGATGCAAGTGGCAGCTGCCAGCCCCGATTGCCCCTAAGGGGCGATCAGAGCAGCAGCCACCGCTTGCACCTGCTGATGGCACTGGCCCCACTCACACCCACTACTGGTGCTGGCCCAATCACTCTGCATTGTCAGTGCATGGGAGCAGCAGTGCGGGAGCAGGGCTGCCGGCAGACAGGGGACTGGGGGCTGGGCAGAGGCATGGAGGATGGGCTGAGATCCGCCCTGTGCCCACTGCAGCCTCGTGACCCACAGTTCCTTTCAAGGTGCATGAATTCATGCACTTGGCCCCTAGTACTGTAACAATCATGTATGGTGACAGATGGTAACTAGAATTATTGTAGTGATCACTTTCTAAGGAATATCAATATTGAATCACTATGTTATACACCTGAAACTAATATAATATTGAATATCAACTATAATGAAGATACATTTGTCAATAATTATGTAGGTCAGGCTAATGTAATCTCCATGTTTCCCTGAATGTGGAAGAGAGAAGAAGACTATATAGTTGGTATCAGAGCAAGATTTTTAAATGCTACACTGCTGGCTTTAAAGATGGATGAAAGGCCCTAGCCAGTTTGGCTCAGTGGATAAAGTGTCTGCCTGTGGACTGAAGGGTCACGGGTTTGATTCCAGTCAAGGCCACATACATCAGTTGCAGGTTTCATCCCAGGCTCCTGTCAGGGCCCATGTAGGAAGCAACCACCTGATGTGCTTTTGTCTCTCTCACATTGATGTTTCTCTCTCTGTCTCTCCCCTTCCCTTCCACTGTCTCTAAAAATCAACTGAGAAATATTCTTGGTTGAGGATTTTTTTTTTTTTTAATGGAGAAAGGGCCATGAGTCCAAAGAAGGAAATCTTGCCTATTATGACAACATGGCTAGACCTTGGGGGCATTATGCTGAGTGAAATAAGTTGCACAAAGAAAGACGAGTACTATATGATCTCACTAATATATAGACTGTAAGTCAGATGGTGGTTACCAGGGGCTGGGGGCTGTGGAAATGGGGAGATGGTCCTGAGCGCCTATGGCTGCGGTCCAGGCGAAGCTGCATGCCTATGGTCCCCTGCATCTGCGCTGGCCCAGGCAAAGCCAGCCCAGGTCTTGGGTGCCTGCAACTGGCCAGAGGAAGGAATCCTGGATCCTGGGTGTGGGGCGACGCAGAGGCAGTTAGGGGCAGTCAGGCCAGCAGGGGAGCAGTTAGGGATGATCAGGCAGGCAGGCAGAGGTGGTTAGGGGTGATCAGGCAGGCAGAGGTCATTAGGGGCAATCAGACAGGCAAGCAGGCAAGCGGTTAGGAGCCAGTGGTCCCGGATTGCGATAGGTAGTTGGACATCCCCCGAGGGGTACAGGATTGGAGAGGGTACAGGCCAGGCTGAGGAACCGCTCCCCCCCGCCCCATGCACAAATTTTATGCACCAAGCCTAGTATATCAATAAAGCTGGAAAAAATACAGAAAAGAATACATGATTAGTATAGCATTCATATTTGTTCTCTAGGGTCTATAGAAAGAACACTAAAGTAATCAGTAGTTGATACTCTTTATTGGAGGAGTCCTGTTCTATGCCAGAACATTCTAGGAACATTATCTATATATATAAAAGCCTAAGTGACCAGCTGACCAGCCAGTAGCTGACTGAGCAATGACCACCAGGGGGCAGATGCTCAATGCAGGAGCTGCCAAGCTACAGCAACTTTTCAGAGTGCTCTCTCCCACTCCGGGACCCCTCGGGATGTAGGAGAGCCAGTATCAGCCCAATCCCTGCAGGTGAGGCCAAGGGACCTCACCTGACAGAGGGAACCCGCTCACTCCGCAGACACCCTTCAAGTCCTGGTGCTGCCCCAGGTGCAGCCAGCCAGAGAGGGACTGAGGGAGGTTGGCTCCAGCGTGTGTGTGTCTGGCCCATCTCACCCAGTGCCTCCCAGCCAGCCACCTTTTAATTTATTTCCTTTCAATGTGCACCAATCTGTGCACTCGGCCTCTAGTATAGTATATTCTTTTAGATTTAATTCTTTATGATTTGTTAACCCATAGTGATATTATTAAATTATTGCTACTTGATGTCATGTTTCAGTTAATGTTTAATTCTCAATTCAGTTTTCCTTGTTTAGTTGTTTTGAAACTACTCATTTTAAACTGATTTCAATTCATTTTTTCATGTTATCATTTTTCACGTTTTTAGTTTTGTTTCTAGATAAGTTCACATCTATTCACACACCTTTGTGAAAAAATAAAAACGTGTACAAAGCAGGTGAGGTCCCTGCTGTGTTGGATCATGCAGTATGATGGTGAGGGCAGAGAACAATGAAATAAATGTGTTTAAAATACTGTCCTCAGGAAGAATCACATGAAGAAAGCCATCTAATCTAATAATAGACAAATATGCAAATTGACCGCACCTTTGCTACACCTAAGCCACGCCCACCAGCCAAGCCAAGCCACGCCCACCAACCAATCAGGATGAGTATGCAAATTGCCCCAACAAAGATGGCGGCTAATTTGCATATCAAGACAGCGTCCAAAGAAGCCAACAGCTGCAGAAGGGAGTAAAGCTTCGAAGAAGCAAGCAAGCAGGGGGGGGGGGGGGGGGGAGGCGGGGCGGGCGGCAAGGGCAGAGTGGAGGCGGGGGGGCGGGGGCGAAGGGAAACGCGGGCGGGCTGGAGGAGAAGGTGAGGCGGGTGAACAAGGGAGGAACGGAGGCGGGGTAGAGTGCAGCAGGAAATCCTATTGCAGGATTTTTCCTGCAACGGGAAAGCTAGTCCTATATAATAAAAGGCTAATTTGCAAATCGACCAAACGATGGAATGACTGGTCGCTATGATGTGAACTGACCACTAGGGGGCAGACACTCAACACAGGAGCTGCCTCCTGGTGGTCAGTGCCTTCCCACAGGGGGAGTGCCACTCAGCCAGAAGCCCTGAGCTGGGCTCACAGCTGGTGAGTGCAGCGGCAGTGGTAGGAGCTTCTCCTGCCTACACAGCAGTGCTAAGGATGTCTGACTGATGGCTTAGGCCCGCTCTCCACACCCCCTGAGGGCTCCCAGACTGTGAGAGGGCACAGGCCGGGCTGAAGAACTCCCTCCGAGTGCACGAATTTTGTGCATCGGGCCTCTAGTTCAATATAAAGAGATAAGATTGCCATGGAGTGGGCAGGATTTGTAATGCATAGTATAGGGAGGCTGTGCATGTTGGATGAAGACCTGAACCAGGATGAGAGTGTGTCTGCTGGGTGTGTCAAAGAAGAGATGAAAATCCAAAGCCCAAGAAATAATTCAAAAGGTGCCACATAAGAAAAGGGAGAAGGGGATTAACCTCATCCCAAATTGGACCCCATAAAAACAAATTGGTCAAAGGACTCTGGAATAAGTACAGAAAACAAATCTTTTACTTCAAATGTCCAACTTTTGTTACACATTATGTGTTTAAAGAGGTGGTTTAGCCCTTTACTCCTTATGAAGATGTACAATAAGGAAGGCACATCTGTCTTTTGGACAAGCTTATTTTTGCTGGCACTGATGGAATGGGTGAAGGGTTTAAGTGCTGCCAGATCCAAGAAGGGTTTTCTTCCTCACAGTCTCTCACCTGAGCTTATTAAATCTCTATTCCTCCTCCTGCATTTCAGTTTTGTCCCCGATCCTTTCTCCTCTATATTTTTGAACAGATTTTTTTAAATGTATGATTAAATACAGGGAATAAGATGTCCATCCCAGTATGGAGCCCCACATTTATTTTTCTATGAAAGGCTTAATATTTGGAATTTCTGGAAACATTTCTATATTTGACAGCTGGAAGATCACAGATCTGGCCAACTTGTGTTGAATCCATTCTTGGCATAATCAGTAAGACTGGGATGAGAGAGACATGGGAATAACTGGGCCATGGTGCAGTGGTGGTGATGGTGGTGGTGGTGGTGGTGGTGGTGGTGGTGTGTGTGTGTGTGTGTGTGTGTGTGTGTGTGTGGTTTATGGATGTGAGCGGTGCTCAGAGCAGGGATAGCTGCATTCATACATTCGAAGGTGGCTCTATCACTATGGGGCCAGAACTCAATCAAGAAAAGGTACTAAGGCCCTAACTGGTTTGGCTCAGTGGTTAAAAGGTTGGCCTGGGGGCGCCACCCCCAGTAGGGGGCGTGCAAGAGGCAGATGATCAATGATTCTCTGTCATCGTTAATGTTTCTCTCTCTCTCTCCCTCTCTCTCATTCTCCCCCATGCTCACCCACCTTGCAAACGGGCTTCACTTGTTTTTGAACATTTGATACAAGAATCTTCTTCAGGGCCTTTGCACTGGCCAGTCTCTCTGCAGGGCACACACGTTCCCACAGAGCCTTGTATCTCCCTTCCTCTCTCTCTTTCTCTTTTTAAAAATAAATCTTTATTGTTCAGATTATTATAGTTGTTCCTCTTTTTTCCCCCCATAGTTCCTCTCCATCCGTTCCCCACCCCACTCCATGGCCTAACCTCCTCTCCCCCCATAATGTCCTCATCTATAGGTGTAAGATTTTAGTCCAATCTCTTCCCACACCCCCCACATCCACTTCCCCCCCTGAGAATTGTCCATCCACTCCCTTTCTATGCCCCTGATTCTATTATATTCACCAGTTTATTCTATTCATCAGACTTTTTATTCACTTGATTTTTAGATTCACTTGTTGATCGATATGTATTTGTTGTCACTTTGTTGTTCATACTTTTTATTTTTACCTTTTTCTTCTTCCTCTTCTTAAAGAATACTCTTCACATTTCGTATAATATTGGTTTAGTGGTGAGAACTCCTTTAGCTTTTTCTTATCTGTGAAGCTCTTTATCTGACCTTCAATTCTAAATGATAGCTTAGCTGGGTAGAATAATCTTGCTTGTAGGTTCTTGCTATTCATCACTTTGAATATTTCTTGCCACTCCCTTCTGGCCTGCATAGTTTCTGTTGAGAAATCAGCTGACAGTCGTATGGGTACTCCCTTGTAGGTAACTAACTGTTTTTCTTTTGCTGCTTTTAATATTCTCTCTTTGTCTTTTGCTCTTGGCATTTTAATTATGATGTGTCTTGGTGTGATCCTCTTTGGATTCCTCTTGTTCAGGATTCTCTGAACTTCTTGGACTTGTAAGTTTATTTCTTTCACCAGGTAGGGGAAGTTTTCGGTCATTATTTCTTCAAATAGGTTTTCACTATCTTGCTCTCTCTTTTCTTCTGGCACCCCCATAATTCAGATGTTGGTATGCTTGAAGTTGTCCCAGAGGCTCCTTACACTATCTTCATATTTTTGGATACTTTTTTCTTTTCTGGTTGGGTGTTTTTTGCTTTATCGTATTTTAAAATCATTGACTTGATCCTTGGGATCCTCTAGTCTGCTGTTGGATCTCTGTATATTATTCTTTATTTCAGTCAGTGTATGCTTAACTTCTGATTGGTCCTTTTTCATATCCTTGAGGGTCTCACTAAATTTCTTGGAGGTTTCTAGAAGATTCTTAAGTAACCTTATAACTATAGTTTTGAACCCTATATCCAGTAGTTTGCTTTCCTCCATTTCTTTTATTTGTGACATATTTATTTGTCTCCACATTTTGGCTGCTTCCCTGTGTTGATAGAGTGGCCTTGTTGCTAGGTGTCTTATAGGGCCCAATGGTTCAGCTCCCCCAATCACCTGAGGTAGACACTCTTGGTGCATCCCTTTGTGGACTGTGTGCACAGTCTTGTTGTAGTTAAGCCTTGATTGTTGTTGGTATCACTGGGAGGCATTGACCTCCAGGCTAATTGGCTATGAGGATCAGCTGTGTCTACAATGGAAGAACTGCTGTGCTAGAGACACCCTTATGGGGCAGAACTTCCTTCAGTGGGGCATTTTTGTTTAGTTGTATAAAACAGGGTAACCAGTTTTCCTACACAAACATATGTGTTCTTTCCACCTTTCCTGGTTACAGGGACATGAACCCCCAATGAGAGTTTTTAAATGCAGTTGTCTGAAATACAGTAACAATGAATGCTGTCTTCTAAGAAATAAGAATAAGAATATAAATAAATAAAATTAAAAATGTTAAGTGCTCTAGCTGCTGTGGCTCAATTGGCTGGGCATAGTCCCATGCACTGAGAGGTTTGATTCTCTGTCAGGGCATATGCCTGGGTTTCTGGCTCTTTCTCCAGTGTAGGAGGCAACTGATTGAAGTTTCCATCTCTCCCTCTCCCTTCCTTTCTCTCTCTAAAATAAAAAAAAATACATATTTTAAGAAAAAAGTGTTATTCCCACTTAAAATTTCTAATTTTGTTTGTGTTTCCTACCTTTTTTCTTGGTTATATTTATTAGATACCAGTATAGTTTGAATTTATAAATTCTGTTTTTCTGTTTTTAAATCTATTAATTTATGTCTTTGCCTTTGTTATTAACTTAATCTGCTCTCATGAAGTTTGTATTGTTCTTTTAATGAATTCAACTTAATTTCATGCTATATTTTTTAACTGAAACATTTTAAGGATATTTTCAACTGAGTACAAGTTGGTCACACCCTGTTTTGACATATAGAGCTGTCATTGTAATCTTTTTTTCTAAATATATTTGTATTGATTTCAGAGAGGAAGGGAGAGGGACAAAGAGATAGAAACATCAATGATGAGAGAGAATCATTGATGGGCTGCCTCCTGCATGCCCCCTACTGGAGATTAAGTTCGAGGTCCAGGCATGTGTCCTGACCAGAATCAAACCAATCAAACCACGACCTCCAGATTCATGGGTTGATGCTCAACCACTGATCCACACTTGCAGGGCTCCTAGTAATTATTTAAATGTAGTTTGAATAATTCTTTTTTGACCAAGTTGTAATTGAGGAGATTACTTTAAAAACTCCCCCCAAAAGTTGTTTTTTTAGTTGAATTTTATGGCCTTATAGTTAGAATGTATCTGAATTTTTTCTTCTGATCTTTTGAAATGTGTGGCTAAGAAGTTAACTGACTTTTGTCAATGTTCCATGGGTTAAAAAGGAGATGTATTGCCCTGGCTGGTTTGACTCAGTGGATAGAGTGTCGGCCTGCAGACTGAAGGGTCCCGGGTTTGATTCCAGTCGGGGGCACATGCCTGGGTTGCGGGCTGGGTCCCCAGTGAAGCATGTGCAGAAGGCAGCCAGTCAGTGATTCTCTCTCAACATTGATGTTTCTATCTCTCTCTCCCTCTCTCTTCCTCTCTGAAATAAAAATATAAAAAAGGAGATGTATTATTTGTTTATAGGCTACAAAGTTCAATATTTAACAGTTAATTAAAACAGTTTATAATTCAGAAAAAAAAGAATTAGTGTGGGTAATAATCAACAGCAGATAACTACTGTGCTCACTTATATTTACTTTGATTATTATATCATTAAGCTATTGCCATATGACAAGCCATCCTACAAGCAAATTATTTAATATAATGCCAGTACTACCAAGTGTGATTGTGTGGTGAGGAGCTTTTCTGAACTCTGCTAATCTCTTTATGATTCTATAGTCAGTTGTGAGTTTCTACATGTGTTTTTAAGTTTCATTCATGATGTGTGTGTCCATGGTGATCTTTTCCCTTGAAGCAGTATATCATCAGTTTACCCTGTTTCTATATCTACCTTTATCTTCTATTTTAAAGAAAAGAAAGTGTACTGAGTGTGAATTGCTTTATTTTATTTCTACTGTTCCTATATTCATGAAACTTAGATTTTTTTCCCAGGTGGAAGAGATACTTCCAGCTATCTGAGCTCTAGATCCTGGCTATTTTCCTTCTAGGTTTTTTTGAAGTATAATTATATAATGTAAATAGAACATGATTAAAACTCACAATTTGATGACTAAAGGAATACAAAAATTTCAGTCCATACCTCGTTTCCATTTTATATATATATATATATATATATATATATATATATATATATATATATTTAAAGGAAATATTTTTCCTTTGATTTTTAGAGAGAGTGGAAGGGTGGGGGAGAGACAGAGAGAGAAACATCCACATGAGAGAGACACATTGATTGATTGTCTCCCACTCGCACCCTGACTGGGGCCGGGCAATGAGCCTACAACCAAGGTATGTGCCTCAGACTGGAATCAAACCCAGGACCAAAGAGCCAAACCAGCTAGGGCTCATGTTTCTATTTGTATATGTCAAGAAAGTACACAATAAACTTTAGTGGCTTCTTATAGTAATTGTTAAATATTTAATATACTGAGCCTAATTTTCCAATGAAATATGGCCATATATCTCATTTATTGCTTTCAACATGAGCCATGGGATTAGTAAATATAACTTCAAACGAATGTTGCAAGCAATAAATGAGATATATGGCCATATTTTATTAAGCCCAAATACATTGTTCCAAGGTAAAGTGTGTATGTATATGTGTGCTTATTCATATACATTTTTATTTCAAACAAACTAGCCCACTTATATGTACACAAACAAGATTCATTTATAAGCACATCTACACTAATAAAAGAGAAACATGCAAACTGACCATACCTCCGCGACACCCACCAGCCAATCAGAAGTGAGTATTCAAATTAACCCAACAAAGATGGCGGTGCCCACAGCCACAAGATGGTGGCACCCAGTCCCCTCAGCCCTGCGGGAGTCCCCGGTCCTGTCAGCCCTGGAGGGGTTGGTGGGATGGCAGGCAGGGAGCAGGACATGGGGGCTTCCTTAGCGTGGTAGCAGGGGGGAAGCCCCCAGGCCCAGCAGACAGAGCCTGGACAGCAGGGCATGGGTGCTTCATTCGCATGTTGGCGGCGGTGAAGCCCCCATGCCTGGGTGACAGAGACAGAGCCTGGACAGCAGGGCATGGGGGCTTCGTTTGCATGGCAGTGGCGGCGAAGTCCCCAGGCCTGGCAGCCAGAGACAGAGCGTAGACAGCATGGCATGGGGGCTTCCTCTGTGTGGCAGCGGCAGCAGTTGCAAAGCCCCCAGTCCCAGCAGACAGAGTGTGGATGCAGGGCATGGGGGCTTCGTTCACAGGGCAGCGGTGGGAAGCCCCCAGGCCTGGGAGACAGAGAGTGTACAGCAGAGCCTGGCGGCTTCATTCGCATGGCGGTGGCAGGGAAGCGCCCAGGCCCGGCAGACAGAGCCTGGACAGCAGGGCATGGGGGCTTCGTTCGCACAGTGGTGGTGAAGCCCTTAGGTTCAGCAGACAGAGAGAGGACAGCAGGAAATGGGGGCTTCATCTCCATGGCTGTGGCGAAGCCCCCAGGCCCCGCAGAGAGCAGAGAACCACAGGGAGTGGGCTTAAGCCATCAGTAGGACATCCCCTGATGGTTCCTGGATTGGAGAGGGTGCAGGTTGGGCTGAGGGACCCCCCATGCACAAATTTTGTGTGCCAGGACTCTAGTATTTTATGTTGAAAGTAAACTTAAGAAAAATTTAAAGAAGATAGAGGAGACAAACTGCAATCCAGTTGTATTCGTTTGCATGTGGCTTTCCAGTTTCCCCAGCACCATTTATTGAAGAGACTATCTTTACTCCAAAGTGCACTTGTGGCTCCTTTGTCGAAAATTATCTGTCCATATACGTGTGGTTTTATAGCTGGGCTCTCTATTTTTCTCCATTGATCTGTGTATCTGTTTCTCTGCCAATACTATGCTGTTTTAATTATCGTAGCTATGTGGTATGAAGGGAATCCTCATTCACTGCTTATGGGAGTGTAGACTGGTACAACCACTATGGAGAGCAGTCTGGCGATTCCTCAAAAAATTAAAAATAGAGTTACCATATGACCCAACAATCCCACTCCTGGGTATACACCTGAAAAACTTGAAATCATTTATTCTCAAAGATATATACACCCCTATGTTCATTGCAGCTTTATTCACGGTGGCCAAGAGTTGGAAACAGCCAAAGTACCCTCCGATAGAAGACTGGACAAGGAAGATGTGGTATATACACAATGGAGTACTACACGGCCATAAGAAAGGATGAAATAGCGTCATTTACAACAACATGGATGGGCCTTGAGAACATTATCCTAGGTGAATAAGTCAGACAGAAAAAGCTAAGAACTATATGATTTCACTCATATGTGGAATATAAAACTGAAACTTATGAACACAAACAGCAGTGTGGTGGCTGCCAAAGGGAGAGGGTCGGGGGGAAAAAGGGTCTTAATATGAGGTGACAGGAGAAGATTTGCCTTTGGTGGTGGGCACATGGTCCTATATACAGATTTTGTAAATTAGTGATCTACACATGAAACCTATATGCTCATGTTGACTAATGTCACCCCAATAAAATAAAATAAAATAAATAAAGAATAATAAATAAAGATAGAAATGAAGAGAATGAATTTCTGAATTAACATAAAATGAAAAGATGTAAAAATATAGATGTGAAGATTTAAAGTAAATGGTAAAGATGAACTTAAATGATGAATTGCCTTTCCTATGTTAATGCCTCAAAGGCATCAAAATTGGGAGCACATTTACATTTATTCAATAAGAAATTCTTTACCCGGTAAAGAGGCTGAATATCTCCAAACTGATCACACATTTCTTTTACTTAAGGTGGGATTACAACTCAAAATGCCTTTACCCAGGGAAGGATAAATGAATGAATTGAGACACTTGAATCCATTTTCCTGAAGAAAATTTTAATTGGATAAATGTGTATTCATTTTTTAATGCTAATGTAAAATTACCACCTGAATGATTTAAAGCAAACATTCATGCCCTTACAATTCCTGAGGTCAGAAAGAGGAAATGGGTTTCAGTGGGCTAATATCAAGATGTTTGCAGGGCTGGGATTCTCCTGGGGGCTACAGGGAAGAGTCTATTTGCTTTCCTATGCCAAGCTTAGATTAGAGTGTAAAATAATCTAAATATGTTTCTTACAACTAACAAATATTTCATAGTGAGGGACTAAATGCCAGCTCTTAACTTGTGATATAAGGTTGAAATGCCAAATTCTTTTGGCTAATGTGTCATAAAGCCCAGTGTGTAACACTCTAAGATTATATCAAAGAAACTTATTTCTCCCCCTTGTTGAAAAGAAAAATAGCAATTTTCTGTAGATATTAGGGGCCTGTATTCCTACCACAAGTCAATATTTGGATTTTCAAGTTTTCTAATCCATACTATGTCCTCAGTCTTAAATTTAGAAAAAAATTTAAAATGCAGTTGGGATTAGGAGCTGGGATGTTAGTCCTCTGAAACCTAACAAATGTTATAAGGAAGAACTAGTAAAAACTGGACTCACTTGATTCCTAAGTTGGCCTTTTGGGAACACAGAATCTCCAGGAAAACATTCCCTTCTGTCCAGACCCACAGGGAAATCAGGTGATTAGAAGTTGCAGTAACAAGACAGAAATGCACCTAATGAGCAGACACAGGGAGCTGTAAATATCTCTTCATCTCCAGTCTCTCAGTGTGTGTGACCTTGGGCTGGCTGGGACCTGGTTGTTGCTTTTGGAATCCTAAGTTTGTCTAGGAGACCTGTGCTTGCCTCCTTCCTGCTGCCTTGTCTGGGCAGAGAGCTTCAGTCTCCATCATCACCCATCCAGGAGATTGGACTTTTCCATGAAGACCTTCTCCTCAGAGTTTCCAA
Organism: Eptesicus fuscus; assembly: GCF_027574615.1. NCBI lineage: Eukaryota > Metazoa > Chordata > Mammalia > Chiroptera > Vespertilionidae > Eptesicus > Eptesicus fuscus. Next base: position 21,518,142 of record NC_072478.1, read on the forward strand.
AGAGGTGAGTCCAGAGGTCCAGTAGGTACTACAGGAAAGGGTCAGAGAGAGTCAAAGCCAAGCACATGTACCTGAGGTCTCTTGATAGGCACTAGCCTGTGGTTGTTTGTTTGCCTGATTAAATAATTAATGACTGATTTATGATGCTAAAAGGAGAAGTGAACAGTGAACTAATTGCAGATAATTAACAATTAGAGGTGGTAATCTGAGGCATAAAGTGATTCAAGTAAAAGTAGAATGCTTCCACTGAGTTTTGCAATTAAAGGGAGTAGGAAAATAATGCAGTAGGTATGGAGGGATGTCCAGTCAAGTGAGGGCAGTTCTTTATTTTTATCATGGCATCTATTCAACTACGTTTCCTTTTGATAAAAAAGATCCAGGTCCAATATTTTTCTTGAAATATTACAGCAGTAGTTCATGAGACATACATTTCACAGGATCTTCTTTCACTCTGGTATTTACTTCACATGAAAAAGAATATATGATAAATAATAAGAGGTATGCTTAATAGTTTAACTTTGAAATTACTTCATTTTCTGTGACCTGAATATATGTGTGGGTTAGTTATTCATTTGTTTAATCTCTTTTAAACCATCTGTAAAGTCTTGATGTTTGTGTAGTGAGGTCAGAGTGTTTTTATTCCTGTTTTTGATTGCATTCTTCCAAACAAGGAATTGGAAGTTTCTTTCACCCACTTTGTTATTTGTTATTGAGTACCTTCATGGGTGTATATGTGGGCAATTGTGCATGTTTATTAATAGTGTGGGCTCAAATTTGTCACTCAGTCATATTGCATTCTCTCCATTGCTTTTTCTAAATTTTATTTTATTTTTAAAATAATTCTTTATTGTTGAAAGTATTACATGTGTCCCCTTTTATCCCCCATTGACCCCTTCCAGTCTGCCCCCCTTAACCACCTCCCACCCCAGACCTTTACGCCCCCCTATTTTCTGTGTCCATGGGTTATGCATAAAAGGTTTTCGGTTAATTACCTCCCACCCCCCAACCCCCAAGCCTTCTCTCTGAGATTCCACACCCTGTTCCATGTCTCTGGATCCATTTCATTCATCTGTTTATTTTGTTACTTAGATTCCACATATGAGTGAGATCATCTCCATTGCTTTTGAATGTTTACTTTTCTCACTGAAAAGAATTCAGCTATTATTTTTATATTCTTTACTTGTGAATTGTTGCTATCACAAAAATGAAAGTGAATGTTCTGTGTACGCAGTGCTAATAAATCACCCTACACACATATTGCCAACTTGTTTCACATCTTCATTGTTCCTTATTGGTTTTTTTTTGGCCTTTTGTTGTTAGCTCTATTTACAAAACAGGCATCAACTTTTATGATCCTCTGGAAGGCATTCTCTTTTATTTACTAAAGATTACCTTTACCTTCATTAGCACATTTGAACCCAATATCTTTATAGAAGAAGAAACTATAGCTTAGAAACTGCTTTCCTCCAAATTTAAAATCCATTCTACCCGGCCTGCATGGCTCAGTGGTTGAGTGTTGACTTATGAACCAGGAGGTCACCTTTAGATTCCTGGTAGGTCTGGGTTGCAGGCTTGGTCCCTGGTAGGGGATGTGCAGAGGGCAGTCAATCACTGATTCTCTCTCATCATTGATGTTTGTATCTCTCTCACTCTCTTCCTTCTTCTCTGAAATAAAAAAAAAATTTTTTTAAGTCGTTTTATAATATTCTGTTATTTCCAAGTTATTAGAAATTAAAGCTGGAATTAGTGGCCCGTGTTGATATTAATAAATTACTATTATTATCTGTCTTTATATAGATTAATTTGATTCTCACTTAAATTTGTTTCATACAGATTTTTTGTAACCATTATACTTAATCTTATTTCTTTCCTTTGACAATCTTTATTCTATAAATTTTTAGTTTTTTTAAAAAACGTATCTTTTGTGCTTTGAATACATACACACTCATATGCAATTGTACAAATGCATAAATAGCATCCTGTGCCCCGCAGAAATTATCTTTATATGTTATACAGTCTTTTTTATATGTGTCCACTGTTCCTTTCCTCCAATTAACTAATGTGATGTCAATTCATTATTACCATGTATACAAAATATTTTATGATGTGGCTGTGCTATTCACACTTTGAAAGTGTGAATAACAATTATATAAAATTATACAAAAATATTGTGGAATTGTTACATTACAATTCTGGTTCTCCAAAAGAGGCAATACTGTTACCCCAGGGGATATTGAGCAATACGCAGAGACATTTTTGTCTGTCACATCGAAGGTGTAGGTAGGTAGAGTCCAGGGATGCACAGGAGAGACCACACCACAGACAATGATTTGGCCCAGAATGTCAAAAATGTAGAGACTGAGAAATCACGACTTAAAGAATATATGTACTTGTAATATGTATAGCTGTCTTCAGATTGGCTTCCCAATGTTTTAACACTTATAGTTCTGCCAGAAAAGAAAATAGAGTACTCCTTACCTACCTGTTTGCAAGTTCCAACCCTGGTCAATGTGACACCTTTTTAACTTTTCACCAGGCTGACAGGTGTGGAAGAATTTTTTTGTTGTTTACTGAACTTTTTCTTACTTTTATCAAAGATTCATATATTTGATGGTCTTGTTAATTTGAATATTATTTGTATATGCCTATTAGTCTTTCATTATTAGCCTTTTAAATAATTTCTAAACATGATTGTGGTGGGGGAGATGGAAATGTGTACCAGGGAGATAAATAGATGATAGAAGGAGACTTGACTTGGGATGCTAAACACACAATACAATATACATCTGATGTATGATAAAATTGTATACCTGAAACTTATATAATTTTGTTAGCCAATATTACCCCAATATATTCCATGAAATTTAAAAATAAAACTTAATATAAATTAATATTTCTCAATTGACTTTGGGGGATGTTTTGGCCATAAAAATGATTCACATTTTATTTAGTTAAATATGTCTGTCTCATTACTACTAAGTCTCCTGACTTAATTATGATGGTTTGGCCCATACATACATATTAATGTGCAGTTTCTTATCATTTCACATGAAAAGGATTGGTTACACATAGCAGTGAGTAGGCAATCACTCTAATTTTTTGTAATGTGACTGAGGGAGGGGAACAACTGCATTTCCTTCCAGGTTGATATATTCCCAGCTCTTATTAAACAATTCAATGCTTCCAAGTATATTGAAATGCAGACTTTCCACGGGTTTAGTGCACTTATAAACTGAGACCTAATTCCTGATTCATTCAAGAAATAACAATGGATCATCTACTATGTGCCACAATTTCTAGAAACATTATAGATTATCTTCTATGTCTGTGCCATTGACAATTTGATTACTAATCCAGGTTAGTAACCATGAATTATTGCTATTTATTATACCGTGTTTTGGTTAACTTTTGATGCTCCTCTTAATTTTCTTTAATACAGTTGCTTGCAATTTGCTCTGTTTAACCAGGTTTCATTCTCCCTGTCATTCTTTTCATTTCATAACTTCATATTTACTTAAAGGTGTTCTTATATAAGTACACATTTTTTACAAACAATTTTGAAAACACAAAGGCGAACAAAACAGATGAAACCCTGCTGTTTGGATGGCAGGGTGATGAAGTCAGAGTACAATGAAATAAATGTTTGTATGACCAGGTGCTCACGGTTAAATCATATGAAGAAAGTTACTCAAGTGTAGAAGAATGGATTGTCATGGCATGTGCAGGCTTTATTGATCAAGTCTTGCGAGGACTTTGCACATTGGATGAAGATGAAATGAGATCAAAACCCCAAGACTAAGAAAAAAAGTGATGCCTCATAAGAAAATGAGAAATGTCTTGTCTCATTCACCATCAATCATATAAAAACCCACTGATCAAATAAATATAGAAGAAGCATAGGAAAAACCTTTTTTCTACTGCTTGATATTAAATAATATTCACCCTGTGTTTTTTTTATATATTTCCTTTTGTGAGTTACTGGTTTATTCTTTGGTCATATTTCACCTGGGGTAGTTACATCATATATCTATAAATACATTTGTATTTTGGACAAATTTATTTTTTCTCCTCTATTATTTTTGCTTGGCTTTAATGTGGATATAATTAGGGTTGGAAAGCAGTCAGAATCCAAAGATTGCTCTTCCTCATTGTCTATCAGGGACCACCTGAGCTAATTAAATCTCTGACCTTCCTCAGGTTCATTTTATTGCTCTCTCTCCCTCTGTGTTTATTTAACCTATTGTTTATGTTTCTCTAACTACAGGACAAAAAAATGTGCATAGCAATATAAGTCCCAAAGCTTATTTGTCCATGGGAGGTGTACTATCAGAATAGCAAATACTATTTCTAAATTATTTTTTGGAAAAGATAGTTGATCTGGACACCTAGACTTGTATCTTCTCATAGTCTAAATAGTATGGGAGTGAGAAGGACACAGAAATAACAGTGGGGGAAAGGCCATGGTGTGCTGTTTTGTGTGTGTGTGTGTGTGTGTGTGTGTGTGTGTGTGTGTGTATGTGTGTATGTGTCTTGCAAACTGAGAGCATTTCCTCAACTGATATATTCCAATGTGACTCTAATATCAAAAGTAAATACTAAGGATGAGATCCTTTTCAGTTCACAAGATCCTTCTGCAACCAGATTAATGAAGTGCAAGATTTACATAGTGTGCACTCCCCATGACCTGAAGTTATAACAGCAACACACAAGCTACTATTTTTCTTAATATTATCTGACATCTCTGATCCTGCTTTGCTGTGCTCATTCCAGTTGACCCTCTGGCTCATTTTGAGCCTTGATTTTCTAAACAATCATCTTCCTCAGGGTCTTTGCACTGCCTGTTCCTTTTGCCTGGCAAACATTTATGCATCAGTCTCCCAATTAGTGATCTTTGAGGTATCTGTTTAAGTGTCATCTTTTGGCAAGTCTTGGCTAAACTCTAAAAAAAAGAACAACACCCTCTCCCCACTCTTTTCATTTACTTTTCTTTATAGCAGCTGCACCACTGGATATGTTTTATTATTTTTATTTGATTATATTCTTTCTCCATGATTAGTTTGTAGAGACTTTGTTTTTCAGCATCCCATACTCTGAAAAGTGCCTGGATTATGGTCTGTAGTCAATATGAATTCCCCGAATGCATGAGATATATCCTCAATAAAACAGCAATATACATTATGTGTGAATAACAGGTTGATGGTAGAAAAGGAAATTCTAATGACAAAAGCTAATAGAGATACCATAATGGAGACCAAGTCAAACACCAAAAATAGGAATTATTTTCTTGATTCTAAAACATAAATATGTCATTTATTCTCAGTTACAAATGCTTGTGAACATTTGTTTTTCATTTTTTTCTATTTTCTGGTAGTCACTTACGACACAAGGAACCCTACAATGGTACACATATTTCAGAATTTCTTCTTCTGGGACTTTCACAGGCACTGGAACAACAGTCCCTCATATTTGGGCTTTTCCTCTCCATGTACCTGGTCACTGTGTTGGGAAACCTGCTCATCATCCTGGCTGTCAGCTCAGACTCCCACCTCCACACACCCATGTACTTCTTCCTCTCCAACCTGTCCTTGGTAGACATCTGTTTTACCTCCACCACCATCCCAAAGATGCTGATCAACATCCAGACACAGAGCAAAGTCATCACCTATGAAGGCTGCATCACACAGATGTATTTTTTCATACTTTTTGCTGGGTTGGACAACTTAATCCTGACTGTAATGGCGTATGACCGGTTTGTGGCCATCTGCCACCCCCTGCACTACATGGTCATCATGAAGCCCCGGCTCTGTGGACTGCTGGTTCTGGTGTCCTGGATTATGGGTATCCTGAATTCCTTGCTTGAAAGCTTAATGGTTTTGGGTCTGCGCTTCTGCTCAGACTTGGAAATACCCCACTTTTTTTGTGAATTCAATCAGGTGCTCCAACTTGCTTGTTCTGACATCTTTCTTAACAACATTATAATGTATTTTTCAGCTGGGCTGCTATCTTTTGGTCCTCTTGCTGGGATCCTTTACTCTTACTCCAAGATAATTTCCTCCATATGTGGAATCGCTTCAGCTCAGGGGAAGTATAAAGCATTTTCTACCTGTGCGTCTCACCTCTTAGTTGTCTCCTTATTTTATGGTACAGCCCTAGGAGTGTATCTCAACTCTGCTGCTTCCCAAAGCTCACATTCAAGTGCAGTAGCCTCGGTGATGTACACCGTGGTCACACCCATGTTGAACCCCTTCATCTACAGTCTCAGGAACAAGGACATAAAGAGGGCCCTGGAAAGATTCCTTGGCAGGTAAGCTTTTCATGGACCAACTGTACTAGGCTGAACAATTGCCCAGGAATGCAGGGTTCAAATCCTCAGGGTCACAAGTTCTGACACAAATTAATCCAATATTAGGACCATATGTAATTGAAAATTCTCATTTATCTCATAGGTTAACCTGAATTACTTTAGCATAATTTAATATTTTATGACACTTTTCATTCCAAGTAATTTTCCTATTTTTTTCCTGGAAGAATAGTCATGATTTATACTAGCCCTGTGGACAAAACTATACTTGGATGGTAAGGTCATTTGTATAATTTTATTTTAGACCAAAATCTGAGACCACAGTTTTCACTTATATGTTCATTAGTCTTTTCTTTAAAAAAATATTTTAATTTATTTAAGAGAGTGGAAGCGAGAGGCAGAGAAAGATAGAAACATCAATGTTGAGAGAGAAACACCAATCAGCTGCATCCTGCATGCCCCACACTAGGGATTCAGACTGCCACCTGGGCACATGCCCCCACCATAATTGAACTGTGACCTCCTGGTGTACAGTCGATGCTCAACCACTGAGCCATGCTGGCTGGGCTATCATTATTTTCTATAGCACTACCTTTACTGCTATTCTTGATAATGTAGACTTTAACATGCAGGTATGTTTTATAGCTAGTCTCCTGGTTATATATTCTTCATTGTATTATTCAGCTGTGTGTCCACATGCCTACCATAGCCACTAGCAAAAATTGACTTTCAAACACATTTCTAAGGAGAGTCTACAAGGAAATACACATATTAATACATAGATTGGTCGTCTATGGTTAGAGTTAGAGATAACCTAAAATGTAATGAAGCAATAATAGCCATACAAATTTTTACTGTACAAAATGTTTTTCATGGCACACATCTAATCAATAAAGTGTGGAATATGTTATCCATGTGTAAGGCTACTTATTCATTGGGGTGAAAAATTATTTGGAGTATTTTATGATTTTTTTCTGAACTATTTCACTGTTTCTGCTTTAAAACATTGTTTTTATATGGTCTTTTTAAAATGAGAGGAAGAGAGAGAGAGAGAGAGAGAGAGAGAGAGAGAGAGAGAGAGAGAGATGGAAGCAAGATGGAAATATCAATCTTCTGCAAAACTTGAAAATGACATCCCATCACCATTGTCTTACTTTACTGTTAGAAGTGCCCACACGCAAGGAGGGGATTGCACATGGATACCAGGAGGCATGGATCATGAGGGCTATCTTGGAGTCTGTCCAATGATTTTTCCTTTCTTAGAGTATGGTTCCACCACCAGCTCAGTTGTTCAGGCCCTAAACAGCGGTGTCATGTTGTCCATAAGGCATTCTAACCTTGTTCCAAATGGCCTTTCTGACGTCATCTCCTTCTTTCATCTTGTCTTGGTCGTCCTTTTCTTCTTGGAAGCTTAGTCCCACCACAGGCCTTTGCAACCGCCATTCCCTCTGCCTGGAAATCTCTTCCCCCATACATCTGCATGGCTCCTCCTTCAGGGTCTTTCACAGCTGCTATCCAGGTGTTGGCTGGGGATGCAGTCTCATCTGAAGTCTGGATTAGGATGCACCAACTTCCTTCCAGCTTTAGCTTTAATATAATCTCTTTAAATATGCATTGATGATTCAATATTTAGTTGTACACAGGAAAGAGTTAACTCAGTGGTTTTGGGGTGCTCTAATCTTGCACCTTCAAAGGAAGGCCTGTCTGCATGATGCTTTTGCCTTGCCTTTCTCTGGGGAGGTCATTTTTAAGGCCCTGGACTATCCTGCCTGATAAGAGTGTCTATATACCTCAGACCTTAGACCATGTCAGAGAGTCAGACTCACAATGTGATATATGGTGGAGGCCTTAGGCCAGCAATGCACTGTCAGCTTGTCCTCTGAAGGGGCTGAGCTCAGCCACATGAGTGGTCAGTCAGGCCCACGTGAGGAACTCCCAGTAAAAAACCTGGACAGCAAGGATTGGATAGGTTTCCCTGTTTGGAAATACTCACTGCATGTTTTCCCAGATTATGGCTGGGCGAGTTCAGAGCTGGCACTCCACTGGGAGGGGACACCTAGAAGCTCATGCCTGGTGTTCTCTGAATCCCACCCATGTGCCTTGTCCTTAGCTGATTTTAATCAGTATCCTTTCCCTGTAATAAATTGTGACCAGGAGTATAACAGCTTTTCAAGGTTATGTGAGTCAGAGTGAATCATTCACACCCACCCAAGCCCATATCCCACCTGCCGCCCTCTTTTGAGATCTTCATCACCCTTTTCACTGAATGGTATATTCGTGCTCATTTGCTATTTCTTGTCTCTCTTCTCAGGACAGAGTGGAAAGCTGGAACCTTGTCTATGGCTCTCATGAGAGCAGAAGACAAGAGTAGTCAGGGGTCAGGCCCTAACTCTGCCACTGTCTGGAGGTTAGCCTTGGGGACCAACCTCAACTGTCTGTACTTCAGTCTACTTATCTATAAAACAAGAATGAGTACATGAGTTCCTCTTTCATGGACTATTGGGAGATGGATGGACTCATTTATTAAGGCCTGTAAAGGCCTCTATAAGTACAAGCTTCTAAGTGGTCTTCACTCTGTCTCCCAAGTAGCTAGAGCAGGTGTCAGTGGTCAGTTAAGGACAATGAGTTAGAAGATCCTCCTTTTGCCTTGGACATGGAGAAGCATGAGGGAGCCAGAGATGTCCAGATGGTGGAAAGGAGAGGAGAAGTGCTAGCGAGCATAGGACATCCACTCTGGTGCAGGACACAGACATACCCTATCAGGTCTAGTTGGGACTTCCCTGGGTAGCCAGGCCTTTGGTTTTCAGAGTTGAAGAAGTCCCAGTGAGTGGCAGATCTGGCTAGGAGGTAGAGGGTAGGGAAATCAAGTTCTACAATCAGGGCTTCTAAGAGGAAATATGTGGAGGGTTGGGAGCCGGTAGTCAGGGGAGCTAGATCCATGGCCCTGGGCAGGCACCGACCACCCTAAAAGAAGGGTGTCCTGAAAGTGGCTAGTCTAGCCTGGCCTGGGAGGATGCCTCTCCTCTGCTTAATGCCCTGGAGATGCTGCTTGCTTCTGAACACAGCCTTATATATCCCCAAGGGAGTAATGTGCCCCTCCCCACACCCTGCTTCTAGATTCTTCAAAATGCTTTTGGGATGCTCAGGCCATATGAGTTCAGGACAAAGGAATCAGAAGCACATGGTCTGAGTCTCCAGAGAGCAGTTCTTCTGAAAATAAGACTAAAAGGATGAGAGCAGAATCAGTGGGCTAATACTGGGGTGTGGGCTTGAGAGGCAACAGAAGGAAGTGCTTGGCTCTGAGCTGGTTCTGTCCCTCACAATATCCACTCTGCCAGAGCTCTCAAGTCAGGGCCATACCTTGGCTGGGGATGAGGGCCACTGTGGATCCATATGCACCCTGCACATACCCATTTAATTCTTCCTCTCCCTGTCCTTGGCAGACATCTGTTCACCTCTACCACCATCTCAAAGATGCTAGTGAACATGGAGACACAGCAAAGCCAAAACCTATGAATGCTGCATCACTCAATGCTTGAAGCTATCCATGGTCCACACTATCATGAATGTGCAACAAGGAACTCGAAAAGCTGATGGACTTTTAGCTTTGGCAGAGCCTCTCTACTAGAGAAAGGTTTCCGCCTGGCCCCCATGATTTCTAAATTCACATTTCTTGTCTAGTACTTTAATTTGTGCATTGGCTCCTTCTCCAGACCTTGAACCCTAGATGTGCTGGTTGCGGCATCACACCTGGCACCTGGAAAGGGACATGGAGAAGAAGATTCCCTGAGCTAAAAACAAAGAAAAAAGTAAATTCACCGGAAAGGTGGGAAGATCACCAAAAAGGTGGGGAAATTCACCATTCCAGCTTCAGAGTTGCGAACTCTAAGTGGGCAAGAATGTCTTTTTTTTCAGCCAGGCTATAATGGGACAGAATTCGAGTAAAGGGGGAAAACTTTATTGTAGAATTTTGGCTTGCTTGCTCAAGGATAAAATAATTAAAGTGTCAGAAGGTCTTCTCTTACAGTTTTTGCATATTATTACAAAACATAATACTTGGTTACCTGAAGAGGGTACATTAGATGTTGATTGTTGGGAAAGAGTACTCAGAACTTGAAAAAATCTCATCAGCAGAAGAAAAACCTGCCTCCAAATTATTTCTTCTTGTGGAACATGGTATTGCATTTGCTAGAACCTTTTAGAGAGGCCAAAGAGGATAAACCTTCTCCCCTTGCACCCTCCAATCCTAAGGAGGAGCTGAAAGAAAAATTGGAGGAGTGGCTTTCATGTCCCCCTCCATCTCCATGTCCCGATCCTGAAACATTTAATTCACCGCTAATGGAATCAACTATGCAAAGAGTTATCCGAGAAGGATTAAAGGACATGAAGGTGGAGGAGAGACTTGCTTTTCCTATTATACAGGTAGCAGACCCACATTTCCCAAATCAAATAATAAGACAGCATGAAGAGTTTGACTTTAAAATGATAAAAGCCTTGCGTGAGAGCATAGTATAAAATGGTCCTACTGCTCCATTTACTGGAGAACTTATGACTAACATTTCTAAAGCATTCCTATCTCATTATGATTGGTACTCTCTGGCTCATGCAACCCTGGATGGAGGAGATTATTTACTATGGGGGGAGAACTTTTAGAGAGTTGTCAAGAAGAAACTCATGCAAATCTCTGGCTGAATGATCAAATAACGTATGAAATGTTAGCAGGACAAGGACATTACAGTGACGTAGAATCAGCTACAGTATGCGCAACAAGCTTATGAGCAAATTAGACTTTGTGGAAGAAGAGCCTGGTGGGCTTTACCAGCAAAAGGGGATCCAGGGGGAGCTTTTAGTTAATGTATTCAGGAATCTATGGGAATCATATTCTGATTTTGTGGCTCACCTCACTTGAGCCACAATACAACATGAAACAGAAGGAGACATTTTAATTCAGCAATTAGCTTATGAAAATGCCAACGCTATTGTAAGAAATGTCTGACGCCTCTAAGAAAAAATAGTACCATTACAGAAATGATTGGAGCACGTCAGAATGTGGGATCAGGCATTTTTCAAGCAAACTCACTAACTGCTGCTGTAACAGCGGGGAATAAAAGATGTTTTAACTGTGGAAGAACAGGACATTTCAAAAGAGAATGTAGGCAACCAAAAAGGACACAGGGTGGCGCCCAAGGGAAAGGCGTGAGCATTCCACCTCCCGATTCAAACAATGCAGGTTCAACCTCTTTATGTCCTAGATGTCAAAAAGGAAATCATTGGGTTGGTCAATGTAGATTGAAATTTCATAGAAATGGGCAGCTGTTAAATCAAGACATAGGGAATGGCCAACTGCAGGGAAATGGCCAGAGGGGCTATCCCCAGCCCCATCATCAACAGGGGATTTATGCCCTGCAATGCCCACAGTGGATTCCCTCATCCAAGCCACTCCTGGGAGTGCAGGCCTAGATATCAACAGCACAATAGCAGTCACTCTGACCCATGATATGGCTCGGTAAGCTGTTCCTACAGGAATTTGGGGCCTGTGCCACCAGGAACATTAAGATTAGTCTTAGGAAGAAGTGTAAACACTCTGAAAGGACTGTTTTGCCTGGAGTCATAGATTCAGACTATGAAGGAGAGAGAAATCAAGGCAATACTAGAATGCAACCATATTATACAAATTACTGCAGGACAAAGAATTGTTCAGCTCCTACTTCTACCTTATATCCAGCAGGGTGTAGCTATAAAAGGAAAAGAGGAACACAAGGATTTGGAAGCTCAGATATCTATTGGATATATGAAATTAGCAAAACCCATCCTATGATTAATTTAAAAATAGAGGGAAAACTGTTTAAAGGTTTAGTAGACAATGGAGTGGATGTTAGTGTTATTAGTAAAGAATGCTGGCCTCCAAGTTGGTCTATGGTAGAAGCTATGGGCTCTTTTAGGGAGGTTGGAGTTCCTGATAATACAAAACATAGTGGGAAGATGAGGAAGGACAGACAGGATGGTTTCAGCCCTACATAGTCTGGAATTGTAGTCTACTTATGGGGCCAGGATGCTTTAGAAGGTTTACAAGCTTGTATTATTACCGGCAAGGGATAGCAGTAAATAACTCAGATGAGATATCAGACTCGTCAAGGCTTAGAAAAAAACAATCAGGGAATTAAAGAACCCATTTAAGCCAAAGGAAACCCAGGAAGATGAGGATTAGGATATCAGCCTTTTTAGGAAAGGTCACTGATCAGTCTCCTCACCCCCATGCTGATCCTATACAATGTAAAGATGATAGACCTATATGGGTGGATCAGTGGCCATTAACCAAAGAGAAATTAGGTCATATTCATGAATTAATACAGTAACAAATAGAGGCTGGCCACATAGAGCCTTTCACTAGTCCATGCAATACTCCTATATTTACAACTAGTGGCCTGGTGCACAAAATTCGTGCATGGGCAGCGGGGGGAAGGGGGTGGTGTCCCTCAGCCCGGCCTGCATCCTCTCCAATCTGGGACCCCTGTGGGATCGGGCCTAAACCAGCAGTTGGACAACTCACTTGCAATCCAGGACTGCTGACTCCTAACCGCTCACCTGCCTGCCTGCTAGATCACCCCTAACTACTCTACCTGCTGGCCTGCTTGCCCCCAACTGCACCCCCCTGCTGGTCTGTTCACCCCTAACTGGCCCCCTCTGACAGCCTGCTCACTCTCAATTCCCCCCCCCGCCCGCCTGCCAGCCCGATCACCCCCAACTGCCGTCTCCTCCTGGCCTGATCACCCCTAACCGCCTCTGCCTAGGCCCCACCACCATGGCTTTGTTCAGAAGGGCATCTGGAAGGTCTCATGGTCTAATTAGCATACTACCCTTTTATTAATATAGATAGGATATGACATACTGCCATAACTATAACATATCTACCAGTATTACTCTATGAGAATACGTACTTCATGCAATAGGAAGGCATCTAATACATTACATTGTATATGTTCTAAGTAGTAGGAAATACTGTATTCGTAGCAATAATATACCCCCTTGTGACTTCCCTTCCTGATTTGGGTATGGTTCCCCAGTTCTTTGAATGTTTCCTGGCCCCTAATGTATGTTTTTTTGTCATTCAGTGTAACTTTAATTACTGTTTATTGCACATGATTTGAGGTCTTTAATTTCTAACCACCAAAGATTCAAAGGACTATTTTTTCCATGAAGTTTAACATTAACATTAGTGAATTCATGTATTCATGTATTTTTATTGTAAACATCTGAATTATTCACAATGTCATAGATCCTGAACTCATAAGCGTGGACCATGCACAGGCTGGCAGCAAGCCAGGAAGCCACTCTGCAATCAAACAGATACTGTGAATAAGGAGAGAAGTCATAGCACAACATTTAATGCCCAACCTGAGTCACCTCAGAATGTTATATATATTAACTTCTTAATTCATATAATATCGGAAACTCAAGTGCTTGGTTGGTGATGGGGTTGATCTGGTTTCAGGAGGATTATTCCTGAAATAATTAAGGAAAGGGGGGCTCAAGCTTTCTTCTTGGTTGCTTGCTCCTCCCCAGCACCTTCATCTTTCTTCTCATCCTAAGCTTCTTGGGCATCTTCTCCTTCACCTTCACTTCCTTCTTCCACCTTTGCGTACTCAAATTCTTCCTTGTTATCTTCTTCCTCTTCCTCTCCTTCCTCTTCCTCAGCCACTTCCTTCTCCTCCTCTTCAGCTTCTCCTTCAGAAGGGGGTTCATCCTTAGCTTCTTCGGCTTTTGCAGCCTCAATGGTCTCCTCCACCTCGATCTGCTCTTCCTGGACATGGCTGGTGTATTAAGAAGGGAAGGAGCGAATGGACATCAAATAGGAGCTAGTCTGTAAACCACTGTAGGCAGATAGACCAAAGACCTGGGAACTCTGGGAGTAGTCGTTGGCTATGCTTTCCATGCTGGTGAAACTGAGCTGGGTCTCCTCACCTTCCAAGAGTTTCCTGTAAGCTGCAATGTCAATGTCCAAAGCCATCTTCACAATACCAGGAGGTCCTGGTATTCTTTTAAATATTGTGCCATTTCACTCTTTGTAGTTCTCAACTCATTTTCTAATTTGTTGATTGTGTCCTGCATAGCACTAACATCGGAGTTCTGCTTATCCTCCAGCTCTTGCAGCTGCTTTCCCAGAGCTTCATTCATGCCCCGGCTTGCTTTGTTCTCCAGGGTCTTGGCCTTGAGCAGGCGGTGGCTCTCAGACTCTTCGTCCTTGGTGGCCTGCACCGGGTAGGTGTTCTTGGCAGCGCTCTCGGTCAGCATGGTGAAGCAGCTGTTGTACCATTCTTCGGCATTCTGCATGTTCTTGGCAGCCAGCTTTTCTCATACTGGGCGTGGATGTCCTTGAGTGCAGCGGAGAGGTCGGACTTGGAGAACACGTCCATTTCCATGGAGATCTGAACGTACTGGATCTGTGCCTGCAGCTCAGCAATCTCCTCTTCATGCACCTTCTTCAGAAAGGCGATTTCGTCCATCAGGCTGTCGATGCAGCTTTTTGAGCTCAGCGCTGGCGAGAGCCACCTCGTCTGCACCTTTATACGCCTCCATCAGCCAGCCCTCGGCATCCTCATGGTTCAGCACCTCTTCCTGGTAGCGCACCTGCAGGTTGCTCCCAGTCCCTTCTGAGCCTCGGTGTCTCCTAACTGCCCACTGCCCTCTCCTCGCCAGGGACTGAGTGCGGTGGGGCGGGGCACAGGCATCCCATTTTCATTAAAATATTCAACCCTGGGCCTGTTCCACCGGTGTCTGGAAGTGACCTGGGGGCAGACACTGATCCCAGAGATGCTGGCCACCCCCGCCTGCCCAGTCCCGATCATGGCCTGGACCCACAGGCAGCGTCTGGCGCTGCCTGCCCCGCCTGCCTGGTCCCCGATTGCAGCCTGGACCCCGCGGGCGGCATCAGGCGCTGCCCATGCCCCTTACCCAGGTCACCTATCAAAGCCTGGACCCCGCGAACGGTGTCTGGCGCTGCCTGCCCTGCCTGCATATGCAAATTTACCAGCCATCTTTGTTGAGTTAATTTGCATATCACTCCTGATTGGCTGTGGGCATAGCGGAGGTACAGTCAATTAGCATATTTCTCTTTTGTTAGTGTAGATACCTAAGAAGGCAATAGCAAAGTAGCAGTTATTACATGATAGAGTGGTTAATGCTACTATGCATACCATGGGAGCTTTACAGTCTGGACTCCGAGCACCTTCACAAATCCCTCTATATTGGGCTCTTACAGTAGTAGATCTTAAGGTGCTTTTTTTTTTTTTCACCATTCCCTTGGCACCTCAAGATAAACAAAGATTTGCCTTTTCAGTGCCATGTATTTTTTAAAAATATATATTTTATTGATTTTTTACAGAGAGGAAGGGAGAGGGATAGAGAGCTAGAAACATCGATGAGAGAGAAACATCAACCAGCTGCCTCCTGCACACCCCCTACCGGGGTTGTGCCCGCAACCAATGTACATGCCCTTGACCAGAATCGAACCTGGGACCTTTCAGTTCGCAGGCCGACGCTCTATCCACTGAGCCAAACCGGTTTCGGCCCAGTGCCATGTATTAACAATATAAAACCTCTGAAAAGATATCAATAGAAAGTTTTGCCTCAAGGAATGGCCAGTAGCCCCACCTTATGTCAAAAATATGTAGATCAAGCTATTTAGCCTCTAAGGGACAAATATTCCCAATATTATATTATCTATTACATGGATGGCTACTCTTAGCAAGTTCATGGGAAGAGCAGACTTTAGCAATGTTTTCCCAATTAGAAAAGAAACTTCCTAAATGGGGCTTAAAAATTGCTCCAGAAAAGGTACAGAAAGACATGCCTTTCAAATATCTAGGAACCATAGTTGAAAACCAATGTATTAGGCCTCAAAAGGTGGAAATACAAAAAGATTGTCTTAAAACACTTTAAAAAAATATTAGGGGACATTAATTGGTTAAGACCTTATCTAAAAATTTCTAAAGGAGAAATGACAAATTTATTTAATACTAGAGGCCCGGTGCATGAAATTCGTGCACGGAGGGGGGCTGTCCCTCAGCCCAGCCTGTACTCTCTCCAATATGGGACACCTCGAGGGATGTCTGACTGCCTATTTAGGCCCGATCCCGGTGGGCAGTCGGATCCCTAAACAGGCAGTCGGACATCCCTCTCACAATCCAGGATTGCTGGCTCCCAACTGCTTGCCTGCCTGCCTTCCTGACCACTTCTGCCTGCCAGCCTGATCACCCCCTAATCACTCTGCTGCCAGCCTGTTTGCCCCCAACTTCCCTCCTCTGCCGGCCTCGTCACCCCTAACTGCCCTCTCCTGCAGGGTTGATCACCTCCAACTGCCCTTCCTTGCAGGCTTGGTCCCTCTCAACTGCCCTCCCTTGCAGGCTGGGTGCCTCCCAACAGCCCTCTCCTGCTGGCCATCTTGTGGTGGCCATCTTGTGTCCACATGGGAGCAGGATCTTTGACCACATGGGGGCAGCTATATTGTGTGTTGCAATGATGATCAATCTGCATATTACTCTTTTATTAGATAATATAGGGGCCTGGTACAGGGGTGGGGGCCAGCTGGTTTGCCCTGAAGGGCATCCCAGATCAGGTGGGGGTTCCCTTGGGGTGTGGGGCGGCCTGAGCGAGGGGCCTGTGGTGGTTTGCAGGCTGGCCATGCCCCCTGGCAATCCAAGCAGAGGCCCTGGTATCTGGAATTTATTTTCCTTCTACAATTGAAACTTTGTAGCCTGGAGCGGAGCCAAGCCTGGGGCTCCCTCTGAGGCTGGCAGCCATTTGTGTTGGGGTTATAATTGAAACTTTGTTTCCTTAAGCGGGTGGGCCTGGCCAGGGTGTGTGGAAAGCTTTGCTTCCCCTGTTGTCGGCAATTTTTATATTACACCCCTATTATTATACCAAAAAATACTAGGCAGGAACCTATTCCTGGAGCATAACTGTTTTTACTGATGGATCATCTAATTCATCTAATGCTAAAGCTGCATATATATATATAAAGCCCAGTCTGTGACGACCGTGATGACCAAACGACCAGTCACAATAAGGTGCATTGAGCACCTTTCAGTCCCTTCCCCCATGAGCAGCAGCACTCGTGGTGTGGTGGTATGGGGCAGCTCTCTCGGCATGGCAGGGCAGGGCAGGTTGGCTCTTGTGGCACAGTGTGGTGGGGCGGCTCTCATGGTGAGGCAGGGATGCTCTCGTGGCTGGGGGTGGTGGCTCTCACGGCAGGATGGGGCGGCTCTTGCGTGAGCTGTGGCTCTCGTGCAGAGCAGTGGCTCTCGTGGCAAGCAGCAGTAGGCTACCACATGCAATTTCGTGCGCTGGGCCTCTAGTCTATGTAATAAAAGCCTAAGCCACCATTACAGCAGAACAATCAGAACACCCGGTAACTATGATGAGCATGGACTACCAGGGGTTAGATGCTCAATGCAGGAGCTTCCCTCTGGTGGTCAGTGCACTCCCACAGGGGGAAAGCCGCTCAGCCAGAAGCCGGGTTCATGGCTGGCAAGTGCAGCAGCAGTTTCAGAAGCCTCTCCTGACTCCGTGGCAGCACTAAGGAGCAGCAAGCTGAGTGGTAAGGAGCAGCAAGCAGGTGGGCGGTAAGGAGCGAGGAATCTGGGACTGCAAGAGGGATGTTCAACTTCCGGCTTAGTCAGACATTCCCTGAGGTTCCTGGACTGTGAGGACTGTGAGGAGAAAGAAAATTAATACCTGGGTGCATTAGAGGGATTCTACAAAAGAAAACAAAGGCAGAGAATATCTTACAAGTAGTCAGAAGAGAACCAGCAGGCAGACATCCCCCAAGGGGGTCCCAGACTGCAAGAGGGCACAGGCTGGGCTGAGGGACCCCCCGCAGTGCATGAATTTCATGCACTGGGCCTTTAGTCCTACAGTAAACTCAGACTGATAAATCGTGACTAGTCATACTTCTGTACAAACAATTGAATTAGAGGCTATTAAGGCTACATTGCAGGATTTCCAAGAGCCTACTAATATTATTTCTGACTCTGCTTATGCTGCAGGCTTGGTAAACAGAATTGAAACTGCTCAATTAAAGTGGCTCAGTCACCAAAGTCTATTTGTACTATTTAAACAAGTACAGCAGATTGTACAGCAGAGACAATACCCTTTTTATATTACTCACATTATGGAACATAGCACACTACCTGGTCCTTTAACAAAAAGAAACGCATATGCTTATCAATTGGTTGCTTTATTAAAACAGGCCACAGAATCTCATCAGCTTTTACATCAGCCTTCCAAAATGTTGTTTAAACAATTCTCAATCACTCGACAGCAGGCAAAACAGATTATCAAAGAATGTTCCACTTGCATGTTACATCTGCCTCAAGGGCCTAATACAGGAATTAACCCTTGAGGATTGATAAAAGACCATATTTGGCAAATGGATGTAACACATTATACTCCTTTTGGATGCGTTGGGGCATTGCATGTCTCTGTAGACACTTTTTCAAAGATCCTATGGGCTACTGCATCTACAGGGGAAATGGAAAAACAGGTCATTAGTCATTGCCTAGCTGCTTTTGCCGCCATGGGAATTCCAAAAATTATTAAAACTGATAATGGACCTGCATATACAAGCTGTCATTTACAGCAATTTTGTAAAAAGTGGAAAATTCAGCACATTACAGGAATACCGTATAATTCCCAAGGACAGGTAATTATAGAACACCAACATCAGCAGTTAAAATCCCAACTTGAAAAACAAAAAGGGGGAATAGTGGAGAAATCTCCTGTAAGTAGACTACACCAAGCCTTAATTACCTTAATTTTTTTCACTTGTAATGCTGATGGCACATCACCCATGGAATTATACTGGTGTCAGAATAAGCCAAAGGAAAATGGTTTGGTTAAATGGAAAGATCCCGAGTCTAGTTTATAGAAAGGCCCCAACCTCTTGTTAACATATGTTTGAGGATACACTTGTGTATTTCCAGAAAACTACTCCAAGCCCATGTGGATTCCTGTAATAAATATTAAACTTCAACATGGATCTGAGGGAGGAACTGGCCTGATTAGTGAGGACCTTGCACCTGGAGCCGCACCCTGCAGCTGCAGACAATCCACTACCCCAGCCACAGAGAGCATCAACCCCAAGCAACACACTGAAGATAAGGAGTGAGAGGAGAACAAGATGGACAACAAACAGTCTGGAGATGACCTGGGGGATGGTTAAGAAGATGGTCCAGAAAGCTGAGCGAATTTGTGACAAGACCAAAACCCCAAGAACACCTGAGTATGTCTTTCTTGCCATGCTAGCAGTCATAAGTTGTGTGGTAATACTACCAGGGACAAATGGGGAAGTATATTGGACTTAGGTTCCTGACCTTCCATGGGTAAGACCCCTTACTTGGGTTGTTCCCCCACCAAGTGTAGTCACCAATAATACCAAGCACCTTGGTGATCCAGGAGGACCACAGTTGTGGCAAGGAAGTATATGGGAAAAGTATAATTACAAGGTGTTGCCACCCAATTTCCCTTTTTTATGACACAGAATCCAACTACTGCTCCTTTGTGCGTAGAATTAAAGAGAGGTTTCTGGATAGCATGGGCACCAAAGGAAGGGGAAGTAAAATCCCAAATACATCTACTATCACTACTTGCTCCTGGGAGAGGCACAGAAAATGTAACATTACTAAGACATCCCCCCAATAAGCCATTATGTAAAAAGTCTTATGGTTGGCACCCCACCGAGGAAGAAATTAATTGGCAAGACTGTTATAGTGACCACCCCACCCGCAGCAAACTTAATAACAGTTTTTTCTTTGGGGATTGGAGCCCCTACGGGTCTGCATATAGTAACAGTCACACCTTAAATAGAAGGGGACCACATCTTATCTATATGTTGAAGCTAATCACTCCATCTCATGGCATGGAGGAGGATTTGTTGGATGTCAATTACAACATGACACTTGGCTCCTACAAAATACACAATGGAAATTACCTGCTGCCCTTGCACCTATAAAATGGTATAGTTTTAACTATAGATTAGATAATTTCCTTCATACCTTATGGGGACCTCCAAATAATACAGTATTTGCCACCACTTGTGTATTTGATACTTATTTTCTCATGCCCCATCCAGATGGGCCTTAATGCAACAAGCCATCTGTATGAGGTGTCATGCACAGGCTACACACTACCCCACTGTATTAATTCTACATTCCATAAAGATTCCCTCATGATTTTAAAACAACCTGCTTTCACTTGGGTTCCTATGAACCTAACCTGAGCCTTGGGAATCAGATCAAACCTACCAACTATTACATGACCTAGTAAAAATCTTAAAATGACAAAAAAGATTTCTTGGAATGTTAATAGCAGGACTCTTTGCCCTCTTTGCTCCCACTTACTTCTGTGGGAATTTCTGCTTCATCCATGATATAAACTGTTTAAACTTCTCAGTTTGTTCAAGTGAAGGAAAATGTAACTAAGATCTTGTCAATACAAAAAAGCATTGACAGCCAGTTTGAGATAGAATTATTGGCACTAAAATCTTGTGGATGGGTGATAAAATCCACAGCTTAGAGCAAAGAATATCCTTACAGTGTCATTATAATAATTTTTCCCATATTTGTGTTACCCCCGTTGCCTATAATAGTACCTTACACCCTTGGGAATCAATAACAAATCACCTCTTGGTGCTTGGTGTAAAGGTAACACAACCATTGATATTTTAGAATTACAACAGCGTATTGTACCATTATCCCAGGCAAACTAAAAAACTAATTCCTTAGATTTCTAACAGCAATTTTAAGAGGACATGAAATAATTTAATCCCTTTCACTAGATCTCCTTACATTTGCCTCTCAGCATAACCACTATAGCTTGTCTCATTCTTATTCTTATATGTTTATTTCACAATAATGAAATGCAGATACACAATGAAGAATCTTAAAAGAACTCAAGCCTTATAGACAGCATACACTTTTCAAGATTTATTAAGCAAACAAAAAGGGGGAGATGCTGGAGAATATCCATTGTCAACACTAACATGAAAGTGCAACAAGGAACTCAGAAGGCTGATGGACCTTGAGCTTTGGCAGAGCCAAAGCTATGCACCGATTTTTCTGTTGGATTATGGTGGCTCGAGCAATTTCCTGACCTAATAGTCTCAAAGTAAATCTTTACTAATATTTACTGATCTTTAATAGTGGAGCCTCTCCACTATTTCTAAATTCATATTTATTGTCTAGTGCTTTCATTTGTGTGTTGGCCCCTTCTCCAGACCTTGAACCCTAGCCATGCTGGTTGCGGCATCACAACCCAGATTTATTTATATGTACACTTGAGACTGCTGCACAAAATTTGTGCACTCGGGGTGGAGGAGGTCCCCAGCCTGGCCTATGCCCTCTCATAGTGCAGGAGTCCCGCAATTGGTCACCCCAAAAAGGTAAGCCCTGTCAACCCATCTGGGGCTCCTCGCTGTATTACCCCAAAGAAGTAGGCTGAAGCCAGGGGTTCCCTACTCTGTGCCACAGATAGCTGCAGGAACCCCAGGTTTCTCTGTGCAGAGCCGCAGAGCCTAAGAGTGTGCCTCATCTCTGCTGCTACCAACAATGCACACTCAAGTGTAACAGCCTCAGTGAGGTACTGTGTGGTCACACCCATGCTGAACCCCTTCTTCTACAGTCTCAGGAACAAAGACATCAAAAAGGCTGTAAATCATTCTTTTTTTTTTTTTATCGGGTCCTGATGGGCTTTAGATTCTGAGAATCAATGTCCTGTGTGATGCTGAGGCTAAAGGTCCTGCTCTGGGGACTACTCTGAGAAGCAAGGCTGTGGCTCTGTGTGAGAGTCAAGTGCAGGTAGAGTTAGGTCTTCTGAATAAAATATCATACTTGCATGTAATTTTGAAAAAATAGGGTATTCATTCTGGAGGCTGTTATAAACTCACTAGAAGCCTGGTGCACGAAATTCGTGCATGGCAGGGGGTTGTCCCTCAGCCCAGCCTATACCCTCTCCAACCTGGGACTCCTGGAGGGATGTCCAACTGACCGTTTAGGCCCGATGCTGGTGAGATCGGGCCTAAACGGGCAGTCGGATATCCCTCTCACAATCCAGGATTGCTGGCTCCCAACTGCTTGCCTGCCTGCCTTCCTGATTGCCCCTAACTGCTTCTGCCTGCCAGACTGATCACCCCCTAACCACTCTGCTGCCAGCCTAGTTGATGCTTAACTGCTCCCCTGCCAGCCTGTTTGCCCCCAACTTCCCTCCTCTGCCGGCCTGGTCACCCCTAACTGCCCTCTCCTGCAGTGTTGATCACCTCCAACTGCCCTCCCTTGCAAGTATGGTCCCTCTCAACTGCCCTCCCTTGCAGGCCGGGTACCTCCCAACTGCCCTCCCCTGCTGGCTATCTTGTAGTGGCCATCTTGTGTCCACATGGGGGCAGGATCTTTGACCACATGGGGGCAGCTATATTGTGTGTTGCAGTGATGATCAATCTGTATATTACTCTTTTATTAGGTAGAATAGAGGCCTGGTGCACGGGTGGGGGCCAGCTGGTTTGACCTGAAGGGTGTCCCTGATCAGGGTGGAGTTCCCTTGGGGCATGGGGCAGCCTGAGCAAGGGGCCTGTGGTGGTTTTCAGACCGGCCACACCCCCTGGAAACCCAAGCGGTGGCCCTGGTATCTGGAATTTATTTTCCTTCTACAATTGAAACTTTATAGCCTGGAGCGGAGCCAAGCCTGCTGCTCTCTCTGGGGCGGCAGCCATTTCTGTGGCAGTTAATTCACCTTCTACAATTGAAACTTTGTAGCCTTAAGTGGGTGAGCCCGGCCAGGGTGTGTGGAAAGCTTTGCTTCCCCTGTTGCCGGCGGCAACCCTGGCCTGCTCTCTCAAGCTCCATTCTGCTGCCATTTGTTTGAATTTGTTTACCTTCTATAATTGAAACTTTGTAGCTTGAGTGGAGGCTTAGGCCTGCAATGGCTATCGGAAAGCTTGGCTTCCTCTGTTATCTAGGAAACCTTGCTCTCTGTGGCTGTAGCCATCTTGGATGGGGTTAATTTGCATAGTCACCCTGATTGGCTGGTGGGCGTGGCTTATGTAGCGGAGGGATGGTTAATTTGCATATTACCATTTTATTAGAGAGGATTGCTCACTTATTGCATGTGAGAATTCATGAATAACATCATATACTGTACTTCTGAAAAATGTCTTCTTCAAATATTTTATATGTGTCCCTAAAAATTAAATAAAATATATATTTAAAAAAATTATATTTATTGCTGAAATTATTACAGGTGTCCCCCTCTGTTTCCACCATTGACCCTGTCTACCAGACACTGTCCCTCCAAGCTCTTCACCACACTATTGTATGTGTCCATGGGCTTTGCATATATGCATATAAGTTTCCCAGGTAATCTCTGTCCCCCACCCAATTCCCCATCCTCACCTTCCCTCTGAGTCATCAATCTATTATATGCTTCTATGTATATGGATCTTTTTGTTCATCAGTATTTTGTTCATGGGATTCCACAAATGAGTGAGATTATTTGATACTTGTCTTTCTCAGACTGGCTTATTTCGCTTAGGATAATACTCTCCAGGTTCCTCCATGCTATCTCACAGTGTAAAAGATCTTTCTTTTTTACTGCTGCATAGTATTCCATGGTGTAAATGTACCACAGTTGTTTTTTTTTTTTTATCTACTCATCTACTGATGGGCACTTAGGCTGTTTCCATATCTTACCCATTTTAAATTGTACTGCTATGAACATATGTGTACATATATTTTTATTGATTGGTGTTTCTGGTTTCATAGGCTATATTCCTACATGTGGGATCACTGGGTCAAATGGCAGTTCCATTTTTAATTTTTTGAGGAAACTCCATACTGTTTTCCATAAGGTTATACCTGTCTTCATTCCGTCCATCAGTGTACTAGGGTTCCTTTTTCTCCACATCCTCGCCAGGACTTATCATTTGTTGGTTTGTTGATGGTAGCCATTCTGACAGGTGTGAGGTAATAACTCATTGTCATTTTAATTTGCATCTCTCTGATGATTAGTGACTTTGAGCATGTTTTCATATTATCTTGGACATCTGTATGTCTACTTTGAAGAAGTGTCTATTTAGGCTTTTTGCCCATTTTTTTTATCGTTTAAAGTATTATATATGTCTCCTTTTTCCCCAATTGATCCCCCCTTCCCCACCACTCCCACCCCACAGGACAAGCCCCCACTGCCCCACTGTCCATGTCCATTGGTTGTGATAATATACATAGACTAGAGGCCTGATGCACAAAATTCGTGCAAGAGTAGTCCCTCACAGCCCCAGCTTTGTCCAGAAGGTTGTCTGTGCTGCTGTTCGTCAATTAGGTCAATTTGCATATTACACTTTTATTATTATAGATACAACTTCTTGGTTCATCTCTCACCCCCTCCTCCTCTACCTTCTCTCTGAGGTTGGACTGCTTGTTCAGTGTTACTTAGTCTCTGGATCTATTTTTGTTCATCAGTTAATGTTGTTCATTATATCCCACATATGAGTGAGATCATGTGATATTTCTTTCTCTGACTGACTTATTTCACTTAGCATAATGCTTTCCAGATCCATCCATGCTGTTGCAAATGGTAAAAGTTCATATTTTATGGTAGCATAGTATTCCATTGTGTAGATGTACCACAGCTTTTTAATCCATTCATCTGCTGATTGGCACTTAGGCTGTTTCCAAATCTTAGCTATTATAAATTGTGCTGCTATGAACATAGGGGTGCATATGAGTTTTTATCAGGAAAGGGTGTTGGATTTTGTCAAATGCTTTTTCTACATTGATTGATATGATTATGTGATTTTTGTCTCTCAATTTGTTTATGTGATGTATCACATTTATTGAGATTTGCAGATATTGTACCCTTCTTTTCCCCGACCTGCGGGTTCTTCTAACGGGGGTACCGAGGCAGCGCACCTAAGGGAATGAAAACAGACAAGGGACGCAGAGAAAGGAGGCAAGACAAACGGGTTTCTGATCAAGCCTCGAAATTTTATTTTTACAGCGTTCCTTATATGTGGTTTCTAGAAGGGGGGATGTCTTAGGGGAGATGGGGGCTAAAGGGATCATGTGGACTTAGGCAATTAACTAAGGTTGTAAAGGGAGGTGACTAGATAAAGAATTTGGCAGTTAAAGGGTAACTAAGGAAAGAATGCTTTGTTCTCAGAGAGAGGAGGTGGGCCTGGTTTCTGTGAGTTTCTGTTTAGATAACTTGCTAAAGTAAGGTCAGAGTTAACCCTTTAATCAACTCTTGGCTCCGGACATCTCCTCCCTCTCTGTTTAAGAAACGGGAGTGGGCATTAATCGACCGAGGAGATATTGACCTGGTTCCTCCCGTGGGCTTTGCATACCCACTGTGTGTGGCTCTTGACACCTTTTTGGGGAGGAGAGGCAGAGCCATTATTTTATCGATGTCAACCTCTATGCAAACCAGGTATACTCTCAGGGAAATCCAGAGGAGGTTGGAAAATATCCCAACCTTCCCTTGCAATGCTTTGCTCTGCACTCGGTTCGATACCCATACCTCTGGCTCTGGCTAGAGCGTAGGTAAGCATCCCTCTGGTTAAGATGCTGTCCCCGTAGGGAAGGAGCGAGTCTGGGTCCGGAGGTGCTCGTGCTCTTGGCAATCCGAGTCCCACCTATCGGCCATTTCCAGGCGTTGATAATGAATCTGAATGGGTTTTGCTAAAGCTGAATCTATTTGCTGTTTTACGAGGTCGGTTATTTTTCTAAATGCCCAAGGGATTTATGTAAGAATAAGGAGAAAACCAACAAGGGGACCAAGGATGGGGAGGAGGTAGGGGAGGAGTCCATTAAGTCCACTCCAGAGCGGATTCTCAAATAGCTCTTTTCGTCTCTTGACGAGGTCTTCTTGTTCTTGTCTCGGACGATGCCAGACTTGTTGGTGTAGAAGCAGCATCGTTCCTGGGGGCAGGACATAGGGGCTTCTCTGGGTCCATTGTGGTGACAGACGTAATGCTCTGGCACCCGAATTGGCTGCAT